>NC_141626.1:20848767-21187100 GCF_047967505.1 Dipteris shenzhenensis | reverse complement strand
AAATTTATAGCGACGCTTTTCCATAGAGGTTTTTTTTTTTTATAGGCCTCAATAGTTAGTTTTTTCCAATGACAAATTTTTTTAAATTTTCATACGTGTTTGAGCTCATAGAGAATAAAAAAATGAGATCATATACATCAAGCCTTTGAAGCTCATATATTCATGTCCAAGTTTGAGATGAGAAAAATCAAATAAGAGCATTTACATCAACTGTTTCATCTTGAGCCAAGTCTAAGGTGCCAAACAAGTCTATCTCTAACTCTATACCGAGTTGATCTCCTATATCATCATCGTACTCTAGCATCGTACGTTCACGTAAAAGTATTTGATCATCTTCTTCAATAAAGCTTAAGTGTGGTGATTCTTGATGATTGTTGTCTTCTTCCTCAATATTGTGATCTCCATCCTCCTCCCATGCGATGTCATTATGCGCATCTTCCTCTTGGCTCATATGGTGATCTACATCTTCTTCGCTAGATTCATCAATTGGATCTGGCATTGGTAGTGGCATCTCCATATCCACATCTCGATCTTCAAAAATTTGCTTACTTTGTGGTGCAACTTGGATCACGTACCACCATCTTGGATCAGAACGATCCGGATGAAAAACCACCTATATTAAAGATGGGTGCCAAATGTCATCAATTATATATATGAAATTATGCTCAAGTACATGTATCAATGGACTTTCAAAACGAAAGCTTCGACTAATTAAATCATTAGTATGCACCTGCTCACAGTGCTCGAGAAGAACAAAAGTATCACTTTCATTGGTCCAATGTTTGGTGGAGTCTATTGCAAAGAGACCGCTACTATCTTTTCTCACTATCGCATGGGGACCGTTGTAAGTAGTTCTAAACCATTTTACATCAAGAATGAAAATAGTAAATCGTTTAAAATCAATTTCATAGATGTCGCATATGGTTCCACAATAATCCAACTGTGAGGAGAGAAGATTGGTATCTGAAGCACTTGCTTGGCTATCTTATGTGAAGTTAGCCATGACTCCACAATCATACGTGACTCTCTTTGAATCGATGCGTTCCATGTGAAAATGTCGTCCATATGACCATAATGCACTGTACTTTTTGTATTGTAAAAGAGCATCATTAAAACAATGAAGATGCATCTATTTTATAGCATATATTTCCACAAATAATTACTTAATTATGTCAAGAGGTAAGAAACTTACATGCACCATACATCCAGATGATAACTCTCGCTCACGCTTGTTTATTATCTCTCCATCACGTTCGGCTTTTCATAGAGCCAGTTGTAGCCAATCAAGTGACATGTGAGTAGGGAGAAGAGCCAGATCTCGTGGATATGGTTGTGATCGCCTATACATTACTCTGAATCTCGTCCTTGCATTTATTCTTTCTGCTTTGGCCACTTCATATCTCTCAATCCACTTCTGCATCTCAGGGCTATTGAGGATACAAAACTTATTGAATTTCTCCATTTGCTCTTCGCTCATCTTTCTTTCAGTCCCTTTTCCTTGGGGAACCTCGCCAACAATGCGATCATCATCCTTGTTGTGCCAAGCTTGTGGCATATCGGGATTCGTGGATGCAAGAAACCCTGTGATATATACTAATGACTCTTGCACAAGCCATCCCTCTGCCATGCTTGCTTTCGGTCTTGCTCTTTGTCTTACAAACCCCTTTAAAGTTTTCATAAACCTCTCGAGAAAAAACATCCATCAACTATGAATGGTACCTGCTATAGCCACCTCATCAACTATGTGCACAAGCAAGTGGACTTGAGTTGTCATAATGCTCGAGGGAAAGTGCTTCTCAAGCAAGCATACGGCTTCGATGGATTCCACCATATCCTTCTCGATGCTCGATATAGAGATCTCTTTTTGAGATATCCACCTATTTCACATGTCCATGCATATGTAAGATATTTGAGATATCCACCTATTTCACATGTCCATTAAGAAAATACATAATGTGGTTTGATAGTAAGCATACCTCACAATACCACAGATCTTGAATATAGCATTTCTAACATCTTCTTGTAAGCACCCTTTTATTGTAATTGGGAGGATGAACTATCAAATCAACAATGAAGTCATGTCAACAATATAACATAATAATAATTACGCTAATGCATCACGATTATCAGTACACTAATTCTACTTAAAATACTTGTAAGACCTTGTGCCAATCATGGGACTTGAGCCCACTAAGCTTATTGTCCTTTGAAAATGCTCCTTTCAAGCAATGCATGTACCCTGTTGGTGTTTGAAAAGAGGCAATGTCTGCCTTGACCACTGCCTCCTTCCTCGTAGAGAGGATCCACGTTGCTTTCGGGAGGACAACTTTTCCCGAAGCATGCACTTGGGGCCACAAACAAGACATCCTATTCATAGCATGCAAGTCTTCTCGCACTCCTCTCGAGTCCTTGGAACCAACCAAGTGTGCCCAAATAGTAGCCCCCACATTCTTGAAGATATGCATGGGATCCAAGAGATGATTGATTTGTAACTGACCCCAATAAGGAAGCTCCTGAAAGATCGATAGCCTCTTCATACCAGGAGGAGGTTCCTCTCCATTCACCCTCCAAGCTTGAATCCAGTCACTTGCCTTCAAATATGATGGTGGTGGATCAAGCTGACCTCCACGTGCGAGATGGTCAAGCAGAAGGTATCGAGCACAACCTTCATAAACATTTTTCCTCATATGTTTGGAGTAGCGTGCAAGCGATTTTAGAGCCGGTCCACAAACAAGACAAGCATGGTACCCACTTGTAACAAGTCCTGCACGCGTGCATGAATGTGTTAGTACAAGACATGCGTGCAAAAGAGAGTCAAAAAAGCATAATCCCTCATTGTACATGTAAAGACACAACCACGTACCTGCGCACTCTCCATATCCTGGGTGGTCATGCATGGTCCACGTCAAGATATCCCTGACCAAAATATCATTGGTATGTCTAGGAGCTCTGGAAATATCAAAGACCTACACTCCTCTCCATAATATCTGTAACTCCTCTATCAAAGGTGCCATGTACACGTCCATGTTTTTTGCCTTGTACTTTTCTGGCACAAGTAGTGCAAGCATGAGGTGTCCCTTTTTTATTGTTAGCCATGGAGGGATATTGTAATTCATCATGACTATGGGCCATGTGGACCAAGATGTTGAGTGTAACCCGAAAGGATTCACGCCGTCCATGGCTAGCCCAAGATGTAAGTTGCGTGGCTCCCTCACAAAGTCCGGCCACTGATTATCTATGTGCTTCCAAGGTGCACAATCTATGGGAATGCTCAATGTGTCATCAGTGGACCGATGAGATGCATGCCATGTCATCAACTCCGCTATGGATTTGCATCGGAACATGTGTTGTATTCTTGCAATGATGGGAAAGTGTCTCAAGACCTTTACTGGTATTCGCTCACCCTACAAGTCATCTGTATATCGTTGTTCCCCACACTTTGGACAACTAGCCAAATCTCCATGCTCACGACGAAAGAGAATACAATCATTACGGCAAGCATGGATGGTATCATAATCCATACCCACCATTGTTAGCATCTTTTTGGCTTCATCTCTTGATGCGGGCATGGTATTTGGTGCAGGCAACATCTTCTAGAGCAACCTATGACAAAGACACTATCCAAATGATGATTCTCAAAAGAAAAAATATCCAAATAATGAGTCAAATTAATGCAAGAGCGAACCTCATTAAGGCCGAGACACTTGTATCCGACCACCCATACTGTACTTGTAGATTCAAGATTGAGAGACAAGCACGTAGTTTAGACATCCTAGCACCGTCGTACAATTGTGTTGATTGCAACTCTCGCATTTTGACCTCAGACTCTGACATCACATGTACGTGGGATGTAGTGCCCCTAAAAATGGAATCCATCATGTCAACCATACCCTCGTCGTCATCCGAGAGACTATAGTCTTACTGAAAGTGAGAAGTTATATGTGTACCCTCGTCACCCTCCTCATCCTGTTTTAAGATTTCGTGTAAATATAAGATCTTCTATTTCCTGGTATACAATAAGATTGCGAACTTAAATAGCTTTGACTTACCGATGGTCCATCAACATGTGCAACACCAATGGGGAGTACTGGTTCAGGCTCCTCCCCATACATCCGCAAGTGGCGCATGATAATACGACATTGATGTCGTACTTCTCGCTTGTAATGACTGCAATGATAGTATAACCTCTCCGTAAGCCACTTCGTGCTCCCAGGCATTGGCGCATCATCAGACAAGCTTCGTCCCTTCCATCTACACTTATAAAATCACAACATAAGCATGAAGAAGAGATATTAACAGTTATAAAATAGCATGTTTGAGCTTCTTTTGATGTTACAACAAAAAGTGACTATAAGCATCACTATATAGCGACCTTTTTGCTCTGTTCCGTCTCTATATAGCGACGTTTTTAATTAAAAATGTCGCTATATAACGACGCTATGGGTAAAACCCGAAACTCTAATCACGTGGTGTTTTCTTCATCCTATTCCCTAATCTCTCAAGTAACTAAGCCAATATCTCCTCCCATCTATTTTCGATGACCTCCCACCTATTTCAAGTAACCTCCCACTCTATTTTCCACTCCTCACCCTTCTCCTAGCTCTTGTATCCCTCTCTACCCTTTTTCCTCTTTGGATTCTTGAAAGGAAGTTCTTCAAGAGGTGAGTTTGTTTCAACAATGTAGGTTGTTTATTTGTTAGCTTTAGTTTTGTGAGTGTTTCTTCTTATATTGCTAAACCTGTAAACTAGTTTTCATGCTTGTTTTGAAAGGATTGAAACAAAAAACGAGATTTCAAGAAAGAAAGAAGACTCACCTCTTTTTTCAGTATTTCTCTTCCTTCTCTTTCTCCTTGTCTCCTCAATCTCCTCCTTCCCTTGTCTCCTCAATCTCCTCCCTTCAAGAAGTTGCTTTTGTAATCTCCTCCTTCCACTAACATCTTATTTGAAAAAATGGGTTGTTTTCTCTCTTTTGTAGGGCCAGTCCACTACACCGAGCAGGACATACTATTTTAGGTAAGTGGTTCCTCTTCTTTCCATTTATTATTTTTGTTATTTGCATTGGTCTGCAGCTAGCGCCTTAAGCGCTAGCTGCAGTGATGGGCATAGGAACCCTCTCTTCCCCTTTAACTCTTTCCTTCTTCCCTCTTCTCTTATTCTCTTTTTTCCCCCTTCTCTTTTTTCCCTCTTCTCTTATCCTCTCTTTCCCCCTTCTCTATTTCCCCGTTCTCTCTTTTCCCTTCTCTCTTTCCTTCCCCTCTTATTCTATATTTCTGCATAGCATGAGAGCATGAGCATATGCTTCTCTCATTCCCCCTTCTCTATTTCCCCCTTCTCTCATTCTCTATTTCTGCATAACCTCATGCTCATGCATGAGCATAAGCTCATGCTCATGCTCATGCATGAGCATGAGCTTATGCTTAAGTTTCCCCCTTCTCTCATTCTCTATTTCTGCATAAGCTCATGCTCATGCATGAGCATAAGCATAAGCACGAGCTTATGCTCATGCATGAGCATGAGCTTATGCTTAAGTTTCCCCCTTCTCTCATTCTCTATTTACGCATAAGCTCATGCTCATCCATGAGCATAAGCATGAGCTTATGCTTAAGTTTCCCCCTTCTCTCATTCTCTATTTCCGCATAAGCTCATGCATAAGCTTATGCTTATGCTTATGCTTCTCTCATTCCCCCTTCTCTATTTCCCCCTTCTCTCATTCTCTATTTTCGCATAAGCTTATGCTTATGCTTCTCTATTTCCGCATAAGCTCATGCTTATGCTTCTCTCTTTCCCCCTTCTCTATTTTCCCCTTCTCTCATTCTCTATTTTCGCATAAGCTTATGCTTATGCTTCTCTCATTCCACATAAGCTTATGCGGAAATGAGAGAAGCATAAGCATATGCTTATGCGGAATGAGGGAAGCATAAGCATGAGCTTATGCGGAAATAGAGAATGAGAGAAGCATAAGCTTATGTGGAATGAGAGAAGCATAAGCATGAGCTTATGCTTCTCTCTTTCCCTCTTCTCTATTTCCCCCTTCTCATGCTCATGCTTCTCTCTTTCCCCCTTCTCATTCTCTATTTCCGCATAAGCTCTCATAAGCATAAGCTCATGCTTATGCTTATGCATGAGCTTATGCGGAAATAGAGAATGAGAGAAGCATAAGCATAAGCATAAGCTCATGCTTATGCTCATGCATGAGCATGAGCATGAGCTTATGCTCATGCTTATGCTTCTCTCTTTCCCCCTTCTCTCATTCTCTATTTCCACATAAGCTCATGCTTATGCTTCTCTCTTTCCCTCTTCTCTATTTCCCCCTTCTCATGCTTATGCTTCTCTCTTTCCCCCTTCTCATTCTCTATTTCCGCATAAGCTCTCATAAGCATAAGCATGAGCTTATGCTTATGCTCATGCTTATGCTTCTCTCTTTCCCCCTTGTCTATTTCCCCCTTCTCTCATTCTCTATTTCCGCATAAGCTCATCGTCTATTTCCGCATAAGCTCATGCTTATGCTTCTCTCTTTCCCCCTTCTCTATTTCCCCCTTCTGTCTTTCTCTATTTCCACATGAGCTTATGCTTATGCATGAGCTTATGCGGAAATAGAGAATGAGAGAAGCATAAGCTCATGCTTATGCTTCTCTCATTCTCTATTTCCGCATAAGCTCATTCTCTATTTCCGCATAAGCTCATGCTTATGCTTCTCTCTTTCCCCCTGCTCTATTTCCCCCTTCTCTCATTCTCTATTTCTGCATAAGCTTATGCTTATGCATGAGCTTATGCAAAAATAGAGAATGAGAGAACTCATGCTTATGCTTCTCTCATTCTCTATTTGAGCATAAGCTCATTCTCTATTTCCGCATAAGCTCATGCTTATGCTTCTCTCATTCTCTATTTCCGCATAAGCTCATTCTCCATTTCCGCATAAGCTCATGCTTATGCTTCTCTCTTTCCCTCTTCTCTATTTCCCCCTTCTCTCATTCTCTATTTCTGCATAAGCTGATGCTTATGCTTCTCTCTTTGCCCCTTCTCTATTTCCCCCTTCTCTCATTCTCTATTTCCGGATAAGCATAAGCATGAGCTTATTCTCTCTAACTCTTATTCTCTATTTCCCTCTTCTTCCTCTTCTCTTTGCTTTCCCTCTTCTTTCCCTCTTTCCTTTCCCTCTTCTTTCTCTCTTTCTTTCCCTCTTCTTTCTTTTTGCCTATGCCTATGCCTATGCCTATGCTTATGTTTGTTTTTTTATTTTTTGTTTTCGTGTTTGTGTCTATGTTAGACATGGGATCACGTTGCTCATCTGATGAGTACGGACAGCCTCATAGGAGAAGAGCTCATGATCTTTATGCTCCAGAGCACTTTGATTCCTCTCAGGCGACTACCCTGAGAACTACCCCTGGTCCGACTCCTCTTGGACCGAGCACTACGACTACCCCTAGTCCGACTCCTCTTCCACGTAGCATTGCGACTACCCCTCAGGGAACTCCTTTGCTAGCTATGCATGGCTTTGTCGGGAGTCCCGACGAATTTGTAGCAGAGATGAGCGATGAGGAGGCAGCGAGATTCTTCTCTCTGCTATCTCAGAGGACCTCAGCAATTCCCTCCCCTACACCGACGGGTGGATGTACTGCCCAACCGTCCCCTCGTACCCCTTCGACCACGGGGTCATCACTTGCGCCTGCATCTCGCAAGGGAAGGAAGAGTAGGATGGGCGGCTCATGTTGTGTTGACTCGGGAGATGTAGACGAGTCAGCACACTCACGCTCCTTTAGGTCTCCACTTGGTCTGGAGACACAGTATCAGTCAGGTCCCTTTCCCTCTCCTACTCCCACTGCTACTCCTCGCTCCGAAAGTGCTTGCGCAGCTTCCACTCCTTTTGACTCTGCTACCGTCACTCCTCCTTACTCATCAGGGGATCTCTCCTATCAAATCACAGCTGCCGGAGAGATAATAGAAGATAGAAAGTGCAAAGCAGTGATGGCCGCCATGAGGAGGTTGATGAGTCATCACTTCAAGAGCGGCATAAATACCAATTGGCAGTATCAAGATGCCCAAAAGAAGCAGGCGGTCATCGATGAGTTAAAACAAAGATACCCTAATCCGCCAAATATGGAGTTTAATGACGATTATATGCGAGAGCGCATGGGTTTGGTCTTGAAGCATTGTAGATCAACCTTGCGTACTTCCATCACAAAGGGGTTGGCTAAACCCAGCTGGGCAGACAAAGCTGATTGGAAGTACTTCAAGAAGCAACATAGGGACCATCCTGAATTGCTAGAGGGTCAGAGGAGGGTTGCGAAGAGATGGATGGACATCGTAGGTACTTCGCACTTTGGTGCAGGCGGACGGTATGCGTTCGAGGCAACCGTGGTAAGTCTACTTCTTCTCATTTAATGTATTGTTCTATTTGTTTTACTACATATTACATGCACTTTAGCTAACTCTAACTCTCGTAAATTAGATCCACAGCAAGCTGCGATGGGTCATCTTCCTATAGATGCAAAGACGCGACGTGCATTTCAGATAGGAGCAAAGCCGTGGTTCATTGAGCAAGAGGCAATGGGAGCGACAGTCGATTGGGTTGAGGTGGCTGCTCGCACGGTATAAGTTTACTCCTACTTGTAATCTCACTTTTTAATTTAAGTTCCAATCTAATTTTCGATTTATATGGTTCACTCTTAGGGTCAAAGCTCAAGAATCCCATCATCGGAGGCGAGTGATCAATAGGGCCAAGGATCAGACGCAGGTGGCGAGGACAAGGGAGAAGACGCAGGTGTCGAGGACCAAGGAACAGGCCAACAAGATGAGGATGATTCGGATTCGGATGAGTAGTAGTGGTAGTAGCATTTTGTATATCCGCTCGTTTAAGCAATTTTGTATCGCTCTTTTGAAAGGGTAATCTTGTTACAAACAATGTTGTATATGTCCAACATGTATATGCTTTTATTGCTCATCATTTCACAAGAGCGATTTTGTATCACCCTTTTCGCAAGGGAAATTTTGTTATAAAAAAACTTTGTTTTGTAATTACAAAAAAAAAAAAGGATTAGTGGGGCTAAACAGGGCCAAAAGGAAGCCCTGTTTAGCCTCACTAACCCTTTTTTTTAGTTTTGTTAATCGTCACTATATAGCGACGTTTACCAGTGTCGCTATATAGCGACGATTAACAGTGTCGCTATATAGTGACATTTCCAATGTCGCTATATAGTGACGTTTGTAGTGTCGCTATATAGCGACGCTTTGTAGCGACGGTCCTTTTTCGACGCTTTTAGTGACACTTATAGTGATGTTTGCGCCCGTGAAAAAAAAAAATTAATGTAAAAAGCGTCGGTATTTTCGTCGGAAAATGGCCTATGCCTTGTAGTGGAGGTGTGGGGCTAAGGGAGTGCATAGAGAAGACTTTTAGGAATGCTTAGATTTGTTTTGATCTTGATCTTCTTAGAGACCTTAGGGTGATTCTCCTTAAAGACCCGTACAAGAAGCACTGGGGGGAGGGAAGTTGTGGCCTTCACTAATGTTCATAAATAGAAGGTGAATGGAAATTTGTGAAAATGTTTTAAATTTGAAAATAGAAGGTTTAAAACTTACAAATCGCAAGGCATTTTAGATATATTTTTGCTTAAAACTTCCAAATTTTGAATGGTCTTAAAAAATATCAACTTAGAGGTATTTGTAAACACTTTTAGTGAATACTCAGACTTTTAGAGCTACAAAACTACATTTGTAAATGATAGGTTAATTCAAAACAATCCATGAATTCAACGCGACCTTCGTGCTCAAGAACTATAATGACAAAATCTACTTGAAAGGATGGGGCAAATATGTGTGTGTGTGTGTGTGTGTGTGTGTGTGTGTTTTGTGAAAGAACAAAATCTCATTGATTATGAGATTGAACCGTTAGCCCATCATTGATATTGGCAAAACTATTTTACATATTCTCATTATCCTCACCTCACTTAATTCTTGTATATGTGGGCTTGCAAAAAAGCATTGATGTTTTTGTTAGAATTATGTGCTTTGGTAATCATGGGGAATGTTTGGAAACTAGTGATGTACACCAAAATCTCACTTTTTGTATTCTCTGTTTTGCGTCTAAATACGCCGTAATTCTCAATGTAGACGCGCTAATAAATACACACGCAAATAGACGCGTTGAGGAAAGCTGGTGGACAACAATACACTAAGGAGTAATCCTACACTGAGTGAGCCAAGCCAAGCGATTCCACTATTCGAAGGGGTCATCAAACTTCAACTTTTCTCTTTTGAAATTAAAGATCCCACCTTGAGACCCAGCAGAGCGGGTCTCCAACTTGTCGTAGATGGGTCAGGCTACTCATGTACCTTATGTTCATTGTGTCCCGCTACACTGTGGCCCAGTCAGATTTGATAGGCTTGCTCCGTTAATGGAAACACCAAGGATCAATGGCCCCTTAGACAGATAAGGATATGATGGTTGCTGCTGTCCTTCCTGTCACATATTATCAACACTACAAGGCATAGGCCATTTTCCGACGGAAATACCGACGCTTTTTACATTAAAAATTTTTTTTTTCACGGGCGCAAAGGTCGCTATAAAAGTCGTTAAAATCGTCGGAAAAGGAGCGTCGCTATAAACCGTCGCTATATAGCGACGCTGTTAATCGTCGCTATATAGCGACGATGTAAACGTCGCTATATAGCGACGATAAAAACGTCGCTATATAGCGACTCTGTTAATCGTCGCTATATAGCGACACTGGTAAACGTCGCTATATAGCGACGATTAACAGAAGGTAAAAAAAATGGTTAGTGGGGCTAAACAGGGCCAAAAGGAAGCCCTGTTTAGCCCCACTAACCATTTTTTTTTTTTTGTAATTACAAAAGAAAGTTTTTTATAACAAAATTTCCCTTGCTTGCAAGGTGATACAAAATTGTTCTTGTGAACGATGAGGAAGAAATGCATATACATATACAACTGTGTTTGAAACAAAATTACCCTGTGAAAGGGTGATACAAAATGGCTCTAACGAGCGGATATGAAAAATGCTACTACCACTACTAATCCGAATCCGAATCCGAATCGTCTTGTTGGGCTGTTCCCTGGTCCTCGGCACCTGCATCTTCTCCCTCGTCCCCGACACCTGCGTCTTCTCCTTCGTCATCGGCACCTGCGTCCGATCCTTGCCCCTGTTGATCGCTCGTCTCTGATGATGGGACGCTTGAGCTTTGACCCTGAGACTGAACCATATAAATCGAAAATTAGATTGGAACTTAAATTAAAAAGTGAGATTACAAGCAGGAGTAAACTTATACCGTGCGAGCAGCCACCTCAGCCCAATCGACTGTCGCTCCCATTGCCTCTTGCTCAATGAACCACGGCTTGGTTCCTATCCGAAATGCGCGCCGCGTCTCTGCATCCGTAGGAAGACGACCCATCGCAGCTTGCTGTGGATCCAATTTACGAGAGTTAGAGTTAGCTAAAGTGCATGTAATATGTAAGTAAAACAAATAGAACAATACATTAAATGGAAAGAAGTAAACTTACCACGGTTGCCTCGAACGCATACCGTCCACCTGCACCAAAGTGCGAAGTACCTACGACATCCAGCCGTCTCTTCGCAGCCCTCCTCTGACCCTCGAACATTTCAAGATGGTCCCTATTCTGCTTCTTCAAGAACTTCCAATCAGCTTTGTCTGCCCAGTTGGGTTTAGACAACCCCTTTGTAATGGAAGTACGCATGGTTGATCTGCGATGCTTTAGGACCAAACCCATGCGCTCGAGCATATAACTGTTATTAAACTCCACATTTGGCGGATTAGGAAATCTGAGTTTTAACTCATCGATCACCGCCTGCTTCTTTTGGCCATCTTGATACCGCCAATCGATATTTATGCCGCTCTTGAAGTGATGACTCATCAACCGCCTCATGGCGGCCATCACTGCTTTGCCCTTTTTGTCTTCTATTATCTCTCCGGCAGATGTGATTTGATAGGAGAGATCCCCTGATGAGTAAGGGGGACTGACGGTAGCAGAGTCTGAAGGAGTGGAAGCTGCGCGACCGCTTCCGGATCGAGGAGTAGCTGTGGGAGTAGGAGAGGGAAAGGGACCTGACTGATACTGTGTCTCCGGACCAAGTGGAGACCTAAAGGAGCGTGAGTGTGCTGACTCGTCTACATCTCCTGAGTCAGCACAACATGAGCCGCCCATCCTACTCTTCCTTCCCTTGCGGGAGGCATGCGCAGGTGATGATCCCGCGGTCGAAGGGGCGCGAGGGGATGGCTGGGCTGTACGTCCACCCGTCGGTGTAGGGGAAGGAATTGCGGAGGTCCTCTGAGAGAGCAGAGAGAAGAATCTCGCTGCCTCCTCATCGCTCATCTGCGCTACAAACTCGTCGGGAGTCCCAACAAAGCCATGCGCGGCTAGCAAAGGAGTCCCCTGAGGGGTAGTCGCAGTGCTACGTCGAAGAGGGGTCGGACCAGGGGTAGTCAAAGTGCTAGGACCGAGAGGAGTCGGACCAGGGGTAGTCCTCGGGGTAGTCGCCTGAGAGGAATCAAAGTCCTCTGGAGCATATAGATCGTGAGCTCTCCTCTTGCGAGGCTGTCCGTACTCGTCCGATGAGCGACGTGATCCCATGTCTAACATAGACACAAACACGAAAACAGAAAACAAATAAACAAACATGAGCATTCTCATAGGCATAGGCATAGGCAAGAAGAAAGAAGAGGGAAAGGAAAGAAGAGGGAAAGGAAAGAGGGAAAGGAAAGAGGGAAAGAAGAGGGAAAGATAAGAGGGAAAGAAGATGTAAAGGAAAGAAAAGAATGAGAACGAGGAAATAGAGAATGAGAGAAAGGGAAAGAGAAGGAGAAGGAGCTTATGCTCATGCGGAAATAGAGAAGGAGCTTATGCGGAATGAGAGAAGGAGCTTATGCGGAATAAGAGAAGGAGCTCATGCGGAAACTTGCGGAAACTTGCATGCGGAATAAGAGAAGGAGCTTATGCGGAAAAAGAGAATGAGAGAAGCATATGCTTCTCTCATTCTCTATTTCCGCATAAGCTCATGGACATGAATGAGCATAAGCATGAAGAATGAGCATAAGCATGAGCTTATGCTTATGCTTATGCATAAGCATAAGCATAAGCATAAGCTCATGCTTATGCTCATGCGGAAAAAGAGAGGGAGCTTATGCGGAAAAAGAGAAGGAGCACTTGCGGAAACTTGCGGATAAGAGAAGGAGAGAAGGAGCTTATGCTTATGCTTATGCTTATGCGGAATGAGAGAAGGAGCTTATGCGGAGAGAAGGAGAGAAGGAGCTCATGCTTATGCTTATGCGGAATGAGAGAAGGAGCTTATGCGGAAAAAGAGAATGAGAGAAGCATATGCTTCTCTCATTCTCTATTTCCACATAAGCTCTTGCGGAAACTTACGCATAAGCTCATGCTCATGAATGAGCATAAGCATGAGCTTATGCTTATGCTTATGCATAAGCATAAGCATAAGAGAAGCATAAGCTCATGCTTATGCTCATGCGGAAATAGAGGAGGAGCTTATGCGGAAAAAGAGAAGAAGCTTATGCGGAAAAAGAGAAGGAGCACTTGCGGAAACTTGCGGATAAGAGAAGGAGAGAAGGAGCTTATGCTTATGCTTATGCTTATGCGGAATGAGAGAAGGAGCTTATGCGGAGAGAAGGAGAGAAGGAGCTCATGCTTATGCTTATGCGGAATGAGAGAAGGAGCTTATGCGGAAAAAGAGAATGAGAGAAGCATATGCTTCTCTCATTCTCTATTTCCGCATAAGCTCTTGCGGAAACTTACGCATAAGCTCATGCTTATGCTCATGCGGAAATAGAGAAGGAGCTTAAGCGGAATGAGAGAAGGAGCTTATGCGGAAAAAGAGAATGAGAGAAGCATATGCTTCTCTCATTCTCTATTTCCGTATAAGCTCTTGCGGAAACTTACGCATAAGCTCATGCGAAGAATGAGCATAAGCATGAGCTTATGCTTATGCTTATGCATAAGCATAAGCATAAGCATAAGCATAAGCTCATGCTTATGCTCATGCGGAATGAGAGAAGGAGCTTATGCGGAATGAGAGAAGGAGCTTATGCGGAAAAAGAGAATGAGAGAAGCATATGCTTCTCTCATTCTCTATTTCCGCATAAGCTCTTGCGGAAACTTACGCATAAGCTCTTGCGGATGAATGAGCATAAGCATGAGCTTATGCTTATGCTTATGCATAAGCATAAGCATAAGCATAAGCATAAGCTCATGCTTATGCTCATGCGGAAATAGAGAAGGAGCTTATGCGGAATGAGAGAAGGAGCTTATGCGGAATAAGAGAAGGAGCTCATGCGGAAACTTGCGGAAACTTGCATGCGGAATAAGAGAAGGAGCTTATGCGGAAAAAGAGAATGAGAGAAGCATATGCTTCTCTCATTCTCTATTTCCGCATAAGCTCTTGCGGAAACTTACGCATAAGCTCATGCTCATGAATGAGCATAAGCATGAAGAATGAGCATAAGCATGAGCTTATGCTTATGCTTATGCATGAGCATAAGCATAAGCATAAGCTCATGCTTATGCTCATGCGGAAAAAGAGAGGGAGCTTATGCGGAAAAAGAGAAGGAGCACTTGCGGAAACTTGCGGATAAGAGAAGGAGAGAAGGAGCTTATGCTTATGCTTATGCTTATGCGGAATGAGAGAAGAAGCTTATGCGGAGAGAAGGAGCGAAGGAGCTCATGCTTATGCTTATGCGGAATGAGAGAAGGAGCTTATGCGGAAAAAGAGAATGAGAGAAGCATATGCTTCTCTCATTCTCTATTTCCGCATAAGCTCTTGCGGAAACTTACGCATAAGCTCATGCTCATGAATGAGCATAAGCATGAGCTTATGCTTATGCTTATGCATAAGCATAAGCATAAGCTCATGCTTATGCTCATGCGGAAATAGAGGAGGAGCTTATGCGGAAAAAGAGGAGCTCATGCGAAGAATGAGCATAAGCATGAGCTTATGCTTATGCTTATGCATAAGCATAAGCATAAGCTCATGCTTATGCTCATGCGGAAATAGAGAAGGAGCTTAAGCGGAATGAGAGAAGGAGCTTATGCGGAAAAAGAGAATGAGAGAAGCATATGCTTCTCTCATTCTCTATTTCCGTATAAGCTCTTGCGGAAACTTACGCATAAGCTCATGCGAAGAATGAGCATAAGCATGAGCTTATGCTTATGCTTATGCATAAGCATAAGCATAAGCATAAGCATAAGCTCATGCTTATGCTCATGCGGAAATAGAGAAGGAGCTTATGCGGAATGAGAGAAGGAGCTTATGCGGAAAAAGAGAATGAGAGAAGCATATGCTTCTCTCATTCTCTATTTCCGCATAAGCTCTTGCGGAAACTTACGCATAAGCTCTTGCGGATGAATGAGCATAAGCATGAGCTTATGCTTATGCTTATGCATAAGCATAAGCATAAGCATAAGCTCATGCTTATGCTCATGCGGAAATAGAGAAGGAGCTTATGCGGAATGAGAGAAGGAGCTTATGCGGAATAAGAGAAGGAGCTCATGCGGAAACTTGCGGAAACTTGCATGCGGAATAAGAGAAGGAGCTTATGCGAAAAAAGAGAATGAGAGAAGCATATGCTTCTCTCATTCTCTATTTCCGCATAAGCTCTTGCGAAAACTTACGCATAAGCTCATGGACATGAATGAGCATAAGCATGAAGAACGAGCATAAGCATGAGCTTATGCTTATGCTTATGCATGAGCATAAGCATAAGCATAAGCTCATGCTTATGCTCATGTGGAAATAGAGAAGGAGCTTATGCGGAATGAGAGAAGGAGCTTATGCGGAAAAAGAGAATGAGAGAAGCATATGCTTCTCTCATTCTCTATTTCCGCATAAGCTCTTGCAGAAACTTACGCATAAGCTCATGCTCATGAATGAGCATAAGCATGAGCTTATGCTTATGCTTATGCATAAGCATAAGCATAAGCATAAGCTCATGCTTATGCTCTTGCGGAAAAAGAGAATGAGGGATGCGGAAATAGAGAATAAGGGGGAAAGGAAAGAGAGAAGGGAAAAGAGAGAGGGGGAAAGAGAGAATAAGAGAAGAGGGAAAAAAGAGAAGGGGGAAAATGAGAAAAAGAGAAGGGGGAAGAGAGGGTTCCTACGCCCATCACTGCAGCTAGCGCTTAAGGCGCTAGCTGCAGGCAAATGCAAATAACAAAAAGCTTAAATGGAAAGAAGAGGAAGCACTTACCTGTAAAAGTATGTCCCGCTCGGTGTAGTGGACTGGGCCCACGAAAGAGAGACTATGTCCCGCTCGGTGTAGTGGACTGGCCCTACAAAAGAGAGAAAACAATCCATTTTTTCAAATAAGATGTTAGTGGAAAGAGGAGATCACAAAAGCAACTTCTTGAAAGGAGACAAGGAAAGAGAAGATTGAGGAGACAAGGAAAGGAGGAGATTGAGGAGAAGAGAAGGAAGAGAAGGAAGAGAAATACAGAAAGAAGAGGTGAGTTTCTTTCTTTCTTTCTTGAAATTTTCTTTCTTTCTTGAAATTTCGTTTTTTGTTTGAATCCTTTCTAATCAAGCATGAAAACTAGTTTAAAACTTTAGCAATACAAGTAGAAACACTCACAAAACCAAAGCTAACAAACAAACAACCTACATTGTTGAAAAAAACTCACCTTTTGAAGAACTTTCTTTCTGGAAACCAAAGAGGGAAAAAGGAGAGAGAGGGTGCACAAGAGGTAGGAGGAGGGTGAGGAGTGGGAAATAGGGTAGGAGGTTGCTTGGAATAGATGGGAGGTCAATGAAAATAGGTGGGAGGAGATTTTGGAGAGCTTAGTTTAGAGATTAGGAAAGCTTTGAGCAAAACGCCGCGGGTTTCGGCGTTTCGGGTTTTAACCCACAGCGTCGCTATATAGCGACGCTTATTCGTCGCTATATAGCGACGTTTTTTATTGAAAACGTCGCTATATAGCGACGCTTTCAATTAAAATAGTCGCTATATAGCGACGGAACAGAGCGTCGCTATATAGCGACGCTTACTGTTTGTTTTTTAATGAGGCCTCTTGTGACTCAAACATGCTATGCCTATAATTGTCAATATCTCCTCTTACTACACAACCTTACTATATAGGATTTTTTGTTTCAATCCTTACTATATAGCGATGTCATTCTTTTTATATAGCCTCAAGAGAAGCTCAAATTAAACATGCTATGCTCATAATTGTGTACATCTCCTCTTCATGCTTATGTTTTGGTTTTATAAGTGTAGATGGAAGGGACGAGTGGAAGCTCATCCGATGATGCGCCAACGCCCGGGAGCACGAAGTGGCTTACGGAGAGGTTATATTGTCATTGCACTCATTGCAAGCGAGAAGTACGACATCAACGTCGTATTATCATGCGCCACTTGCGGATGTATGGGGAGGAGCCGGAACCAGTACCCCCCGTTGGTGTTGCACATGTTGATGGATCATCGGTAAGTCAAAGCTATTTAAGTTCGCAATCTTATTGTATACCCGGAATTAGAAGATCTTCTATTTACACGAATGAGCTTATGACAGGATGACGAGGGTGACGAGGGTACACATATACCTTCTCACTTTCAACAAGACTATAGTCTCCCAGATGACGACGAGGGTATGGTCGACATGATGGATTCCATTTTTAGGGGCACTACATCCCACGTACACGTGATGTCAGAGTCTGAGGTGAAAATGCGAGAGTTGCAATCAACACAATTGTACGAGGGTGCCAGGATGTCTAAACTACGTGCTTGTCTCTCAATCTTGAATCTACAAGTACAGTATGGATGGTCGGATACAAGTGTCTCGGCCTTAATGAGGTTAGCCCTTGCATTAATTTGATTGACTCATTATTTGGATAGTGTTTGTTTTGAGAATCATCATTTGGATAGTGTCTTTGTCATAGGTTGCTCCAAAAGATGTTGCCTGCACCAAATACCATGCCCGCATCAAGAGATGAAGCGAAAAAGATGCTAACAATGGTGGGTATGGATTATGATACCATCCATGCTTGCCGTAATGATTGTATTCTCTTTCGTCGTGAGCATGGAGATTTGGCTAGTTGTCCAAAGTGTGGGGAACAACGATATAGAGATGACTTGCAGGGTGAGAGGATACTGGTAAAGGTCTTAAGACACTTTCCCATCATTGCAAGAATACAACACATGTTTCGATGCAAATCCATAGCGGAGTTGATGACATGGCATGCATCTCATCGGTCCACTGATCACACATTGAGGATTCCCGCAGATTGTGCGGCTTGGAAGCACATAGATAATCAGTGGCCGGACTTTGCGAGAGAGCCACGCAACTTACATCTTGGGCTAGCCATGGACGGCGTGAATCCTTTCGGGTTACGCTCGACATCTTGGTCGACATGGCCCATAGTCGTGGTGAATTACAATATCCCACCATGGCTAACAATAAAAAAGGGACACCTCATGCTTGCACTACTTGTGCCAGGAAAGTACAAGGCAAGAAACATGGACGTGCACATGGCACCTTTGATAGAGGAGTTACAGATATTATGGAGAGGAGTGCAGGTCTTTGATATTTCCAGAGCTCCTAGGCATACCAATGATATTTCCGTCAGGGGTATCTTGATGTGGACCATGCATGACTACCCAGGATATGGAGAGTGCGCAGGTACGTGGTTATGTCTTTACATGTACAATGAGGGATTATGCTTTTTTTACTCTCTTTTGCACGCATGTCTTGTACTAACATATTCATGCACGCGTGCAGGGCTTGTTACAAGTGGGTACCATGCTTGTCCTGTTTGTGGACCCGCTCTGAAATCGCTTGCACGCTACTCCAAACACATGAGGAAAAATGTTTATGAAGGTCATGCTCGATACCTTCCGCTCGACCATCTCGCACGTGGAGGTCAGCTTGATCCACCACCATCATATTTGAAAGCAAGTGATTGGATTCAAGCTTGGAGGGAGAATGGAGAGGAACCTCCTCCTGGTATGAAGAGGCTATCGATCTTTCACGAGCTTCCTTATTGGGGTCAGTTACAAATCAATCATCTCTTGGATCCCATGCATATCTTTAAGAATGTGGGGGCTACCATTTGGGCACACTTGGTTGGTTCCAAGGACTCGAGAGGAGTGCGAGAAGACTTGCGTGCTATGAATAGGATGTCTCGTTTGTGGCCCCAAGTGCATGCTTCAGGAAAAGTTGTCCTCCCGAAAGCAACGTGGATCCTCTCTACGAGGGAGGAGGCAGCGATCAAGGCAGACATTGCCTCTTTTCAAACACCGACAGGGTACATGCGTTGCTTGAAAGGAGCATTTTCAAAGGACAATAAGCTTAGTGGCCTCAAGTCCCATGATTGGCACAAGGTCTTACAGGTATTCTAAGTAGAATTAGTGTACCGATAATAGTGATGCATTAGCGTAATTATTATTATGTTATATTGTTGACATGATTTCATTGTTGCTTTGATAGTTCATCCTTCCAATTACAATAAAAGGGTGCTTACAAGAAGATGTTAGAAATGCTATATTCAAGATCTGTGGTATTGTGAGGTATGCTTACTATCAATTCGCATTATGTATTTTCTTCATGGACATGTGAAATAGGTGGATATCTCAAATATCTTACATATGCATGGACATGTGAAATAGGTGGATATCTCAAAAAGAGATCTCTATATCGAGCATCGAGAAGGCTAGGGTGGAATCCATCGAAGCCGTATGCTTGCTTGAGAAGCACTTTCCCTCAAGCATTATGACAACTCAAGTCCACTTGCTTGTGCACATAGTTGATGAGGTGGCTATAGCAGGTACCGTTCATAATCGATGGATGTTTTTTCTCGAGCGGTTTATGAAAACTTTAAAGGGGTTTGTAAGACAAAGAGCAAGACCAGAAGCAAGCATGGCAGAGGGATGGCTTGTGCAAGAGTCATTAGTATATATCACAGAGTTTCTTGCATCCACGGATCCTGATATGCCGCAAGCTTGGCACAACAAGGATGATGATCGCATCATTGGCGAGGTCCCCCAAGGAAAAGGGATTGAAAGAAAGATGAGCGAAGAGCAAATGGAGAAATTCAATAAGTTTTGTATCCTCAATAGCCCTGAGATGCAGAAGTGGATTGAGAGATATGAAGTGGCCAAAGCAGAAAGAATAAATGCAAGGACGAGATTCAGAGTAATGTACAGGCGATCACAACCATATCCACGAGATCTGGCTCTTCTCCCTACTCACATGTCACTTGATTGGCTACAACTAGCTATACGTAAAGCCGAACGTGATGGAGAGACAATAAACGAGCGCGAGCGGGAGTTATCATCTGGATGTATGGTGCATGTAAGTTTCTTATCTCTTGATGTAATTAAGTAATTATTTGTGGCAATATATGCTATAAAATAGGTGCATCTTCATTGTTTTAATGATGCTCTTTTACAGTACAAAAAGTACAGTGCATTATGGTCATATGGACGACATTTTCGCATAGAACGCATCGATTCAAAGAGAGTCACGTATGATTGTGGAGTCATGGCTAACTTCACACAAGATAGCCGAGCAAGTGCTTCGGATACCAATCTTCTCTCCTCACAGTTGGATTATTGTGGAACCATATGGAACCATACGCGACATCTATGAAATTGATTTCAGACGATTTACTATTTTCATTCTTGATGTAAAATGGTTTAGAACTACTTACAACGGTCCCCATGCAACTGTGAGAAAAGATGGTAGCGGTCTCTTTGCAATAGACTCCACTAAACATTGGACCGATGAAAGTGATACTTTTGTTCTTCCCGAGCACTGTGAGCAGGTGCATACTAATGATTCAATTAGTCGAAGCTTTCGTTTTTTAAGTCCATTGATATATATATAATTGACGACATTTGGCACGTGATTTTTCATCTTCAATATAGGTGGTTTTTCATCCGGATCGTTCTGATCCAAGATGGTGGTACGTGATCCAAGTTGCACCACGAAGAAAGCAGATTTTTGAAGATCGAGATGTGGATATGGAGATGCCACTACCAAATCCGGATCCAATTGATGAATCTAGCGAAGAAGATGTAGATCACCATATGAGGCAAGAGGAAGATGCGCATAATGACATCGCACGGGAGGAGGATGGAGATCACGATATTGACGAGGAAGACAACAATCGTCAAGATCGATCACCACACTTAAGCTTAATTGAAGAAGATGATCAAATACTTTTAGGTGAACGTACGATGCTAGAGTACGATGATGATATAGGAGATCAACTCGGTATAGAGTTGGAGATAGACTTGCTTGGCGCCTTAGACTTGGCTCAAGATGAAACAGTTGATGTAAATGCTCTTATTTAATTTGATTTTTCTCATCTCCAACTTGGACATGAATATATGAGCTTCAAAGGCTTGATGTACATGCTCTCATTTTTTATTTCTCTATGAGCTCAAACATGTTTTGTCATTGGAAGAAAATAAATTTTAAGGCTAAAAAAAAAAAAAAAACCTCTCTGTAAAACGTCGCTATAATATAGTCTCAGTGTCGCTATATAGCGACTTTTAAAAGTCGCTATATAGCGACTTTTACTAAAGTCGCTATATAGCGACCTTTAAGAGTCGCTATATAGCGACCATTACTAACGTCGCTATATAGCGACTCTTATTAAAAGTCGCTATATAGCGACGATTTACGACACCCGATTTTTATACCGACGATTAACGCTAAGCGGGCGCTAATCGTCGATACGTAAACGTCGCAATAGGATGCGTGTGTAGTAGTGCAAGAAACTAGCCCATAGCAAGGTATAGCTCATGTCCAAATAGATCCCACTTTCGTCTGTCGACTTGAATTGTTTCCTATGGGGAATGAGTTTTCATGGCTAAAGTTTTTTTTAAAAACCTAGGCATGGCCAGGTCCATCCCACTAATCCACTGCCTACAAAGTTGTAATGATCCTACCGATGCACAAGGCTATTCTAGCTCTTTGTCTTGCCTCACAACTCAGATACCCAGACCTTGTCTAGTGTCGCTGCCTATTTTTAATGTATCATGGAGCCCCCTTCAAAATCATGGCGTGGTACTCACCTCAGCCCTCAGTTACATTCATACACAACGGGTAGACAATCACACAGACAGTACGGGTCCTCAATAGAACAACAGTTGGGAGGGATGATAACCTCCCTATATTGTTAATAGGAGGTTAGGATCTGTTTCACCTCACCTCAGCTCTCATCCTGCACAACTACATTCATACATAGTAGGTATATAATTGCATATACACTATGGGTCTTCACTAGAACAACAGTTGAGAGGGATGGTGAGTTTAGAATCTATGACAAGCTCGCTCAATGCTCTCTCACATGCAAAGTATCTGTTATGTGTATCCCTCACCCACACACTGCTACAAGTTTGCAACATGTAAATCTGACAGAAATTATTCTTCAAGAACCATGTAACCAAGGACAAAGAAGAGCCAAAGTTTATGTACAAAAGCTTATAAAAATGAACTTTTTACAGTGAGTGTTGTCTTTTTTGTGGGGGGCCTCTACGGCGTAAACATTGCAGAAGGTGCATGTGCAACAAAATGAAAATAATAGAAAATGAAATCCCATCCGAATACTATGGATGTCATACCTAAGCAAACTCAAAAGGAGGGGGGGTTTGTACAATGGTTGAAAATGTAGGAGAACAACTCGACTACACACTCTCAGTGAACGACAGTATGAATTAGCCCGAGCTATTCACCGTGAACTCTTCGGCGGGCCTTTTGTCGAGTAGCATCGAGCAAGTACTAACCACGCTACGACTATATTGGAATTCCAAGAATGGGCAATGGAGGCTAAGGACCTCATCCACATGTGAACCACGGACTTGTATCAACACAGCATCCAGGATCGTGAAGTCAAAGTAGGGAATATGATATTGAAAATGAAAAAAGAAAATGAATGTGAAATCGGGGTCAACAACCTCGCTCAAACTCGCCGTTGCTGGTGTCCATGGAGTCAGCGTATGTCTCTGATTCATCTGACGAAGATATGCTCTGTGCTTTCGACATTGTCGCTGGAAGGAAGGTAACGAAAAGCGGTGGAGGCCAACGATAAAGGAACACAAAGACGGACGTGCTAATGCAACGATCGCATTTACGCAGGGGAAGGATACCAGAGACGTTATGTTATAGGAGCGACGCAAGGTCTAGTTTTCGGAAAGAAATGCTCTCCGTATCCACCTCGACTCATTTCATCCATACCTTGCTAATTACAGCGATTCTAGAAAAACCGTAACTGGCTTGCTCGCTGTCGGTCTCATCAAGTGATTGGAAAAAGTCAAGCGGACTCGGGCGACGAAATTGGGAAGGCTTAAAGCAACGCTGGCATCCAAAGTTGTAAAGCGCACGGGATTCTCGTGGTTGTACCACCATCAATCAAATTAGTGGATTACAAAACCATACACTGAGTTAGCTATTCGCTGAGCGGGGCGGGATGCACTGAAGCAAGCAAGCAGGAAAAGCAGAGGGAAAAGCATCGTCAATGGGGAGACCGGCGACTTTGAGTTTCTACTGCCCTTCGTTACCAATCATTGCCTCCCGCTCTTGCGACCGCTTGGCATGTCCCTCCTGCAATGGCTCTGGGATGTATTGACGGGCAAGGTAATGGCTCAAGCTTCACATTCCAGATGCGTTGTACCTCAATTTCTTTGAAATTGGACTGATGCAAAGGAGTTGTTTGTGATGTACTATTTTTGCCTCTGCACGACTCTGACCGCCGGGGCCGGCCTGAGTTTCTATTGAATGTGGTCCTTAATGCAAGATGCGACTAGGGTAGAGGAAGAACCGATTTTTGTTTGTCTAAGGATTTCCTCTTTCGAAGAGGAGCCTTGTTCAACCTTCGAAAAAAATTTGATTTTTTTTAAAGATCAGTGCTCTTGTGGTAAGAGCAACTTATGGACACAGAATGCAAGAACACTCTTAGAGAAAAGTCAACTTGCAGGGGCATTGACACCTTGCTCTGGAGTCACCTTGAGGACAATCCATCTGTGGGGTAGTGATGCTAATGCTGCCCTTTATTGATCTGCTTTGTTCATCTTCATCCTCTTCGTTTATGTGAACCCTCAATCATGGTATTAGAGCGAAGCTTTAGAGAATTCACAACTCTTGCACTTCACACATTCAAAATCTGAGAACACACAGTAAACTCAACTGTGATCATTACAACAGACAAAATAGTGAACCATCTACAATGGAGAGGAAGGTCTGCTGCTAAGAATTCCAGATGCACGTGCCTGAGGCAAAGGCTTACGCAGCCTAGGGTAAGTAGGAAATAACGTGCCTCAGGTTACGCGGCCTAGGGTAAGCAGGAAAGAGGGTGGACAGGCACTGAAATTGAAAGGGAACCGGATTAAGAGGCTGGGTGGGGGCAGACGGAATACAAGCTGCTAAGGCCTCTTGATCGAGGCCCGCTGGACGGTTGGACTGAAGCCTATAAAAAGGCTCTGAGCAGGTCCTTTCCTTCACGAGTGGGCTGCTTCCATGCAGCCTTCTCCAACTTCAGCTGTATCAAAAACAGGGTTGACAGCCCTCTCATAAATGAAGAAGGCATACATCTTCGTCCCCACTGAAGGGCTATCGTGACGCTACTGGGCTGTTCATGGCTTAGGATATGGTGGCTGCTCGGGACCAAAGGCCAGCTGTACAGTGTGGGGAACTGTGTCCATGAGAGGAGGGTAAATGGAAAAGCTATTGGGATTGGATCTGTTACCGAAGGAGTGAGTGGTGCTACTGGTCCATGGCCGACCCAGTAGATCAACCAAAGGATCCAAACCAGGAGAGTTGATGGCTTTAAACAGAGTGCTCACTCTCAGGAAATCCATCGCTTAACAGAATCTTGACCTCAAGAGAGATGTCTCGAAGCAACGAGGAGGCACTTCCTTCTTCAACTGGATGGCTGTAAACGGAGCCCTTGCAGATAGAGATCGATGTATGAGTCTATCCTCTGCTGCCGCCAAGGCCATCCTTCCACCAGCACCCTTCCGGACTTGCCAAACGGAAGGGAGGAAAGGTTGTGCGGAAGTTCTAAAATGGACAGCACTTCCAAGACGAAATCAACCATTGGCAATGCGAAAACGTCGTTCAAAAGAGGACCAAAAACAGGACAACGTACTTTCTTTCGAGTCTATTATCCTATTAGCTATTGACGTCCTCAAACTTTTTGCAAAGTGTCGTCCTTGGACCTTATCAAACATGTTTAGAACGCAAACAGTATAAACCACTTCTTGTATAGTCATTGACAATTACATGAGCCATACAATGTTTTAGCAATTTCTATAAATGATTGAAACTAAGTAGAGTAGAATAATAAATGTGCAACAACTCCTCGACTTCCAAGCAACTCGTTTCTATGTGCACAACTGAGTTAAATAAGTTGAAATCATTTGGGACACCGGATTTAAAAAAGGTTTCCTATCTTGATTGTTATTTTAGTCATCAGAGATGACAACATAAACCAAAATGCATCAATGATGAGAAATCATTGTGAATCTGAATCTACAAAAAATGTTGATGTCTGTAGTGCCTCTGCCTCATCATCTTTTAAAATCTTTGGCTTTACAATGATACCTATACAAGAGATTAAGAATTATTAGAAATGGATTGCAACAATTTGCAATACAAAACTGTCATAAAGTTCTTTTATGATAGAATGTTACCTTTGTGTACAAGCCACTTTTCTAATGGGCTAGTAGAAAAATCATCAACCCCTCCCAAGTCCTGGACCAAACTGTCATATGCAACTCCATCTCTACAAAGCATAATGAAACAGTCTTGGGCTTATACCAACGGTCATAGGTATTTCTTGATACATGCCAAGTATATTTGAATGGCCAAAATAATTTCCTCGCAAATAATTCTCAAACCTGAAAAAGATAATGAGGGAAGTGTCTTGATAGCCAACTTCATAACAAAAAATAGAGCATTCTGCAATGACCGAGAACCAAAGAAATTTCGACACAAGCATTCTGATTGAGAAACAGAAGGAAAGAATACTTGTGAACGTTCATATAAACCTCGTACCCCTATATCACAAAAATTAGCATGTGTTAAATGAAGTAGAGCAAATCCATACTAACAAAAACGAGAACATGACAGTGTGTTAAATGAAGCAGAGCAAATCCATACTAAGAAATATGAGGACATGATAGTGTGTACTTGCAAGAGTATAGATAACACAGAGTTGGAGAAGCTATGAGAAACGTCATTGGGTTCATGTGCATCTAGCCCCCCCTACTTGCAAAAAGAGAGGTTAATAGAGGGCTCTCGCATTGATTGGCACTATGATTTGGATCTACCTTTGTTTAATATTATGAGTACTGTTGAGCCTGCGAAAAGTGGAATGAAATCCACTGCTCGTTTGGCATGAAACACATGCAGTTCTACTCTAGTTTGCCCGTACTAGTTTCCCAACCAATATGTTTTCATTCTTTCTTTGAAAACCAAAATCATGAAAAGAAACCTGTCTTTCTTCTTAATGCACTGGCAAAGATCTGATCTTGTTATCACATTGGTTTTCCCCTTCTTTCTTTGAAAAAAAGAGAAATCGCATCTACACTGTCTAAAAGTGTAGCAGAGGCTATCCTACGTGGGAGAGAGGTCAGGTTCAAGATCTATGCCTCTAATGGAGAAGGTAAATTGTGCGAAGAACATTTTTTTTTTTTAAAATGTTTATGAGGCGAAGCACCTTTTCTCACTCTATACATTGTATCAATCGATCATTAGCCTATTGTCATCACCCATATAGAACAGGCTGAGAATGGCCGTGTATCTGACCCTGATAAATAATCTCTAAAGGGATCCTACATTGTGCCCTTATCCACTTTAACTCACCGAATCCTTAAACACTTTATGTGCATAGACCCTATACGATGCAATCATTGAACATCACAACACGGAGAGTTCCGGAATAGATATCTGATTGCCTAAATAAGCCATGAAAATACTCAAAGGAGATGACATCGAAGAAATGTTATCCGGCTGCACAAAGACAAATTGTGGGAAATTTCTATAAGGAGAAATAATGATTCGGAATAAAATTTTTGAAGCTCTTTTAGGGACATTCGCACACCAAGGAATCCCGCTGTTTATACTTACCTATGTTACACATGTGGTCAGCCAGAGAGTTTACTAGTCACGGACCTACACCACAGATTTAACTTTGTCCGAACTCCTTGGCTTGTTATGAGATACAATTCCAGAAACTTGAGCTGCCGCTCTAGCGACATCAACTTCTCTTTCAGCTTGGCAGCTTACTCCTACTAGTGGACTCTATGGCAGGCAGACAGGCAGTCATTATTGGAACTTCAAAAGGGTGAGTACCAAACTGAAGGACGAGAGTGCAACTGAAGCACTTGGAGGTGGTGAAGGGCTTGGAAATGACGTAGAGGAAAGATAGTAGACGTACAGCAGAGCAAGTGGAAACGCGAATCGGAAAGAACACACTCCTTTGGAACGTGGAAAGGGAGCAAAGGGAGTGTCAGAAATTGAGCATGCAGAGCTACGTGAAAAGGTGAGTCGGAAGGAAGACACGCGGCAGGACGCGGATGGTTATAGAAAGCCAAGGAGAGTGAGGCGCGTGGAATTCAAGAAGAAAATAATTAAATGCTGATTTTCGCTTCTGCATGCTCCCCTCGCGTCAATAAGGCTTCCAAGATCCACGTGGCAGACCGAAAAAGAAAATATGCAGGAAATAATTAAGA
Organism: Dipteris shenzhenensis; assembly: GCF_047967505.1. Classification (NCBI taxonomy): domain Eukaryota; kingdom Viridiplantae; phylum Streptophyta; class Polypodiopsida; order Gleicheniales; family Dipteridaceae; genus Dipteris; species Dipteris shenzhenensis. The sequence continues at coordinate 21,159,392 of NC_141626.1, read as the reverse complement.
AAATTTGGACAACATTAACCAAGTAAAGAAAATTTAAAAAAGGAAATTAAAAAATAACTAAAGAAACAAAAAAATTAGCCAAGAAAAAAAAATAAAAAGAAGGGGGGGGGGGAAGGGGTATCCGTAAGGACCAAAAAAGAAAATATTCTACAACAAGAAAAAATTAAAGGGAAAAAGAAAATATTTACACAAAAAGCTAGGAATTTAGGAAAAAATAAAAAAAATTTAGGGACAATAGGAAAAATTAGGGGCAAATGGGAAATTCGAAAAAGACGGAATTTAATAGGAAGGTAAAAACTCTTGATCTCTTCCAAACTCATACAAACTTAATCGTGTATCGCGTACTATGGTGCCACCACCTCTCAATGTCTCTCTCCTTCAATCTTGTCTCACATGTCACTATTGCCTCCACCTCTTAAGGTCTCCCTCACTTGATCTTGTGTTGATCTCTGCTCTTATTGGATGAGAAAATGAAGACCTAGTGTAGTCATATGCTAATCTTGTTTTTTGTGTTTCTCATTGAACTAAAAAATGAAATTGAGGATAATTTTATCATTGAATTTTCTCTATTTTCATTTCCTATGAGTGTGCGCCCTCGATCTCTGAAGATACAAATTCCTACGCACCGGCCGTTAGCGCACACGAATGCTGATCTCAATCTCCCATTGACCTATAGGGACTCCCAAGACTCGAGAGAAATATTTCTCAACTATCAATTTAATGTCCAGACATGACATTTGGCCACGTCCTTGCTAGTTCATGTATATAAGGTCAAATACTCAAGTTAGCATTTGATCGCGTAAATATTTTGCGGTCGCATTAGCCCAAATTTCTTCATCACTCAATCCGACCAAGTTTTTGATCGTTAACTTACGGACAAGGATCAGAACCTTAGTCTTCAACTAGGCTGCCTCATGCCACTTGTGTTGCCATTAAGGATGGGCGTGTAGTGATCTACTACATGTAACAACCATTCTGTAAGTGCTAAATCTAATTGGAAATAAAGAACACATGAATTACAAATGCAATGATAATGTAAATTAAGCCACTCACAAGCAACATGCAAGACAATTGACTGTCATGTTTTAAAATAACTTTCACAGAAGTTTCGATCCCTAGAATTAAAAAGTACTAAATACATTTTAGTTTCTAAAACAATGGAATATAATGTCAAGTAATTCACAACTCACTACATAATCCACTATTATAGCATCTCACTATATAATACACTATTATACTGCAGAGTATTTGTTTAGATGTATGAGGAATTTGGTAAAGTCACTATCGATCAGCTGATGGAGGCTAGAATAGGAAACATGTAATCGATCAGCTAATTGGGGCTAGAATAGGAAACATGTAACGGCCACATAACTAAGATGATCTACATTAGCTTTGCCAATCACACATCCAATTGGGAAGGGTTGTTGCCGAGATGAACCAATCAACAAAAATGGGCCATCATCCAGATAAAACCCGGCTCTACTGACACCTATGTATATAAATAATACATAAATCGATATGATATATAAGAAGATCGACGCAAGGAAGACTCACTGGTAGATGCAAGCCATCACCCAGATTCAATCTTAACTATGCTATTACAAACGCCAATCGAGGTGAGGCAATTCCAACCAACCGAATCGGGTCATCTCCTGGCTTGTGAGTAATACACAAACATCAATCTCTGTCCCTCTCTCCCTCCCCCTCTCTCTCTCTCTCTCTCTCTCTCTCTCTCTCTCTCTCTTTCCTGTCTCTTTCCTTCTCTCGCTTTTCCTCTCTCTCTCTCTCTCTCTCTCTCTTTCCCTCTCTCTCTTTCTCTTTTCCTCTCTCTCTCTGTCTCTCTCTCTCTCTCTCTCTCTCTCTCTCTCTCTCTCTCTCTCTCTCTCTCTCTATTTCCCTTTCCCTTTCTAGCATCCTACTATTAGCTAGGGCAAGGTGATTTTGATTGGCTGAGGCCGGCCATCACTTAGCATGACTGATTAACACCTAAGAAAAGAAACTAACTGATAGATCAAAATGACAGTTGCATAGGCAGCTCATTTGAAACAAATGCAGGCGTGGTGGGAGCAGGGGCAGGGTGAGACTTACCTTTTTATAACCTATCATAGACGACACCGTGCAGTACCTCATCCAATTGCATAATGTCTCAACGGCCATGATTGGGAACCCTAGCAAATCAATTGGTCATTGATGCCAAGTGTGGTGCCGTAAACAACACTACATAGTATGGGTACATCACCCTTCCGTGTCTCATGGCACCCTAAAAAAACCATGCGGTATGGGTGGGGCACTTTGCGGCGTGCATCATACCTCATGGTGTGATGTTATACCGCATGGTATGAGAAGGGACATACCACACGCTAACCCGTCAAACCGTGCGATATGTTCTCGGTTGACAGGTCACTCTTGACTCGTGGAAAAAAATGTTTTTTTTGGCAAGCGTTAGGCTCGGGGGTTCACCTCCCCAAATTTTAATTTACCATGTGCATTCAAAAAGAAGGGTATTTTAGTTCCACTTTTGAGAAAAAATTAACAAAATTACAACTACAGGAGGGGTTTCTTAATTCAACCTAGGCTTTGTTATTAGTGCACTCCCCAAGGTGTTATGACACATTTTTAAATCAAAAAGTACGTATTTTATTTTCAAAAAACATACTTTTTAAATCCCTGACCACAAGAAGTTTTTTGCTGAGTTTTCCAAAGTCCTTGCTAAGTTTTCCAAATTTTCCATGAGAAAGTGACAAACTCTCTTGGAGAATGGCACCAATGCCATTCTCCACAAACTTACTTAGAGAATGGCACTGATGTCGGACACCATGTAAATTTGTGGAGAATGGCTTTAGTGCCATTGTCCACAATCCACGTGAGGAATGACACTAATGCCTTTCTCCGCTTCATATGATTATTTGGAGAAAGGCCCCGGTGCCATTCCTTTAACATCATGTGTTAGCTTCCTCTAAATTTTCTATGAGGAAACTCTCACATGAATAATTTTCTTGAGATGGACCTTTGAAATTTGTCAAAATTTTGTATACAGGTTATGGGTGTCCCAGGGCTTAGACAAACATCGAGGTACGTGGCAAGAGGAGTAATAGAGACGATGCCCATGCTCATGCAGCATTGAAGAATGAGCTAGCAATAACAATGGTCCATAGAGCTATCTATCAGGTATTGGGGTACTCACACACCCAAGAGCTTTGAGTCGTCACTCCGTTTTTCAATGGAGGAATTAGTGTGCACAATATGTTGATATGTCTCCCAGAGTGTTGTGGAGCATATGTGACATGGGTTAAGACCCCACATCCAAGAGAAGAACCTCAAGTTGGCTAGAACTCTCAACTCACCATGTTGCAAGAAAGGTTATTTTGTCACCATGCTTTGTCCATTGCTGCTGCTGTTGAGAATAGTCCATGATTAGCAGAGATATACACATGCCGATCTTTAGGCAACCAACTACATGTTGGACTTCACAAGGGATGATGAGTCTATACAAGTAGGTATTTTTGATTGGGGAAAAAGTCCCCATTGGACCTAAAGTAGGTATCCGTAAGACCCGGCTTATTCTCCTCCGAAGGCATTTCCATGGTTAGCGCATGAATTGTATGCCAGTACCCTGCCAGTACAAATACACATCCAAATTCGAGGGGCACATGGCCACCAAAGTCAGCTTGTTTTGCCATTGGTTGGCTATTTAGAGAAATTATCAACTTTCTCATAGATGCTTCAGGAGATCTTGGCGACAACTCAGTGAAGGGAGACATTGCAATCAAAATGTAAATGAGGATGTGGCAATGCAACCCATCAAGAGGAAATGAAGACATGTAGTTGAACATAAGTTGCATCTTTTTTTTTTGACCTGTATGACCGCAATTGTCCTTGGATTGTACATATGGATTATTGATGTTCCTATAACATGTATCTTCAACGCAATTGTAATAATTTTCAAGTTTTTGTTTGTTTTATTTGTGTCCTTCGACTTGCACAAGCATATCACTTTACGCACTCTACAACAACTAAAAATTCAAGCAATGCATCTTGTTCAATTTAATCGATCATGCTCAATCCACAATTAAAATAGTTAGATAGATTCATTACAAAAAATTTGGACTCAAAAAGGGGCCCTTTGGAGAATTACAAAAATATTAGAGGCTTGGATAAGGGAATATGGTATCCATGAAGGAGATTATGCCATGTGGACTTCTCTGTAACAGAGGCTCCACAAATCTAGGGAAAATTTCAGATTTTTTTCAAAATACCCCAAAAAACGTCATTGGTGGTTCACAATAAAAAATTATCTTTGTCAGGCCTGCCCTGACCATGTCAGGTCTCCTTGTTTTTCTCCCAGGGCAAATTATCCCCTATCGAAAACTATGCTCACGTTTTCCATTTGGTTCAACCATTTGGCCCAAACTTTGACTTCCTAACCAACTCTCCCCCTATTCTCTCTCTCCCAAAACATTTCAAACATTCATTCCTGCCACTTTCTAGCAGCTAGTTTCAAAATATCTTCTTTCTACTCTTGCTTAGTCATTCTCTCTCCTCTTTGCTCACGCTTTTCTTCCACATTCGAAAATCTCTTAGAGAAACTTCTGTCAAAGCTTTGTTCATCCCTCTTCTCTTCCATTCATTTTCTACTTATTTCACTCTCTCTTAGAAATTAAAGTTGCGACCTAAATCTGCTTGGAAGGAGAGAAAAATGGGTGTTCTCTCATTTGGTTCTTTCCTCATCTTTTTGGAGTATAGAGAGTCACCTCCTGAAGTTTCGACCTAAATCTGCTTGGAAGGAGTGAGAAAGGGGGTGTTTTATCATTTTCGACTCTTTCTCTACCTTTTTGGAGTACATAGAGTCAAACTCTAGCAACTAATGCTGATGAATGATATGGAACCACCAATGAGAATAGTAAAAATTTGGAAAAGACCACAACAACTGATTCTAGCAGACAACCAGTTGTCGACAGCTATGCAAATCTTGATCCACCCCCCTGACATGGAGGAAGTGGAAGAATGGTCCAACCAATACCCAGATCATAATGAAAAGCAACTAAACTTCACTAACGACTCTGACACCCCCAAAACCCAACAAAAGAAGAAACACATACTTTTCACGTAATGAACTGATTTCGTCTTGAAAGTTTTGTTTGTGTTAAGTAGATACATTTTTGTATCACACTTTGTCTATATGTTTGTTACAAGAGACAGGGAAGAGGGAGAGATTGAGGTAGATGATATATAAAACTACAAGATGATTTTTGACATTTTTTTCTTCACTGGTATAGGAGGGATAGATAGAGGAAGGAAAAGAGAGAGAGAGAGAGAGATTATTTCGAGCTGCTATGTTGTTTTCTATTTGAGGGGATGAGTGAGGGAGAGAGAGACATAAAATAGTCGTTTTTTTCTTCAGTACTATAGGAGGGATAGATATAGGAAGGGAAAGAGAGAGAGAGAGAGAGAGAGAGAGAGATTATATTTGAAACTGCTATGTTTTTTTATCTGTTTGAGGGGATGCATGAGGGAGAGAGATAGAAAATAGTCGTTTTCTTCCTTGCTAGTATAGGAGGGATAGATAGAGAAAGGGAAAAGAGAGACAGAGATTATATTTCAAACTGCTATGTTTTCTTTTGTTGAGGGGATGATTGAGGGAGAGAGACAGAGATTCTATTTCAAACTGCTAGGTTTTAGAAGTATTTGAGAAAGAAGGAAAAAAAAGAGATCCTAATCAAAGAGTTTTGGGAAGGAGAGAGAGAGTGATATGATATTGATAATGTTTTCTTTGTTTGTGGAGAAACAGAGCAGGAAGAGAGCACATCGTAACTAAGTATTTCAAAAAAATTTGATGTTTGTTTGTGTGAGGGGTACCTTGGAAGACTGACTGAGAGAGAGAAGTATTCTATGTTTTTTGTAATAATATTTTGCTTGTTTTTGTGAGAGGTTTAGTTAAAGGAGAGAGGGAAGGAGGGGGAGGGAGAGGGGGAGAGAGAGAGAGAGAGAGAGAGAGAGAGAGAGAGAGAGAGTTGCAAAGAAAGAGAAAGAGAGGGATAGAGAAAGAGAGAATAGAAGACATAAATTTGGAGGGTCTTTGGAAGTCGAAAGAGCTAATTTTAATCATATGGTATAGGAGCAGAAACTATGGAAGTAGAAAATGATAGATGCAGAAGTAGTTTACAGTCTGTTGTATTGAAGAATGTTAAGGATGAACATGGGGAATGGATTCCTCAGCTCTACAGGAAATATTCTTGGATCACAATGCAACCCACTAATCGTGGGTGCTACAGAGTGGGTCAGAAGGATGCAATGGACATCTCCAAACATTGGAAGGGAAGGATCTTAGATTTTGAAAATTTTCCTGGCAGTAACACAGTGACACAAGTATATATTCAGCATGTCTTTAGCAAACATATATGTGCATCCAAATGAAGGACTTCCATATCGTAGGCCCAATTGTAAGTTTTTCAAAGTGTACTAGTACTTCATTGGCTTTTTAGAGTATTTGCATTTATTTGGGGATGTTGACACTACTGTCTTATGCCTTGTATTTGTTTTACATACTTATATCCATCTACTTACAAAGAGTGGGAGCCTGCAGCATGCATAATTGGGGTGTTGCATGTCCTCCATGTTGAGATCGGGAGTCTTCAGTATGAAGGTCGCACACCATCAGCATTAAAAAAGGACGGGATCTTCTTCTATGACTCAATTTTCATTGTGCCGGATGAAGAAGGACAGTATGGTAGATTAGAATCTCTTCCCTTGCCTTCTTTTGATAGTCCAGAATGGCCGCTTCCAAGCATGGAGATAAGTGAATCATATAGAAATAGAATGTTCAATGATGTGAGAAATGCTATGAAGCCAACTATTGGTGGAAGAAATGCTAGGTTGAGATGGTTTCTTCCATTTCCATGCTTTGTTGATTTCTTTGCAAGTTGTAGGCAACTAAGGAAAACAAAGATTACTTACACTTGCAAGAGCTTAGAAATGGAATGGCTATCTGAGCTATTTGACAATGGATGGACAACAAGAACATGTCATGCCGAAGATTTAGTACAATGTCGATTGAACACTTCAGATGTGACATTTCGGTAGCAAATCTTACAATTCTTGTTTGTATAAAAAATGATCAGGATGTATTAATAGATCCCAAATTTTGCAAGTATTTCATTGGAAGGCAAAATCTCTGCATATCTTTCACATATAGAAGGTTTAGATGGAAGAACCTTCAATGGGAAGCAATGGATGATGATTTGCACAATAAGACTCACAATCCTATTGTCGAGGTATCAATTTATCGGCAAGGACATCCTGATCTAATGTTGGAATTAGAAGAGGAGTGGACCATGTGATTTATCAGCGAAGAATTGTTGTCGGCAATAGCAAGCCCTCCCCAAGACTATTATTTTAGACTTGATAATCGCAAAGTTAGATATAGGGATGAGACAAATATAGTTTGTAAGAATTGTTTCCCCCCCCATACTCTAGAGATAGTAGAGACATTATGGCAGGTATTTCATATGATATCCAGTTTCTTGGATCCTTAGTGCTTCAACAATGCACTTGGCAATGAGGCATTGTTACATGTATGAACAGAAATCATATATAATACAAAGTGTTGTTTCATTTATTGTTAAGATTTTTTAAATTAAGTATGCACCTCAAGATTGATGGCTCTCTATGGTCTATGAATGATAAAGCGATAAATATTTGTAATTTTAAATTTGTGTGGATATTTGTATATCTGTATTGTGCAAGACAGAGAGTGTGTGATCTTGAGATAGATAGCAATTAGAGCGTGCAAGAGAGACTGAGAGAGAGAGAAGTTGAGAGTACAATAAGCGACATAAATAATGCACCTGGCCATGAGACAGAGTTAGATGTATGAATAGAGAGAGAGAGATAGAGAGAGAGAGAGAGAGAGAGCAGTCAGGGACACAAAGGGTCTCTTAGAGACAGAGGGAGGGGGAGGGATAAAGAGGGAGACAGAGAGAGTTAAGATTGCATTTATTCATATGCACCTCTAAGTTGAGAAAGAGAAAAATACGAAAGTTAATTAAGGTCTTTGAGAGACTAAGAGATTGAAAAAAAAAACCCAGATACAACTGATCCAAAGGGTGGATTCGCTAACAAAATACAAAAAGTGCATACATGAAATCAATGTCCATGACAATGGAGATGGGGACAGAAAGAGAGAGATGGAGAGTGGGATAGAGAGAGAGGTAGAGAATGGGAAGAGAGAGAGAGTTAAGATTGCATTTATTCATTTGCACCTCTAAGTTGAGAAAGAGAAAAATAAGAAAGTTAATTAAGGTCTTTGAGAGACTGTGAGATTGAAAAAAAACCCATATACAACTGATCCAAAGGGTGGAGCCACTAACAAAATACAAAAAGTATATATGTAAAATCAATGTCCATGACATAGATAGCTAAGGACAACATGGCAACAAGATGATCATCGGGTGTCACAGAGAGAGAGAGAGAGAGCAAATAGGGACAAAATCAAAGGGGGGAAAAGAGATAGAGAGAGAGAGAGAGAGCTAGGGGGAGGAGGGGAGTGAGAGAGAGAGAGAGAGAGAGAGAGAGAGAGAGATGAGGGACACAAAGGAAGGGAAAGAAAGAAAGATATATAAACATCCTCGGAAGATCTTGTGGATCTATGAGAGAGAGAGAGAGAGAGGGAGAGAGAGAGAGAGGAGAGGGAGATAGCTAAGGGGGGAGAGAGAGAGAGAGAGAGAGAGAGAGAGAGACTTTCCAAAGAAAAAACAATAAATACAAAAATATTGTAATTAAGAGCATTTTTAAGGGCAATGTCCATTTATAAAGTACACTTCTAAGGTCATTTTCACATTTTCAGTTTCCCACTCTTGAGTAAACTTGCATTCCATAGCCTCCTCTTTTATCTTCCCCAGCATCCTCCTACACTCATGGCTTCCCCTAGAGAGGCTTTTGACTAGTGGATTTCATCCACTGATTCCCATGCCTCTGCAGATCAGGTTTATCCTATCTTCTGCAAAGCATTCCATCTTGAGTCACACTTGAGAGCTCTCCTTCCTACTGATAATCCCTCTCTTCAATTTTTGATAGACTTATCCATGGGCAATCTGTTGTGATTGCTAAATCCCATCACCAATGGGTTTCATTGGATATTTTGAGCTCTTTTGACCAGAGTGCTAACTTCAAGAAGACACTAGGTAGGGCAATGGATAATTTCCCTCTCTTTCCCCGTGAGTATGCTATTCCCATTGGGGATGATTCATCTTCCCCAATTCATTTGACCGAGAGAGATGTAGGCCTTACCGTTCTCCTTGCGACTAGCAAATTTGATGACGATGTTGGCGAGCAGCCCGAGGGTTCTGCATTCACAAGTGGTGGAGCAGGTCCATCAACAAGTGGTGGAGGAGATGACCTAAACCTAGACTTGGAGCTTGAGGAGCATACTATTAGCCTAGTTGAGGAGCAAGTTGAAAGCGAGGTCATCTTATCTTCATATCTGACTCGTGCATATCCATCCTCTACCTATAATCCAGATGAGGCAGCAAGCAAGCCACACCTTGCTTCGGTTGATCCAATTAGGATTGAGGGTGAGGAATACCTTACCCTATTGGAAGTGATGGAAGAAACCGATCTTCGAGAGAACGAGGTGTTCTATCAGATCTTGAATCACACTTTTGATGATGTCATTGACTTTGATGCTCCAGTGAATCCAGCAATCGATGAGATTGCATGCTTTGATGACTCGAGCCTCACCAATCAAGAGGCAATCCAACTAACACAAAAGGCAATCAAGGATGTCGCACCAGAGTATGACATGTCTGATGAGCAGTTCATGAATTTGAAGAGGGAATTGTTGAGGTGAAGAAGCTCACACCTCAAGCCAACATGAAGTTCAAGATCAACCACAAAAGGGAGTCCAGTTGGACACTGTAGCTGACGCACTCCACGATGAGGCAGAAAAGGTATGTAGCTTTGCCAACTTCATTATGTGATTCAAAATCATCAGTATGACTCTCACTCTTCCTTCACCCATGCTCTTACAACTTCTTCCTCTCCCACTCCTATGCTTTCCTAAACCCTTAAACTCCATGATCTACAAGGGAGACGAGTTCTCCACCATGTACTCTACTCTGAACCTTGGAACCTCCTTCTAACCCTGGACTCCTTCTGAACCTTGGAACTCTTTCTAAACCTTGAACTCTTTCTAAACCCTGGATCCTCCTTCTGAACCCTTGAACTCTTCCTAAACCCTGGAACCTCCTTCTGAACCCTTAACCTCCTCCTAAACCCTACAACCCCCAATGAAGGCGAAAGCCTTCATTACCCCAACAACAATGGTTTACGTGCCTTTTACACATGCTTGCATTATGTTCACTCACCACACTTAAGCCTACGTCTCTCACCGGAACACGACTCGAGGTCCTAAGCTACATATATACTACAACGACAATTCCAATATATCTGTAGGTGACAAAAAGCCTCGGAACCCTGCAACATAGAATACCCAGCTCTTCCTACGAAAGCGGTAGGAAAGAGCCAACATTTGGCGCCGCTGCCGGGGAGACTAGCGTCTCAAGTAGCGACGAGTAAACATGCGTAGGTAGGTATAAAAGCCACATGATGTACAATTAGGCTAGGTAGTGGACACGGTTGCGTAGAGCTTTCAATTACGATCATTTTACCTTTTTACAGAAAGGCAAACCGAGCTCTCCATAAAGAGTTATGGCTCGGGAAGAGTTTAGGGTTAAACCCTAAACCTAAACCCTAAACCTAAAATCCAAACCTATAAAAACCTACTCCACCCCCCCCTCATTCTTCATCTCACACTTTTTGCCTCCATTCTCTTTCTCCTTCCGAGCCCCATGCAAGACACTCCTCCCTCTCCATCGACCGCCCCCTTACTCCTATCCTCGCCATGTAAGTAACATCGAGCCCTTCTCGCAGCAATGACCTAGCCTTCCACCCACCGTCCATTGTTCCGCGACAATCCCGTTCCATCGAGAAAGACTTGGAAAGCGTCAGGTAACCACTTCGCCTTGCTTTTCAATTTCCGTCTTTCAGTTTTTTTTTTGTTGCTCTTTTACCCCTCCCCCTCTCCACCACCACCTCCCCCTCCCCACCACCTCCCCTTTCCCCCTCCCCCTTCATCTTCCCCCTCCCCCTCTCCCCCACCATCTCCCCCTCCCCCTCTCCCCCACCATCTCCCCCTCCCCCTCTCCCCCACCACCTCCCCCCTCCCCCTCTCCCACTCCCCCTCCACTACCACCTCCCCTCTCCCCCACCCCCACCTCCCCCCTCCACCACCACCTCCCCTCTCCCCTACCCCCACCTCCCCCTCCCCCTCCACCACCACCTCCCCCTCTCCCACTTCCCCTCTCCCCCTCCCCCTTCATCTTCCCCCTCCCCCTCTCCCCCTCTCCCCCTCCCCCTCTCCACCACCACCTCCCCCTCCCCCTCTCCCACTCCCCCTCCACCCCCCTCTCCCCCTCCCACTCTCACCCACCCCCGCCCCTCTCCCCCTCTCCCCCTCCCCCTCCACCACCACCTCCCCCCTCCCCCTCACCTCCCCCTCTCCCCCTCCCCCTCTCCCACTCCCCCTCCACTACCACCTCCCCCCTCCCCCTCACCTCCCCCTCCCCCTCTCCCACTCCCCCTCCACTACCACCTCCCTCGCCCCCCCTCATTCTCTTCCCCTTTTCCCCTCTCTCTCTCTCTTCTCTCTCTCCCCTATCTCCTCACTCCCCTCTCTCTCCCACCCCCTCTCTCACACCCTCTCTCCTCTCTCTCCCTTACCCCCATCGCCCCCCCATCCCCCTCTCTCTCTCTCCCCCTTACCCCCATCGCCCCCCATCCCCCTTACCTCCCTCCCGCGGCGGCGCTCCGCAGAGCCGCCGCCGCCCCGCCCCTATCACCCCCCCCGCGCCTACCCCGCCCACGGCGCCGCCGCCCCGCGCCCCGCGCGCGCAGCTCGCGCCACCCACCGCCCCGCCCGCGCCGCCCACCGACCCGCGGCGCGGCGCCACCCCCGCGCGCCCGCACCCCACCCCCTGCTCTCCTCTCCTCTCTCCCCACCCTACACCCCCCGCGCCCGCCCCCCCCGCCCTCCCGCGCCCCTCCACCTCGGCCGCCGCCCCGCGGCGGCGACCCCGCGCCGCCCCCGCCCCGCGGCGGCGCAACGCGCCGACCCCGCCCCGCGCCGCCCCGCGGCGGCGCAGCCCCCGCTCCCCGCCCCCTACCCTACCCGCCCCCGCCCCCGCGGCGGCGCACACAGCGCCGCCCCCCCCCGCCCTCCCCCGCCCCTCCCCGCACTCAACCCGCCCCCTCTCCTCTCTCACACCACACCCCCCTCGCACCCCCCTCACACCCCCCTCATAGACACTCCCCTCGCACTCCCCTCACACCCCCCGCGCATTCCCTCGCCCACCCCACCCCACCCCCCGTGCCAACCCCCCCCCGCCCGCCGCCGTCGGGCAGCCCCCCACCCCGAAAAAAAAAAAAAAAAAAAAATAACTAAACCTAACCTAAACTAACCTCCGGTAAGTTGCTAACTGCAGTTAGGTTAGTGGTTAACCTAGGTTCGGTTAAGTTAGATTAACCCTAGGTTAGTTAGTCCTAACTACAGTTAGGCTAGGTTAGTTCGGTTAGCATTAACTAGAGTTAGGTTAGGTTAGAGTAGGTTAGTTCACCCTCGGTTAGTTAGGTTAGACTAGTTAGGTTAGTTTAGGTTAACCCCCAGTTAGGTTAGACTAAGTCTTCAGTTAGTATCTAACTACAGTTAGTTCAACCTCCCAGTTATAGTAACTGGGAGGATCTAGGTTAGTTAGTTTAACTACAGTCACTTAGTTTCAACCCCTCGGTTGGACTTAAAGTCCATTCACACCACCATTAGGACCCCCGGAACCCCAATTTTACCCCTTCTTTAACCCCGCGAAACTCATCCGTTTGGGACCCAAATTGAACCCCGTTTGAACCCAGATTTCACACACGGAAACACCACGTTACGGGGTATTTTTCCAGCCCATTGCACACCATTTCGGCATCCCTAGCACACGTTCGTTCGCGCCCCCGTGTGGGCCTCATTTTGCATTAATTCACTCGTATTTTCACGCCGCGACCTCCGATTAACGATCCGTCTGCATCGGCACATTTCCCTACACACGTAGAACAATCCTAGGCACATTATTAACACGACGGTCCCTACACAAACTAACATCACTCTAACCCTCCTAACGACACCACGTCCACGCCCGCCCTTGGGGTAGCGATCCCCTTGGCAAATCACGCACCATCTGCATGCAGTTACGTTCCGGCCAACGACTTCGACTCCAACGCTCGCCCAATCCGCAACTAACTCCAGTGCAACAACCGCCCTCGCCAATCCTCTACCCCGAATTCCCCCCTGAGGTTCAACAACTTCCTTTAACTCCTCCACGCCCCAACATGGCTGGACGTCATCCTGAGCATGATGGGGACATCGAGCTCGATGCCGAGGCTGACAACTTCTTCAATCGACGAAATCACAACAATCATGGCCGACGCCCCTTGGGAAAACTGAAACTTCCCAAATATAATGGTAGGGGAGACCCTGCTCGCTTCCTCCAACATTTTGATGCCGCATGTCAAGCAGGTGGTGATCAATCCCATGAAACTAAGGTGGCTTGGTTTCCAATGGCCTTAACTGATGAGGCGTCAGAATGGTACCTCGACCTTCTTGTGGAAGAACGTGCTACATGGGACCTACTTCAAACCGAATTCAAACGTCGCTTTCAAACGGAGAGGCTACAAGATGATCCCGCTCTCCAACTCAGCAAGATCGAACAAGGCCGGAGGGAAGATGTACGCACATACCTGGGAAAGATGAAGAGATTGATCGCAAAATGTGACCCACGCCCAGATGCAAAGTACCTCACGGCATGGTTCATAGCAGGCCTCAGAAAGAAAATCCGCAAGGATATGAAAAAGATAAGTAGCTATGAAACATTCAGTGTTGCTCATGCGGTAGCCATTGACATCGAAGATGGCATGACAGATTCAGACACTAGCAGTGATGATGCCAGATCAAATACACAAGATAAGCGCTCGAAAAAAGGTAAATCAAAGGACACTGCCGAAACATCCAATGAAGATCGCCTCGAGGCCATGACCTTGAAGCTGAAAGAAGATATGATGCAGGCCATGGATCAAAAACTTCACTTGTCTCAGCCGCCAACTCAAACATATCCACGGCGAGAAAATGTCTGGTGCCCACACTGCTTGGCAAATCATACAGCAAATGAATGCCCAGTCCTAAGAGCAAGGCTCACTGCACAAGCAAATCCACCGCCACGGTTGTGGTGCCATATCTGTGTCGTCGGCGGCCATGATGAGACCAGTTGCATCTTCAACATGCGCAACAATCCGCCTCGACCACCACAATACCAAGCGGCACCCATGCCAGTATACAGGCAACCGGCACTTGCACAAGCGCCCCCAGCTCCGAGACTAAATCCTGTTCCTGTTCGGACACAAGTCCCACAACTACTCAGGAATCTGAATCCACAACCGTATCCAAGAGCACTAAATCCAGCTCCTCAGGCAGTTCCCATACATCAATTACAAGCCGAAGAAGTAGACTCACTATTTGAGTATGAAGCAGAGTACCCAGTGTACTATGTAGAAGGTGCAGAGGGTCTAATACCAGTCTATGCAAATCATGTGCGACCCAACACATTTCGCGCACCAATCAAGTGTTACGGTTGTGGAGAAAATCATAGAATCGCAGAATACCCTCATCGCGGTAGCCCAGCCACTTTCCAACCACTCTGCAGAGATTGTGGCATAGGACATGCCTGTATGGATTGTCCCATGAAAAATAAGGTCCCAGAACAAATAGAGGTTAAGCCCGACGTCCCCATCGGCATCATTGGGGTGGACCATCAAAGTCTGGGTCCGGCAAGTCTAAGGTCACAACCTATCAATGTAATTACACGCCAACAGAAAGCGGCCACGAAGGACCCTATCATTCCAATCCAACCGAAGCGACTTCTGAGAAAGAAAGCAAGTGTGCCTCCACCTCCGCCAAGCAATGAGCAGCCGAGTTCATCCACATCAACTCCCGAGCCTCGAATAAAAGAAGCTCCATTCCCGAATGCAGAGGTGGAAAAGGCTCATTTTCAGGCACTTCAGCAATGGGTCCAAAATGAACAAGCTCAATTTGAGGCTCAGAAACAAGCTCAAGACCCACTCCATGACTTGGCCCCACAAAGTATTGATACTGTACTCGAGCCCTTGTTCCAACAACAAACTCCACAACAGAATGTACATACCGCCACGTCAACTTGAAGGAGCTGCACTCTCTAGCATCCTGAGTTGCCCTGTGTCCATTCCCATCGGAATCCTCTTACGAAATTGTCCCAATCTCTGGGAGAGTTTCAAAGGATGGATTGAACTCGCAAATCCCCCTCCACCTATGAACGACATTGATGATATCCCTGTGCGGATGGGTGAGAAAGATGACATATGCAACATCACTGTGCCTTTGATCCACAAGGCATATAATGAAATCCAAGCCATAGTGGATGGTGGAGCAGGTGTCAATGTCCTATCAAAGGAGCTTTATGAAGAATGGGGTCTCCCACCAATGCAAAAGGCTAATTTCAACATACGCCTTGCCGATGATTCACGGGCTAAACCCTTGGGAATAGTGAATGGCGTGTCCACAAAAATCGCAGGAGTCCGCTTTTCCCTTCAATTCACAATCTTGGATCTCCCCAAAAAATCCTATCAAATCTTATTGGGACGTCCTTGGTTACGGGAAGCATCCGTCCTCCATGACTGGGGAACGGATAGATTGACAATCCAGAATCGAGACACTGCAGTCAGGGTAAATGTGGGGACAGGAGTTATTAAACCAATTGTTCCTAGAGCATTGGATGACACATCTTCCACGACGATCTCGAGCAAATCAGATCCCTTGCAACAGCATGCCATAGCAGGTGACTCACAAAGCAATGTCAATAACTGGATACAAACATTGGCAACCATCGACAACTGCCATTCATTAGACCCCATCTTCTCACAGATAGATGTTAACACACTACAGGTCGATCCTCCACCGACACATGAAGAACCAATCGATCTAGAGATGCCTTTCTTTATGGCTGACCTCGAATGGGATAATGAACCTGAAGAAGGTACCCATACCAATGCTGACTCAGATTTTCCTTGGGACCTTGAAACAGAAGCTGCGAATGCTGCAATTGAAGATCAAATCTTTGATAATGACCTAGCCATTCTGCATGCCCTAATGGCAGTTGAGCTCCCAAAAGTTGAACCTCCACAGTTGCATAACAGCAGAAGATCCCGCAAGAAAGCTGCCGGAGGAAATCGCAGAAAAGCCAAGGCCGAGCACTTCAATGAATTCGAACGAGTCCAAACACGGATTGTGGAATTGTATCTTGCAAAGGCAGTCCCCTCAAAGTCAAAACCACCACCTCTTGAATGGTCCCCTGAAGGACTGGAAGGAGTATGTGCAGCACATGAACCCTTACTTGGAAACACCTTGCCAGTGGAAAAGTTACCCCACAGTTCCCAACGTAAGAAGTTTCAGAAATATAAGCCACATGTGTGGATGAAGCTCGATTCAGAGACTTCAGATAAAGAAAGGAAAGAAGAGCCTAACAAATTACTAAATGCAACTATGCCACCCAGTACTCGTGACACATCTCAGGCTAGTTCAACCTCATCAGAGGCCGATCTTCGAGCAGTGCTGGAATACTTTAAGAATTATACAAGTGGAAGTGCACCAATAGCAATGCCAAGACCAATCAGAGAATCTGAAGTTCAAGAAACCGATAGCATTGGAGAAACTCCAATCTATGAGGGACCGGCAAAAACACGCACAATAAACCTCGCCCTTGAAGGGGAGGAAGAAAAGTTAGTTTTCATTGGGAAACAGCTCCATCAAGAAGATGAAATCAAACTCAAAGACCTCCTAATGGAATACCGTGACTGCCTAGCATGGTCATACAAAGAGATGAAAGGAATTTCACCAGAAGTGGTAGTTCACACGATCCCTATAAGGGAAGGTGCTCGCCCTAAGGTATGTGGACCTTATCGCACAAATCCTAAATATGGCACCATGGTTTATGATGAGCTGGAAAAACTCCTAGATGCCGGATTCATCTACGAGATAGAGCACACGGATTGGGTTTCACCCATTGTCATTGTGCCTAAACGCAACAAGAAGCTCAGAATATGCGTAAACTTGAAAAATGTGAATGCCGCCACAATTAGGGATCACTACCCCCTACCCTTAACAGAAACAGTGTTGGAAAAGGTGGCAGGATCCGAAATATATAGCTTCTTGGATGGCTTCAGTGGCTATAATCAGGTACAAATTGCTCCTCAAGACCAATCAAAAACAGCATTTGCTACAGAATGGGGTATTTTTGCATATAGAGTCATGCCATTCGGCCTTTGTAATGCCCCAGCCACATTCCAGCGAGTTATGTTCACAGCTTTCAAGTCATTTTTGAATAAGTTTTTACAGGTCTTCTTGGATGATTTGTGCATCCATTCAACCAAACAAGACCACTTCAAATGTCTGGAAGAAGTACTAATCAAATGCAGGGAGTATGGCATCTCCCTAAATCCAACAAAATGCCAGTTCATGGTCTCCCACGGAGTTGTTTTGGGACACATCGTCTCTCAACATGGGATTGCAACTGACATGGACAAAATCAAAATCATCATGGAATTGCCTCCTCCTACAAATTCCAAAGGTGTACAGGTCTTTATGGGACATGCCGGCTATTATAGAAGATTTATATTGCGGTATGCCATGATAGCTAGACCACTTTACAAGTTATTAGTGGAGTTCTTATGGACCGAAGAGTGCGACCAAGCCTTTGAGCTTTTAAAGTGGCGCCTAATCACAGCACCCATCCTTCTATCTCCCAATTGGGATATTGATTTTCATGTTCATACTGATGGATCCAAGTATGCAATTAGGAGTGTGCTTTGTCAACCTGGTGAACATAAGAAAGACTACCCCGTCTACTTCGCCAGTCGACAACTCAATGATGCAGAGATCAACTATACAACCACAGAAAGAGAAGCCCTAGCAATGGTGTACAGTGTAAAGAAATTTCGGCACTATCTACTCGCAAATGATTTTGTCTTCTACACCGACCATCAAGCATTGCTTTATCTTGTGAACCGTCCGTGTACCACCGGAAGAATAACCAGATGGCTCCTCTTGCTGCAAGAATTCAACTTCAAAATTGTGGTCCGCAAAGGTGCCCAACACTACATTGCCGATCACATGTCTCGAGTCAAGACAGGAGAAGAAGCCACTGGGATAGAAGATGACTTACCAGATGCCACACTATTTCAAATAGATGCTGTTCCAGAATGGTGTGGAGATATCATTGGGTACTTGATGGCAGGAAGACCACCCCCTGACATGAAAGCAGTAGATGCCAGAAAATTGATTCTAAAGGCTGCACCATATCAACTCATTGCAGGACAACTATACAAGATGGGCAAGGACCAGATATTAAGAAGATGTGTAATGCCTCATGAGATCCTGCCAATCCTGAGTGAAGTCCATGAAGGCATTGCAGGAGGACACTTCAAAGGGGAAGCCACAGCAAGAAAAGTTCTCCTCGCAGGCTACTGGTGGCCAACACTGTGGGCAGATGCCTATGAATATGTAAAAGGCTGTGATGTATGCCAACGAACTATTAAACCACAACACAAAGACTTCAATCCCCTAACAACAGTTGTTGCACAACAGCCATTTGAAAAATGGGGGATTGATTATGTGGGTCCCATACATCCAGCAGCAAAAGGAACACAGGCACGCTACATCATTGTGGCCACTAATTACTTTACAAAATGGGCTGAAGCTAAAGCAGTCAGAAAGGCAGATGCCAAAAGCACAGCAAGATTCTTGTACGAACATGTGATCACCCGATTCGGATGCCCCCTTGAAATTGTGTCAGATAGAGGCACACATTTTGTCAATGAGGTAATCCAAGAACTCTTGTCTGGCTTCATGGTCATTCATAGAAAAAGCACACCCTACTACCCCCAAGGGAATGGACTAGCAGAATCCACAAATAAAATCATATGCAATATCCTCACCAAGGTAGTAGAACCACAGCGTTCTGATTGGGCAGAGAAACTGAATGCAGCCTTATGGGCATACAGAACCACATTCAAGGTCAGTATAGGGAACACACCTTTTCAATTGGTGTACGGCCTTGAAGCCGTGGTCCCACTCGAATTTGTAATACCAAGTCTACGCATTGCAATACAGGAACGCATGGGTGATCATGAGTCCTTGAAAGAAAGGCTCTGTCAGTTGGAAAAGCATACAGAGACAAGACTAGTCGCTTATCATGCCATGACAACAAAAAAACGTCGAAGAAAGGCATGGTTTGACAGGAATTTGAAAGCTAAAGACATCAAGGAAGGCGACTTAGTCCTGTTATACAATGCCAAAGTACACAAGGGAAAACTGAAGTATCTAGGTCAAGGACCCTACCGAGTACGAAAGATGAATCCCATTGGAGCTGTGCTACTTGAAACACTAGATGGAGTCCAATTCAACACAACAATAAACGGGAGCCGACTGAAGCGCTACTATGTCAACACGCGCGCCATCCCCGACAAAAACGAAGATTTGGGAAACCAAGTCTTCCTTAGTTAGGATTAGATTGTATCACAAGCACTCACTCGCATATGCACGTTTTTGCACATATAGTTTGCACTAGATTCTTACATGCACACTCACTGCATACGCACGTTTTTTGCACATTAGGGACGTTTGAGTCTTAGTTTCCCTATCAAATCCCACGAATAAGCATATAGTTAGACACATCACATGCACTCACATGATTTTGCATAGGCACATAATAGATTGCATAAAAAATAGTATCACACACTTTCATTCCATACTCTCAAAGCATGCAATGAATTCACATGCACTACACAAAGCTATGCCAAAACTCAAGATAAATTGGCAACAGAGTCTGCAGCCTCCGCAACGAGACCCCCGCCAAACATCACAGCCGTCTCCTATATGCAAAAATATCAAACTTGCATACTAATTATCTACAAGCTCAATGCTACGGGTGCAATCGCATCCAACATGTATGCAAGATAGCAAGAAATGACAGCCTCAACAACGAGACCCCCGCCAAATCTCTTCCCAAGAAGATTCGATGGCAGCGTCCGCAACTTCAGCAACGAGATCCCCTCTGACATACATAGTCATCTACCCCTCCTTAAGTGGAGACAAGCTTCTTGACCAACATCCTTTATACCAATCCTCCACAACGAGACCCCCGCTAAACCTCTTCCCAAGAAGATTCGATGGCAGCATCCGCAACCTCAGCAACGAGATCCCCTCTGGCAATCATAGTCATCTACCCCTCCTTAAGAAAAGATAAGTTTCTTGACTATTGACTACAAATTGTGTGGTGCAAAAGCATTATAGCAGGAACGACTCGCTAAAAAGCCACTGAATTATGCACATGGCATCCCAGCTCTGAAATCAAAATAAGCCATAACCCGAGGACGGGTAATAAAATGGATCCGGGAGTATGTTGACTCTGTGCCAACATGAACTTATGAAGAAAGAGAAGGTGATACAACTTTGTGATACAACTTTGTGTTACAACTTTGTGTTACAACTTCTAGACACAACTTTATGTTACGACTTTGTGTAACAACTTTGTGTTACGAGTTTGTCTACAGAGAGAGAATGTGTTACGACTTTGTGATACAACTTTGTGACACAACTTTGTGTTACAACTTTGTGTAACAACTTTGCGTAACAACTTTGTGTAACAACTTTGTGTTACATCTTCTACATGAAGAGAGAGAATGTGGTACGACTTTGTGACACAACTTTGTGTCACAACTTTGTGTAACAACTTTGTGACACAACTTTGTGTAACAACTTTGTGATACAACTTTGTGTTACAACTTTGTGATACGACTTTGTGTTACATGCAGAGAGAGAAGCTCTCCCACTTGTATAAATACCCCATAATGGAATGAAGCCCTCACTCTTGGGGCATTGTGTTGAGTCTACATTGGTATTCCAAGCATTTGTCTCAAGTGTCCATGCTTCCTTGCACTGCACGTCCAAAAGCATGTCCTAACCTTGCAACCCTTCTCCCCTCTCCTCCAACCCTGCAACCCTCCCTCTCCCTCTCCTCCTCCCTCCTCCCTCCTCCTCCTCCTCCTCCTCCTCCCTCCTCCTCCTCCTCCTCCTCCTCTCTCCTCCCTCTCCCTCCTCCTCTTCCCTCCTCCTCCTTCCTCCTCTCACTCTTCCTTCACCCATGCTCTTACACCTTCTTCCTCTCCCACTCCTATGCTTTCCTAAACCCTTAAACTCCATGATCTACGAGGGAGACGAGTTCTCCACCATGTACTCTACTCTGAACCTTGGAACCTCGTTCTAACCCTGGACTCCTTCTGAACCTTGGAACTCTTTCTAAACCTTGAACTCTTTCTAAACCCTGGATCCTCCTTCTGAACCCTTGAACTCTTCCTAAACCCTGGAACCTCCTTCTGAACCCTTAACCTCCTCCTAAACCCTACAACCCCCAATGAAGGCGAAAGCCTTCATTACCCCAACAACAATGGTTTACGTGCCTTTTACACATGCTTGCATTATGTTCACTCACCACACTTAAGCCTACGTCTCTCACCGGAACACGACTCGAGGTCCTAAGCTACATATATACTACAACAACAATTCCAATATATCTGTAGGTGACAAAAAGCCTCGGAACCCTGCAACATAGAATACCCAGCTCTTTCTACGAAAGCGGTAGGAAAGAGCCAACAAATACGTAGTTTCTCTTGAGGACTACTTCAGTCTCTTGACATGGTTTGCGATTTCCATGGTAGAATGCTTGTGTGATTCAAGTAGTTTAATGAGTAGTCTCTAAGAAATCTAGCTCTAGGAGTACTCTAGACTATGGACATGGTATGTGATTCCCCTAGCAGAGTAATGCATAGTCTCTATGCTATCTATCGTCAAGAGCACTATAACTCTTGACACAGCCTATGACTCCTCTAGCATAATGTTCATAAGAGTCAAGTTATCTAATATAAAGTTTGTAAATAGTATGATGTGTAGTCTATAAGCAATATAGCCTCAAAATTCAAGGGGAGACAAGGAGCATCTTGAAATTTGAGTTCAAAGAGTAGAAATGGACTAAAGGGTAGTTTCCCAAAGAGCAAAAAGGGTAGAAATGGACTAAAGGGAGGTTTCTAGACTAGAATATCTTCATATGCATGAACAATTAAGTTTGAGTTCAATAAAAGACGTTATAGTATCCATTGTTTTCACATAATTACCTTTTTATATCATGTGTATCTAGAGTATATTTTGGAAGCTAGGATCTCCATTAAATTAGATGTAGCTACATCAATATGAAACTACGTAAATTCAATACAAATGAAGGAAGATACATTGAGAAATGTGACAGTATGTATAGTGAATTGTGTGCACTTTCTATGATCAACTTTGACACCGTTCTAATGAGCTAATAGATGTTAGTGTTTTCCAATATAAAATATGTCACATAAGCAACATTATGCAAGTACATGCATCATATTGGATATAAAGACTCTAATTTAGCTCAACATAAGGTTAAATCAATTTGTTTCATCCATCTTCTTAGATGCTTCTATCATTCTATCCATGTTCCAAGTCAATTTATTTCATGCAAAACTCTGGTACCTACTGACAAGTTTAGGAGCATCCAAGAAAAAAAAAAGAATATGGAGTAGGGATTTTGGGAATTGTGTAGATGCAAAGTTGAAAATAAATTCTATTGTGTACTAATGTGTGCAAAGGATGCATGCCCAGGTTATACAAAGTAAAGTGTGTTATTTGATTTCACAACACAACTTCTCATAGGTAGTATCCACTTTGACTTACAATTAAATTTACAAGAGGAGGGTAAAAAATATAGGCTTTCCAAATTTTATATTTATAGAAGGGATATAATTATTGGCCCAAAAATTCACATTATGTGTATATAAATTAGGGGAAATTTGGTTATATAGGGTATTTTTTAATACCATTTGAATGCATGTTGTATACATGGCCTACACAAGATGGGTCCCTTGAGTTTGAAGCATAGCATATTTGATCATAAAGCCATACCAAACTTCTCTTAAGAGGTTTGAGCTAGCGCAAGGGAACTAAACAATGAAAAGTGAGATGGATTACATAAGAATGATACATGCTCTCATGAAAGTGAGCTTTGAGGATTCAACCTATTTATATTGAATGTGACATGGTTCAAATCTATGTATTATAATAAGCTCAAGAAATTGTGATAATAGATTCAAATAGTTTTTATCCATTGATTCAACTAACACTACAGGTATTTGTCAATTTTCGATGGAAATATTGATGAAAATTACACATTTTTTGTGTGGGCACAAAGCATTGCTAAATTGTAAATATCAGTGTTAGTAAATGTTTGTGGGTATTAGTGTTGTTATACACCAACACTGGTAATGCTTAGGTATATACAGACATTAGTAAAGCATTGGTATATATACCACATAATACAGAAGCCTGAAAAAACTTTTGTGGGGAAAAATAGAGTCTCTTTCATCCCATTCAGCCCCACTATTATTTTTTTGTTATTAGAAGGTAAGAGTTACAACATGCCATCCAAGGTAGGAACGTGTAAAATTTCCTAAACTCTCAAATCATATCTTATTACATAATTTCTATTTTGAAGAGGGTCATATAAAATTTCAAAGTGACATACAAAAAATTGCAAAAGTGTTGAAGGTATGCTGAATACAAAATGGCAAAACTACTATGTATCCTCCTTTGAAGCACTAGACACATCATCCAAATTGCTTGACTCGACCCCAATTCTTCCAGATCCATCAACCTAGTCTCTACCTTTGCCTGGTCCCTTTTCCTTCTCTCTCTCCCCCACATCCCCACTTGCAAGCTCCTCCTCCTATGTGTTGCCTGGGGTTTCCACATAGCCACGCTAAGAATGAAATAATTTCAAAAATGAGATTACAACATAATTGTAAAATCAATGGTATGATCAAACATGCTTGAGAAAAATGATGATTGGAGTATGCGTACGTACCGCATCCCAATCAATGTTGTACATATCCCTGAAGCTCTAGCTCTATGCAAAATGCCCTCACTCCTACTCTCCATGTATATCTATACTCCTCGTCTATAGGATGACAATTATCATAGATTCTATTGGACACAAATTAAAAGATTTAG
This sequence comes from Dipteris shenzhenensis, assembly GCF_047967505.1. Classification (NCBI taxonomy): domain Eukaryota; kingdom Viridiplantae; phylum Streptophyta; class Polypodiopsida; order Gleicheniales; family Dipteridaceae; genus Dipteris; species Dipteris shenzhenensis. Next base: position 21,135,130 of record NC_141626.1, on the reverse strand, counting down.
TTGAAGTGACATATAAAGTTAATTAAACAAATAGAGAAATAAATTATAAGAGAAATAGATTGACCACAGATGCTTGCCCTTCTGCCACTTTAAGTGCAAAGCACCTCTAGTGTCAATACGTCTCCTTGCCACCCTCCTTTGATTCTCAAACTTGTTTAGCATTTCCCTAAGCTCTTTCTTGGCAAGCTTCCAATCTTCTTTGTGTGATCATGAAGGCGTACTCTATCTAGCCCCTTCAGCCTATCTCTTATCTCTGACCTATGATGTTGGACTACAAGGCCCATGCAAGTGTTCATGTAATCATTATTAAACTCGTATCCTATGGGGTTTGTAATTTCCTCTTTCATCGCTGCTATCAGAACATCCTCTGTTGCATTATCCTATTTGTGCCAGTCTATAAATATACACATAGGAAAATATGAGCTCATCAGGCACCTCATATAAGTGATAACATTTTCCCTCTTCTTATCCTCAATAATATCTCGCATCTCATTGAGAGTGTATGAAAGGTCCTTAGGGTTGAGATGCTCTAGTATTAAAGGAATGCTAGAACGAGGAGTGGTGGTGGAGCGAGGGAGGTGGTAGATTGACCTTGGATGGAGTGACGTGGGGTGGAGACACCTAAGGTGGTGCTAGGGGTGGTGGATTGGGTGGGAACGGGGCATACCAATTTTTGTCTCATTGTGGGTGGGAGGTGGGAATGTGCAAAATCATCTACGTCTACAATCTTAGCACAACAAGAGGAGAACAAGAGACCCTCCTACTCTTGCTAGGGTGAGGAGTGTAGCTAGTGGTGGTGGAGTGAGGGGTGGCAGAGTTATCTACGATAGGGTTGGAGAAGGGCTAGTGGAAAGCTATACCGTCACATCAACATCTATAGTAGCTACACCTCCAACAACCTAACAATTATTCTTACTCTTCCTTGAGGTAGGATGTTAGCCCCAAGTGATGATGCCCGACTAACTATGGCAGTAGTAGCAGACATCTGACCCCTATTGGGTAGTCAATTTCAATTCTCTGGCACTAGGGAGACTCGAAGCACTAGGGGAGGCACAAGATGAGGTAATCCAAGATTGGAAAAGACACTCTCCAGGTCGACTGGTCTCATCTTTATTAAAAAGTCCTTTGGACTAATTAGTCCATGGTCTCTCCTAGAATGGTTGGATTGCTCTAAACTAGAAGATGTGTGTTGTGCATCCATGTTGAATAATAAAATACAAACCCAAACAAACAAATAAAGTTTAATATATAAAGCTATGAAAATGCAAAAATACTAGAGCAAAAATAAGAAGAGAGGAAGGGGAAAGAGAGGGGAGGTGAAGAGAAAAGAGGAGATGAGAAGAAAAGAATGCATAAAAGAGTAGTGGAGTGAAGAAGAGAGAAGAGGTTAAAAAAGAAAGAGAGGAAATGATGCAAAAATTCAAGAAAAAATGGAAAAGAATGCGAAAATGTGGAAACATAATGAAAAAATGCAGAAAAGAATGTGGAAATGTGAAAAATAATGCAAAAATGTAGAAAGAATATGAAAATATATAAAATGTGAAAAGAATGCGAAAATCGAAAACAATGCAAAAATGCAAAAATGTAAAAAAGAATCATGCGGAAATGCAAAAAGATGCAAAAATAGGAAAAAGAGTGCGAAAATGCGAAAAGAACATGAAAATACAAAAAACAATGTAGAAATGTGGAAAAGAATTCCAAAATATGGAAAGAGTGCGAAAAAACAGATAGAAGAAAGAAAGGAAGAAAGGAAGAAATAAGAAAGAAGAAAGAAGAAAGAGAGAAAGGAAGAAATAAGAAAAGAAAGAAGAAAGATTGAAAGAAGAAAGAGAGAATGAAAGAATGAAAGGAAGAGAGAAAAGAGAGGAAGAGAGAAGGAGAGAAAGAGGAATAGAGAAAAGAGAGAAAAAGAGAAAGAGAGGAAGAGGAAACTTAAGAGAGATAGAGTGGAAGAGCAAGCTCAAGCGATGCTAAGGTTTTTGTGATAGATCCAAATGTTAAGAAGCTCAAATTGAAGCCATGACTGCAAGTTTTCAATCTTAGCATTGTATGGGAAGGTAAGCAACATAAGAGTGATAGGTTCCTAGGGGGTCCACTAGGGTTTATCATATGGTACCACGTGAGTGTAAGGGAGGGGGTTTATATAAGGGAAGGAAGGTACACTTTATAAGGTAAGGTCCCATAAATAGGGGGTAGATAAGGGGAATTTTCATATATTTATTGCATGCAAGTGACGTCTCCTTATTACTACTAGTGAATCCCCCGTGGATAGGTTTCCCTTTTTTATTTACAATTGTGCACATTACAGGGAGCAATTGCAGCGATTGTGTCACTTGTAATCCATAGTTGTTCATAGTTTTTCAAAGTTTTAGGTATCTATGATGAATGCATTAGATCACTTGGTGCAAGTTTGGGAGAGGGAGGTGTTGCTATGGGGAGGGCAGATGTAGAGGGTGTAGCTATCAAGAGGGTAGAAGAAGAGGGAGGGACGAGATGGAGGATGAGGATTTAAAGGAGGCTTAGCACCTAGGACTTGTTTCTGCCCCGGGGGATTCATAGGCAGAAACTTATGATATCACGTGAGTGTACAATAGGGGTTTTTTCAAAATGAGGCATAAGCTTATACATTAGGGGTGGGGGCTCTTTTTTCCCCCCCAATATTGAATTTAAGCTAGGGGGACCATGTCATATTTAAGAGGGGGGACATAATATAGGTTACCTTGGGTAACTAGTCCAAACAAGTTTGATTTTCTGTATGGTTTTAAATAGTCATAGGGAAAGTAACCTAAATTTGCTTATTATATAATCTAAATGCTTGAGAAAGAATGTAGATTTAAGGAAAGGGGGGGACATAATGGAAATTTGGTGGTATCTTATAAGCTTAAATAGGGGTGTTTTATCATCCTACATGGATCTTAAATAGGGGGTTTTCTTGAAGTTCATGCACGCAGGTGACGTCCCCCTTTAATGAAGAGTGAATCCCCTGGGGTTTCTGCTAAGTATCATGCTTTTCAAGAAGTGTCTCCTCATCTTTAGGGGATCTCAAAAGGAATCTTAAGAGCATCCTATTCCATCAGAGGATTTCACTCACAAGAAGACATTGGTGGTGGAAATCCTCATCAGGAAGATCCTTTACCAATGTCTTCTTTCGCATAAAATCCTCTGATGGAACAGGATCCTCTAGTGATGCCTTTTAAGAGCCCCTAAAGATGGGGAGAGTTCTTGAAAAGCATAATATTCAATAGCAAAGCCTAAGTTCCAAGGATGTTTTTATCAAAGCTATGCTTATACATTAATATAAAATCTTGGCAAAAGTTTTCAAGATTTAGTTTCACCATATTACTAGAATGTAGTACTTTTTTACATATTTTCTTTTAAATTTTGAAGGAAAAAATGTAAATCCTGGCAAAACTTTAAATTATTTTGCATAAAAGTTTCAGATACTCCTGTTAGGGCATACTAACTTTCGATGGTAATATAAAACTTTAGCTTCTTCATGAAACCAAAAGGAAAAAATCATGCCTACTAAGTTCTCAGCCTCCCCTAAATCCTCTGTTAGATATCAATGCTCCACTCTCGTGTAACTACGCATGAACTAGCTAACTCTACTTGTAAGCCCCCATATGAGGAGAAGGCATTTGAGTAGCTCGATTATCCGGTAGGTCCTAGTTTTGGACACCAGATGGGGGCCATGTGTGGCCTCATGGCTGGATGGCCTCAGATAGAGTTGGCACACTGCCAACTAGGCTACATGCAAGTGCAGGAAGGCATCCCATGACTCTGACTGCACTAAGGGTAGATGGAGCATTTCCCAGGGCAGCCCACTCTCAGGTTGCAGGGCCCATTTGGAGCCCAAGATGATCTCGGATGATTGTGTTCTGCACCACGATTCTATCCTGTGGTCGGTGGCCTATTTCAAGACCGACCTCCAGTCGGCCATTTTGGGCGGACTGGGTCAGTTACCCAATTGGGTCTAACCGACTATGACTAGTGGCTATATAAGAGCAAGCCCGTGAAGCCCATAATCATCACTGGCTATAGCAACCCTGATTCCTTAGCATCTAGTCTCCATCCTCTGTTGTTTCTAGCATGCCATTGAAGCTTTGCACACAGGAGCACACGGCTGGGAGACAGCGCCATCTATTGTATCAGTTTTACAGTAATCAAATTTCTTATTCTCCATACTATCTGCTTTTCTCTCTTGCATACGAGATCCTGTTATCTATTGAGCACAGACGTTGTATTGTTTTCTTACATGGTATCAGAGCTTAGGCTCTAGCAAGAAGATTTGGTAGTGTGTTTCTATTTGTGAGCAGATTGTGAGAGATGGCCCAACCCACAAGACTGCGAATCCCACCATTCGGCGAAAGCAAAAAGTTGGACGGCAGTAACTATCCACTCTGGAAGTTCAAGATGAAGACCATCCTAAGCGCATATGAGCTTTGGGATACTACTACTGGGGTGGACGTGAAGCCAATTGCGAGACCGAATCCAACCAATGCAGGACAATAGATAGTACCATCAGATTCTGGCATGGACAAGAAGAAATGCAGATGCGTTGTGTTCTATTGTCTGCAGTGTAAGTGATTCTGTCATGGCATTAATTCAACATGTCACCACAGCGGGGGCATGGACGGTCTTGAAAAATCAGTACAAGACCATGAATCAGATGCGGATTCAGAATCTAGAGACTCAACTCACGAACGAGAAACTGTCTGAGTTTGAAACGACAAAGAAGTTCATCACCAGGGTGAAGAATCTATGCGATCAAATGACTGCGATCAGCATCACCATCACCAACGAGAATCTAGCACAAAGATGCATATGGATGGTCCCACCAAAGTACGATGATCTTTTGTTACAGCGCTGAATATGTAGAACAGAAATCCACCCCTCAACTTTGAGGATTTCAGCGCAATGCTTCTCGAGGAGGAGATGCGTTAAAAGACGAGGACTAGAGAAGATTCAGCTTTCTAAGCTGGATCAAAGAAAGGTAACGGTAAGGACTCTGGTAACCCATCTTCTTCTGATGATAAAAAGAGAAAGAAGAAGATCAAGTGCTTCTACTGCAACAAGGCAGGGAACAAGTAGAATGAGTGATGGAAGAAGATTGCAGATGAGAAGAACGGAGTAGAGAAAGAGTCCAGCAACAGCACGCAAGCAGTATGAGTAGAGCTGTTCATAGCAATTGAGGAGATTTGCACGGAGGCAGTTCATGTACCTGTGGATGAACCTTGGATTATTGACAGTGGTGCATCGTGCCACATGACCAATTGGAAGGATTGGTATACCTCTCTACATCCGATAGGGAATGACATCCTGGTAGCAGTCGGCAATGATGAAAAATGTCCAACAAAGAGAAAAGGTACGATTGCTCTCAAGTCAGATGGACTTGTAAAATAGTTGTCCGATGTTCTTTATGTGCCAGATATCAAGAGGGACTTGTTGTCTGTTTCTGCAATCACACAGATCAGGACCTCAAAGTTCACTTCGATAACAATGGCGCACAGATTTTGGATCTTCAAGGGAAGTTCATTGGTAAAGGTACACGGCGCAACAACATCTATGAACTCTTAGCTTTCAGTGCTCGAGCCAATGTGAGCAACACTAAGCTGTGGCATGAGAGGTTTGGTCATCTAAACCTTAATTCTTTAAAGGAGATGCATAAAAGTGGAATGATTGCAGACTTACCAGAAATTACAGATCTCCTCGATGTATGTGAAGCTTGCATGATGGGCAAGCAGCATCGGCAGCCCTTTCCTAAAGAGGTTAGCAGGGCAAAGGCTCCTCTAAATCTCGTTCACATGGACCTCTACGGAAAGAGCTTTGGGTGGTTCCTACTACTTCATGATGTTGATCGACGACTATAGTAGAAGGATATGGATATACTTCCTGAAGACTAAAGATGAGGCTTTTAGTAAGTTCAAAGAATGGCATGTAATGGTCGAGAAAGAAACGGGGAGGAAGGTGAAGAAATTGAGATCAGACAGAGGTGGAGAGTTCACATCAAGTGAATTCAAAAGTTATTGCAAAAGTCACGGGATCAAGAGGTAGAAACACCTGCCACATACATCACAGCAAAATGGAGTAGTAGAGCGCAAGATGCGCGTCATCTGCGAAATGGGCAGGAGTATGATGAAAGGGAAAGATTTGTCAAAGACTTTCTGGGCTGAAGCATGTAACACGGTAGTTTACATTCTGAATCATAGCTACACGAATGCTGTGAACAGGGTGACTCCACTGCAGGCCTTTTTTGGTAAGAAACCTTCAGCTGCACATTTCAGAGTTTTTGGATGTGACTGTTTTGTGCATGTCCTTGATGCTAACAGGACCAAATGGGAACTGAAGAGCCGGAACTATATTTTCTTGGGCTACAGTGAAGAGGCAAAGGGTTACCATCTCTATAATCATGTTACTAAGAAGGTAATAGTAAGTCGCGATGTGGTCTTCTTAGAATAGCCGCATCAATTGGAGGAGGATGCTTCCTTCCCAGACAACCAGGACCAGGATATCCATCCAGTACAACCACCAACAGTAGACTGAACTCCCCAAATGGTGCTTGGGAGGATTCAAGATAAAGAAGAGTAAGAAGAGCCTACAGAACCACAATGGCAATGGCCATTCCTGAAGTGGGTAAAGCAGCTTTTTGATGGTAGAGAACCTCCAGCCATTGAGGAGGAACCATCCGAACACCGCTGGTCCAAGAGATTAGAGGAGCAAAGAAGGGTAGGAACACTTGGTCAACTATGCTTTGATGACAGAGGTGATCCATGCTGAAGAACCCAAGTGTCTTGAAGAAGCACATGGTGATGATAGGTGGATGGAGGCTATGCAGTCAGAGTATGGCTCCATAATGAAGAACAACACTTGGGACCTTGTGGATCGACCACCAAAACATAAGGTAATCAGCACCAAGTGGGTGTACAAGACCAAGTACAAGTCCGAGGCACGTTGGATAAGTACAAGACTCGGGTCGTGGCGAAATGATTCGCACAGGTACATGGTTTTGATTATCAGGATACTTTTGCTCCCACAGCTCGACTAACCACAATTCGCAGTGTTTTAGCTTTAGTAGTGTAAGAAAATAGTACGCAGCGGAAGATAATAACAAAACGCAAGTACACGATGGAAAGCTGGAGAGAATACAAAAATTCTGATATACCAAACTGCTGATACAACTGATGGTTGGCTGTCCACCCGTGCGCTCCACAGACAGAGCTTCGATGGTGATCTAGACAGATGCTGGACGGAGGACTATGAGCGTGAAGAACTGGTGATCTGATGATAGGGGGTGGCCACTTATATAGTGTAAGTGGTTGACGGTCGGCCCTGTAATAGGCAGTCGGCCTAATAGACAGTCGGCCTGGAAGACCACCGACCCTTCAGAAAACATGCCGTCGGGCAGATGAAGGATCGCGCATAGGTCATACCGTCGGGCCTGGGGCTACCGGCAGCCCCCGGACCCTGCCGCTGGGGGCTTTGCCCCCAGACCCCCACCGGGGGCCTGCGCCCCCCGGACCCCCTGCTATCGGGGGGGCTATCGCCCCCCCGAACCCCCCCTTTGTGCAGACGGGTATCTACTCTTGGCTCCTAAGCCGTCTCATAACCATCTGGTCTACTCTAAGACCCCTTCCAGTGTCTAAACTGGGGATCCCTCCCAATATCTGATACCCATCATGGCTTCTCCTCATATGGGGGCCTTACAACATTGGGTACACAGAATATTGGTGGGTTACATGAGAGGTGGACATTTGAGCTAACTCTAACACCCCCCCTCAATGTTCACCCGAAGATGAACTACATGTTCGGACCAATGCCGAGTCGATGTAGATGCCGCAACAATAAATCACTCCCAAGAGCCTTCGTGAAGATGTCTGCGCAATTGTCCTCTGTGGGACAATACTCCAACTCTATGACTCCATCCTCGATGAGCTCTCGTACGTAGTGATACTGGATCTCTATGTGCTTTGTACGAGCATGGAACACAGGATTCTTTGCAATGGCCATGCAACTCTGATTGTCGCATTTTAGAACCGTCGCATCTTCGATTGGAACTCCTATGTCTTGCAAGATCCTCCTTAGCCAAACTGCTTCACAAGCAGCAATGCATGCTGCCTTGTACTCAGCTTCCGTCGAAGATAGTGCCACTGTTGGTTGCTTCTTGCTAATCCAAGAGAACACTCCTGAACCAAGTGAGAAACAATATCCAGAAACTGACTTTCTAGAATCACAATCTCCCGCCCAATCTGAGTCACAGTAACCCGCCAAGGTCTTCCCTGCTCTGTAGGTAATGCCATACTCTAGTGTACCTTTCACGTACTTTAGCACACGCATCCCTGCTTTCCAATGGTTCTCTCGAGGTTGATTTGAGAACCTACTAAGTACACCAACTGCAAAGCTGATATCAGGTCTAGTGTTGCACAGAAAAATGAGACTCCCCACAAGTTTCCTATACTCCTTGATGTCGACAAGTGGTGATGCATCCTCCACTGAGAGCTTACCATTCACCTCCATGGGAGAGACCACGTCGTTACACTCGGTCATACCGAATGCCTTCAAGATCTCGCGAGCATATCTCTGCTGAGAGATGAAAATCCTGCCAGGTTTTTGCCAAACCTCAATGCCGAGGCAAAAGTGCATGAGCCCCAAATCTGTCATCTCAAACTCGGAACTCAACGACTCCCTCAACTGTTGCAGCATCTTCTCATGATCTCCTGTGATGATCAAGTCATCCACGTAAAGGACTATTACCACATACTTGCCATCCTGCTTACAAACATACAGGTTAGCATCAGAAGCACTTTTTGAGAAACCAATAGATATGAGAAAGCTATCAATCCGTTGGTACCATGCCCTTGGGGCCTGTTTCAGCCCGTACAATGCCTTCTTTAGTCTGCAAACCTTGTTCTCTGAATTGGGCACCTCAAATCCTGGTGGCTGGAACACATATACCTCCTCCTTGAGATGTCCATTCAAGAACGCAGATTTCACGTCCATTTGAAACACCGGCCACTGCTTATGAGCAGCCAAGGCAAGTACCACCCGAATAGTTGTCATCCTTGCTGTAGGGGCAAAGGAATCCTCAAAATCAAAGCCTTCAACTTGAGAGTATCCTTATGCAACAAGCCTAGCCTTGTACTTTTCCAAAGATCCATCAGATTTGTACTTGGCCTTCCATACCCATTTGGTACCAATGATCTTCCTTTTTTCTAGACGATCAACCAAGTCCCAAGTCTGATTCTTCATGATGCTGTCATACTCCTCTTGCATGGCAGCTTTCCAATTTGGATCCGCCATTGCCTCATCCAAATTCATAGGCTCTTGAACTTTCATAATCTCAGCCATCAAGGCCATATTGACTATGTGTTCAGAAGCCCTTTTCTGCTCCTCTATCCTCTTTGATCGTCGAAGTCCATCTGCAGATGACTCTGCCAAGTCTGGAACCGGATTCTTCTCATCAAAGAGCTGCCTTGCCCACTTTGGAAGTGGCTTACCTTGTGGAGCCAAGGCATGTTGTGGTGTTGGTGGAGTCTGTTCCTCGAAGTACTCCTCCTCATTCTGCAACTCTGCTTTAGATACGGGCACAAGGTGAGTTACTTTTACGGCTGATGATAAAGTGGAAGGGCATACCTCCTCCTCCACTGTATGTGGCTGTTCCCAAAACACCACATCACGACTGACCACGATCTTCTTTGCCTCTGGATCATATAGCCGGTACGCCTTTGACTCCTGGCTATAGCCCATGAAGATACACTTTCTGCTCTTTGGATCTAATTTCTTTCTGGTGCTATCTGGAACATGAACAAAACACTCACATCCAAATGTTCTGAAATGAGAAGCGGAAGGCTTTTTACCTGAGTAAGCCTCCAAAGGTGTTTTGCCCGTCAAGGCCTTTGTGAAGCTTCGATTGAGGATGTAGACTGCTGTATTGACTGCCTCAGCCCAAAAAGACTTAGGCAATCCTTTACCTAGTGCCATGCATCGTGCCATCTCCATGGTAGTACGATTGCGACGCTCTACAACACCATTTTGTTGCGGAGTATGTGCAGTCGTGAGTTGGCGCTTAATGCCATTCTCGTGCAAGTATGTGTCGAACTCTTTTGACAGGAACTCTCCTCCTCGATCCGTGCGAAGCTTCTTTACCTTCAGCCCGCTTTCGTTTTCCACCATCTTTTGCCACTGTTTGAATTTTCCAAGAGCTTCAGCCTTATCTCGTAAAAAATACACCCACATGTATCTACTGTAGTCGTCGACGATAAGCATATAGTAGTTACATCCCCCCAAAGCTTGAGTCGGAGCTTTCCCACTGAGATCAGCATGAACCAATTCTAGAGGAGCCTTTGCCCGATAGCGGCTCTCATGTGGAAAAGCCTTCCTTTGTTGCTTGCCCATCATACAAGCTTCACAAGGTTCCTGCACCTTTGAGAGTGCAGGCAAGTGTGCAACCATCCCTGTTTTCTGCATTTCCAAAAGAATAGGATAACTAAGATGACCAAATCTTTCATGCCATACCTTACTGATGCCCACTCCTGAAGAGACTGTTAGTGCCGTCAGCTCGTACAGATTGTTCTTCCTTACTGCCTTGCCGACCACCTTGCCCGCTGCATTAAGGATTTCTGCTCCGATCCTCTTGAAACGCACCTCCAAGTTGCGATCAGTTATCGCAGCAACCGAAAGCAAGTTCTTCTTTAGCTGAGGAACTAGTAATACATCAGAAAGCTCTTTAGTTTCACCCTCTTGAATGGAAAGAGAGATAGTACCTGTACCTTCCACAGGGCATTTTGCATTATTACCGACCGTCACGTTCATGGGCTCTTGTAGAGGCTTGAAAGAGCTATACCAGTCCTTCTTTCTGGTCATGTGACGGGACGCTCCACTATCAAGGAGCCACGAATCATTCATTGTTGAAACTTCTGTTGAGGAGCATATTTCTTCAATTGCAACCCATAGCTCCAACTCAGTTTCAACTGTGTTGGCAGATTCCTTGCCTTTCGAAGAAGACTGTGTAGTGCCATTCTTTTCGTCCTGCTGCTTCTTTCTGCAATCCTTGATCATGTGACCGCTTTTGTTGCAGTAGTGGCACTTACCTGAAAACTTCTTCTTCTTACCATTCTTCTTCTCTCCACCCTTCCCTTTGGATGTGGTTGAGAATGCTGCATCACTTCCGCCATCGCGGGTCTTCATTCGCATCTCCTCCTCTAGAAGCATCGCGCTGAACTCTTCAAAAGTGAGGGGTGGATTTCTTACCTGCGTATTGAGTGTCGTGACCAACGCATCGTACTTTTGTGGAAGGATCCGAATGCACCTTCTGGCCAACTCTTCGCTGGTCTTTGTAATCCCAACCGCCGCCATCTGATCACGTAGATTCTTGATCCATGTGATGAATGTCTCAGCTGATTCTCCATCAGAGCACCTCTCTGCAGCAAGCATATTCTCCAGATTTTGAATTCTGGTCTGATTCCGCGTTTCATACTGACCTTTCAGTATGTTCCAAGCCTCACTTGCCTTGTCTGTATGCTGAATCAGAGTCAAAACAGAATCACTTGAACTGGTAACAAGAGCGCAGAGTGCATCTGCGTTCCTTCGTTTCCATGCCCGAAGAAGATCTGCATTCGGTGGCGTTATGACGTTGGGGTTGTTTGGATTCGGTGATCCAACCGGTTCTGGATCCAATCCCAGAACAGTATCCAGAAGCTCATATGAATCCAAGATCGCGCTGATCTTGAATTTCCACAAAGTATAATTCGTCCCATCGAGCTTGCCTTCATTGAAGGCAGGTGGACGAATTCGCAACGGGGTTGGTGCAGCCATCACTCCTAGTAGCCTTTGCTAACAAAGCTCGTTGAACTTGCAATAAAGTCGTTACTCAGATAGCCTGAGCTCTGATACCATGTAAGAAAATAGTACGCAGCGGAAGATAACAACAAAACGCAAGTACACGATGGAAAGCTGGAGAGAATACAAAAATTCTGATATACCAAACTGCTGATACAACTGATGGTTGGCTGTCCACCCGTGCGCTCTACAGACAGAGCTTCGATGGTGATCTAGACAGATGCTGGACGGAGGACTATGAGCGTGAAGAACTGGTGATCTGATGATAGGGGGTGGCCACTTATATAGTGTAAGTGGTTGACGGTCGGCCCTGTAATAGGCAGTCGGCCTAATAGACAGTCGGCCTGGAAGACCACCGACCCTTCAGAAAACATGCCGTCGGGCAGATGAAGGATCGCGCATAGGTCATACCGTCGGGCCTGGGGCTACCGGCAGCCCCCGGACCCTGCCGCTGGGGGCTTTGCCCCCAGACCCCCACCGGGGGCCTGCGCCCCCCGGACCCCCTGCTATCGGGGGGGCTATCGCCCCCCCGAACCCCCCCTTTGTGCAGACGGGTATCTACTCTTGGCTCCTAAGCCGTCTCATAACCATCTGGTCTACTCTAAGACCCCTTCCAGTGTCTAAACTGGGGATCCCTCCCAATATCTGATACCCATCATGGCTTCTCCTCATATGGGGGCCTTACAACATTGGGTACACAGAATATTGGTGGGTTACATGAGAGGTGGACATTTGAGCTAACTCTAACAAGTAGCACAGGAAAGTTGGCCCGTGTTTTAGATGGATGTAAAATCTACCTTTCTAAATGGAGATCTCAAGGAGGAGGTATACGTGGAATAGCCACTAGGTTTTGTGATCCCCAGTTCAGAAGGTAAAGTCAGTAAACTGAAGAAGGCACTTTACGGGCCTAAATAGGCCCCACAAGCATGGTACCAGTGGATTGATGCCTACTTTCTGCAAAATGGGTTCAGGAGGAGCCCATCTGATGCAAATTTATATATCTAACGAGAAGGAGGCAGGTGTATGATCGTGGTCCTTTATGTGGACGACCTTGTCATAATAGGGAATCATGAAGAGAAGATCTTACAGACCAAAGCATTTGCTAGGAAGAGAGTTTGAAATGACAAACCTCAGACTGATGCATTTTTGTTTGGGATTGAAGTTTGGCAAGAGCCAAAACAGATCTTCATTTCACAGCTGAAGTATGCTGGAGAGATACTGAAGGCATTTGGCATGGCTGAGTGCAAGACAATTGGAACTCCTATAGAGGTTGACGTGAAGCTCTCAAACGAGGATTCATCACCACTGGTGGATGAAGCAAAGTACAAAAGGCTTGTGGACAGTTTGTTTTACTTATGCAACACATGACCGGACATCAGTTTTGTGACTGGTGTACTAAGCAGGTTTTCCAATAAGTCCCAGGAGAACCATTGGAGGGCAGGGATGCGAGTGCTGAAATACATCAAAGGCACACATGATTATGGCATCACCTATACCAAGGGCAATACCTTGACCGGATTCTATGACTCGGAGTGGGCAGGAGACGTGGACAGTAGGAGATTGGCGACAGGTTACTGTTTCTCACTTAGATCTAGAGCTGTGTCATGGGTCAGCAAGAAGCAACCCACAATTGCTCTTTCTTCTACCGAGGCTGAGTACAAATCAGCATGTTTTGTCTCTTGTGAGGCAGTGTGGTTGAGGAGGATTTTAGGGGACATGGGTGCAGTGTAGAACAAGCCTACATAGTTATCATGTGACAATCAGAGTTGCATGGCAATTGCAAAGAACCATGTGTTCCATGCTCGCACAAAACACATTGAGATTCAATATCACTTTGTACGTGACCTCATCATGGATGGAGAGGTCAACTTAGTATACTGTCTGACTATAGAGAATGCTACAGACATCTTCATGAAGGCTCTTGGAAGAGACTTGCTGGAGAGGCATCTTCATCGACTTGGCATTGGGCTGAAAAAGTAAGTTCACTTGCGGGTGGACATTGAGGGGGGGTGTTAAATATCAATGCTCCACTCTCGTGTAACTACGTGGGAACTAGCTAACTCTACTTGTAAGCCCCCCATATGAGGAGAAGGCATTTGAGTAGCTCAGTTATTTGGTAGGTCCTGGTTTGGACACCAGATGGGGGCCATGTGTGGCCTGATGGCTGGACAACTTCAAATAGAGTTGGCACACTACTAACTAGGATACATGTAAGTGTGGGAAGGCATCCCATGACTGACCGCACTGAGGGTAGATGGAGAATTTCTCGAGCAGCCCACTCTCGGGTTGCGAGGCTTGTTTGGAGCCCCAAATGATCCCAGATGGCTCTGGGTCGCCAACCTCCGAGACCAACCTATTTGGTCGGCCGTTTTGGGCAGACTGGGTCGGTCACCCAATTGGGTCTAACCAATATGACTAGTGGCTTGGGTTTAACCAATATGACTAGTGGCTATATAAGAGCAAGCCCGTGAAGCCCATAATCATCACTGGCTACAACAACCCTAATTCCTTAGCATCTAGCCTCCATCCTCTACTATTTCCAGTATGCCATCGAAGCTTTGCACAGAGGAGTGCACGGCTGGGAGGCAGCGCCATCTATTGTATCAGTTTTATAGTAATCAAATTTTTGATTCTCCATACTATCTGCTTTTCTCTCTTGCATACACAGACATTGTATTGTTTTCTTACATCCTTGCCCTCTATCTCATCTCTCCCTCTGCTTCTCCCTATTGGTAGCTACACCCTCTATTCTGCCCTCACCAAAGTAGCATCCACCTCTCCCTAGCATCACTCTATTATCGAAACCATAGCATGGCTTGAGCTTCCTATTCCTCTCTTTCTTTGTAATTATCTCTTCCTCAAAGGTTGAAAATATACCAATAGTTGTGGATAACAAGTGACACGAGGGTGTGGTGTGAAAGGCTATCAATGCTAAGACCAAAAACTTGCAATTTAGATTCAACTTTATGTTCTTAACAACTGGATCTATCACCAAAACCCTAGCATCGCTTGAGCTGATTCCACTGCGAAGAGAGAAAGAGAAAGAGAGAAAGAGAGGAAGACAAGAAGAGAAGGAGAGGAAGAGAATAGATAGGAAGAGCAAGAGAGAAAGAGTGAGAGAGAGGAAAAGAGAGGAAGATAGAAATGGAGAAAGAGAAGAAGAGAGGAAGAGAGCAAGAAATAAAGAAATAAAGAGAGGAAGAGAGAAAGAGAGCGATAAAGATAAAGAGAGAAAGGGATGAAAAGAGAGGGAGAGAGAAAGTGAGAAAGAGAGAAAGGGATGCAAAGAGAGGAAGAGAGAAGTGGATAAAGAGAAGAAGAGAGTAAGGGAGCAACAAAGAAAGAAAGAAAGAGAGTAAGAGACAAAGAGAGGAAGAAAGAGGAAGAAAGAAAGGGATGAACCCTCATCTTATTGTAACCCTGTTGAACGTTTCCCAGAATTTGAATTAAAATACCCTTCTTTTAAATGCACGTGGTACAGTAAATTTTTTAAAGGTGAACTCCCCGAGCCGATTCTGCCACCGCTCCCGAGGTGCAAAAGACCTATGGTCTCCAGGTGTATCCTCGTGAGGCTCAAATGCATATGGATTCTCCTTGTAATCCTTCTTCACTCTCTTCCAATCCTTCCGGTTCCCCAACCTTGGCTTATGCTTACCCTCCGTAATAGCTCCCTTGATTCGTATGTATGAGACTTAAGTACTCGGGGGTCACTATGTATAAACCCTCTATATCACGTGCATTCAAGGCCTATATTTAAAGTCCCTTATCTGCAAAAATTTTCACTAATAAAATGTACCCCTTTTCTATACGAATCTGTAAATTTTTTCCAAAACTATTTTAAATAGTCCCTTATGTATATTTATTTCTGTAAATTTTAGAAATAAAAAAAATCCTTCTGTTGAACTCACGTGATAGGGTTACATATGATGAGTGACCCCCCCGAGCTTAAGTAGATCATCCATGCGACTAAGCATGGCATTTTGATCAAACTCATACCCTATTATCATATATCTCCATAAGTTACATTACCATATGTATCCAAAATAGTATTCATATACCAAATTTGGATCCAAAAGAGTGTTCAAAAACAAAATGTATCTCTAAAAGAGTTTTCATATACAAAAATTCTCACAACATTAGTATTCTTAAATAAAATTTGTCTCCAAAGAGACATTTTCCAAAAACTCCAAAAGAGAGGAGGTCTATTTCTCTACATTACTATCTGAGGTACTTTCCTCCTCCTCATGGCTAGGCAGGTCACTTGGGACCACATCTTCCACATCTTGTAATGTATAATTATACTCTTCTTGGACTATGTACTCACGGTCCAAGAAGATGTCTACACAAACCATTATGTCTTTGATAGTCTCCTCCTTGTTAATGAGTGGCTAGAAGTAATCTCTCCAAAGCTTATGGACATCCCATAGGTTATTTTGTGCCTGATCCCTCAAAAAATGCTACTCCAGCACCCACACCCATGCACTTTGACGTTAACTTTATCCAATTTAACTCATGCACAAATTTTTCCTGCTACATGTGATAGCAAAGTATTGATGTCTCAAATGACATCAACATGGGGAACTAGGTTAGGGTGGGTTTACAGAAGACTGTCGGGGAGGAGGGCATTTCATTGTTAATCTGTTTGAAAAAAAGAACCAAATTTGGGAATATAAAACACATTACAAATCATATCAGGGCACTCATTCAAGATTTGTAAAAGAAATAAAAGTACAAACAAGCTACATCATTCACTTCTATTCAAAAAATTATGTTGAGAGTTGTGGTGCCATGAGCACATTATTAAAGGCTAAGGTATGGTATAGGAAAGAATTAAAGTAGCCACCCTAGGATGTGGACTACATGATGTGGAGATGTGGCTTATGTGGGGGAAGAGGGAGCACTCAGGAAGGGATAAGAGGAGACACCAAAAGTGGTGGAGCAAAAGCTACTCCAGCTTATTCCTCTTTCATATATATATGAGTATACATGGGCACTGTACAAGCAGGTGGGCACACTGCCCTTTACCCCAACAACCTCCCACTTAAAGGCAGTGTGCCTTTAAGGGAGTATAGTACACATAACACAATCAGCCATAGGCTCAAAAACAAGATGACCAAACTGTCATCCTATGCCCATCGGCAATTTACAATGTGCAAAGTGCATAGAGGATAAGCTGCTAGCAGACATCAGGTTTGTAGGATACAAAATGACAAGCTATAGATGCCTATCAACCAAGATCTCATGCCAGATCTCACTGGGAGAGTGAACTCTCACCATCACGTGCTCCTGTGCTAAGTCCATAGCACCCGAACTATCACTATGCAGAGAAAATGTCTTTGTACCACCTGTGACCATAAGCACATGCCCTACAATAGACCTGTGTTGGTCTACCCAACCTGCATCACCTACATGCTGCTCCTGGAAGCATAAGGACCTGATGTCCACAACCGCTTCCCTACTGCCAAAATCTGCCATAATCATTCTACCAACTCCCACTACAACGGAAGCAAGAACCGAAAGTGTAGCCCCAATGGCAAACATGTGAGAACCAAGTCTCAACATAGTCATGGATGCATGAAGTACTATGGCTGCCATATCAACCATAACTTGCTGCTCAACTGATCTGTGATCATCAAACTTGATGTGTTTCAAGTATGGAGCCAATATAGGCAATGGAGTACTCAGTAACTTCCCCCTCTGCATATTAAAACAACCAAGTATCTGACAAACATCATCAATACCATGCAGCTCCCACTGCAAAGCATCCCTATCCATAAGGAACCATATGGCAAGTAACCTCAGAAGGATAGCAACCTCTTGAATACTGAGACCATAACCTATCTCTTTACGCATCACATCCTGAGCTCTCACAATGGTATCAAACCTATGACGAGGGGATTGCTTCTGGCCATGGAGGCACTTATGAAGAAAACATATCAATGATTCCTACCCATGCACAATATGACCCGAGTCAATAACTGCAGAAACCACATCTATCCTGGCATAACCAGCCAATGGATCATACCGGGCATCATTAGCCAAGGTATCCTCCTCACCATGCATAGCCTCATTCTCATCTGCAAGAGGCACTCCGCATCCTGGGAGTAAACTGTAACTATCCATAGAAGATGCATCAACAATCTCCATCGGAGTATGAACTTGTGGAATACTCAAGACATCTAACCGTCTCTGACCAAAATTAGGAAGTAATCATGGCTGTCCCAACTTTATAACCTGCTCACCGTGGGAAAAACCTCCCACTTCAAGGGATATGGGCTGCCCCTGCGAAGAATTCGGAGGTATCAGTGCACTTACACCATCCTGAAATACCATTCTCCTGCTATCCATATTCCTAGGCTGTCTAAACATAGCATCCTCTCTGAAATAGACATTATGGCTGCGTATCAACTCTCTAGTTGAAGAATCCCATAAGATGTAGTCCCTACTGGACTCACTGTATCCAAGGAAGATACACCTCCTCGATCGGGAACCATGAGCATAAGCCTCGCAGCCAAACACACGTAAATGCTCATAACATGGTGCCGTGCCTGTCAAGAAGTCAAATGGCACTCTACCATTCAGAGATCTCCTGGGTGACCTATTAAGCAAGTATGCAGCTGTCTTACATGCCTCAGCCCAATAGCATTCGGTAAGACCTACATATCATAGCATGCTACAAGTCCTGTCCAATAGAATCCGATTTAAGCCTTCTACCAAGGCATCATGAGCAGAAAGATGAGGAGTGGTCAACACCCTCTTGATACCAAGTGTATCACATAGATGCTGAAATCTAGGAGAGGTAAACTCTGCATCACCATCAATCATCAAGCTCAATAGCTTCTTTCCTGACTGATTTTCAGCATTACCCAAGAAACGCTCAAATGTATCATATACATCATGCTTTTGATGAATCGGATATACCCATATGTACTTTGTATCAGCATCAATAAATGTCACAAAGTAAGAGGCGCCACCCAGTGAAACAGTAGGCATAGGCCCACAAACTGCACTATGAACCAACTGCAATGGCTCAACATACCTCTCACTAACTATCTTCCTCACAAAAGAGGATCCTGAGTGCTGGCCATCATCACAATCATGACATAAAATTTGAGAGACATCCATAACAGGAATGTATCTCAATGTTGTGAGGACTTCCATACCTGTAGTAGACATATGTCCAAGTCTCACATACCATAAACTAGCTGATGGCTGCTTACTAATCATAAGCATCTTATCCTGGACACCTGATACATGCAATGCATAAGAGAATCCAACCCGTGATCCCCTAGCCGTAACCAAATTGCCTCTAGCAATCTTCCATGCATGATCACCCAAAGAGACATGATAACCTGCCTCAACCAACTATCCAGTATTGATCTTGCTCGTAGCAAGTCTTGGTATATGTCTAACCCTCTATAGAATAAGAATAGAGCCACTAGGCATAACAAGGTGGATATCCCCATAACCATAGACATCCATAGAATGATCAATGCCCATCAAACCACTCTCCACAATGCATTCCTGATATGCACTAAACCATGACCTATGAGGGGTCATATGACATGAAGTACATGGATCTAACATCCAATCACCGAGAATGGGTACATCAGTGGCCAAGAAGGAGGTGTCAGACATAGACAAAAGAATGCCTTCATCACTGCTACTGTTAGTGGAAACCCTGGCATCCACGCCTTGAAGCTCAACATGCTTCTTCTCCTTCTTCCTGTCATTCTTAACCTTGCTCTTCTTCTTGTATTTTCTCAGCCATTTCTAGCAATACTTTTTCATGTGGCCATACTTTCCACAATAGAAACATCTAACACAAGTCCCAGAGCTAGACTTGCTCTTGCAATTCCCCCTTGAACATGACCTGTTTCTACCAATTGATCGACCTTTGGAGTGCATATCAAGGCTGTATTTCAGTCCATCAAGACATTTCAGCCCATCATGCCGTAACATAACACTATCATGGTCATACATCTAGCATATACGAGTATAGAACTCATATGCATGGTAGTCTACACCCTGTACACCATCCTATACCTGCAAGTAGATTGACTTCGAGAGTGATGACTGAATGATAGAGCATGCTTGCTCATCCATGTCATCCCAATCACTCTGTTTAATGCTATTAGGCTTGACACCTTTGCATTGAATGGGCTTATGCTGCCTCTTCTGCACTAACACATCATAAATCTGCTCTTTCCAATACTGAAAGTTTGATCCATCCAACCTCTCAATATCAAAGAGGGCACTACCAACTATAGATGCCATATCTGTGGCACAATAGCTCATAGCCAAAGAACAGTATAGTGCAATAGGCAACCCAAATGACCAAAAAATAGTGTTGTCTAGACCAATCAAGTCTCCAAATAAACTGGCTGATCCAATGCTCAAAAGCACTCAGCCATAAAGAGGCATAAACAGAGGCATAAACAGGAATATATGTAGCCCAGTAACCTGCCAATGCCTGGCAATCCAAGTAAGAAATGCACTGAACCAAATGAGCAATGCCTACTCAACCAATGGCAATAGGAGCCCAGCTCAACTATGCATAAACATCAGTGCGGCATCCACCAATGCAAATCCATAATGCATTGAAATGGCATTTACTGCATCACCAATGCATCACCTCAAGTGTGCAATCCTTTGGCAACAAAATCAAGCATTCACCACTTGCCAAATGTGCCAAAGTGACTTGCCAAAATGCCAATAATGCCCTTGGACTGAAGTGAGATCCCAATCACTTTCTGTAATTTACTGAGAGTTCCCAATTCACTGTTGTATACGAGAAATTCCTACAATACCTCACAGCCACTTTGGGCAAAATAACACGCTGTCCCTGTTTTTGAACAGCGATATCTTTTCACTGAAAGACCGGATGCCAAAGATATAAACAGCAAAGTTGTAGCTTGTAGAAAGATCTACAACTTGTTAGTTGACCTCAAGAGACAAATCCTTGTGGATTCTCAGATATTCTCACCTGAAAAACAGCTTCCTGCAAGTCAATGAGCACAAACCAGCTCGAACATGTATCCACTTTCATGCATAAAAGCGTACCAAATTCCTATCATAAATCTGTCAGAGTCTCCCCTATGAAAAGTCAGTATAAAACTGAAGGACCAAAGTTGTCCAAAAGATGTAAATCAACCCAACAAATCAATGTAAAGTGACTATCAATGTCACTGAACTCAGCATCAAGACACCTCACAAATGTTACCAAGGTTGTATTTTCTGCTCAACCATGAGATCTCTCACAGCATGTGAGGAATGATGCATCCAAAATGGCATCCAAATGGCATGTATCACTATATCATTTGTGCATCCAACTTCTGAGCATAGGCATCCAAGTAAGCGACAATATCATGCATCTGTTGTACCCTTGTGACATATGCAAAAAGAAAAATGGCACTGTACTTGTGCTGTCACTGTATTTAAACAGCAATATCTTTTGATCCAAAAGTTGGATCAACTTGTGTCCAACAGCAAAGTTGTCTGTTTTGAAGGATCTACAACTCTCTAGTTGAATGCAGTGGCAGATTCTGCACATGTGAAAAGATATACACTCTGCAAAATGGCTGTCTACACACTGATCATCGAACTATCCCTATTTTGGACAGTAAATAACTCTGTACTGTAAACTCGGATGACCGAGCTATCAACAGAGAAAACATAGCCCTTTCAAAGTTCTTCGACTCCTTTGCTGGGCACTGAGCCTAAATCCTTATGGATTTGCAAATACTTGCTGTCAAAAATGGCATTCTGCTCACTTTTACTGTCTCTAAAGTATGTCAGATTTCCAAACTAAAAACAAAGAACTCACTCTTTTTCTCCAAAGTGGATGTTGTTGCTATCACTGGGCTGCTCTTCCTTTGCTCACAGGATGGAGTTGCTGCTAGTGCTGGGATGCTCTTGTTCTCTTGTTGAGAGTGTGAGAAAGTTTTGAGTGATTATTGAGAGAGAAAAAAAGAGAGACTTCTCTCCTTGAGAGTTTCAAGAGAGACAATTCTGAATTTTGAGAGTAACAATCCTCTCCTATTAAGCAACTCATAGCCCACAGCAGTTAGAGCGATTTGTCAGATCATCCAACAATAGGGCCTTTGTAGAGGCATTCGTCTGTCCTTCTTTGAAGAAACTTCCATTATCGTTGTTCGATAAACATCCGAAGGCATCCTCAAAGCAGAGAAGGTTAGCAACGTGGTCATCACCCGCAATGCCCAACTCCTCCATCAATGACTCTTACGTCAAATAGTCACCATCGAAGTGGACCTTTGAGCTTCTTCATACACGTCTACAGTCCCTTCTCCACAATGCCCAACGCAATTGCATATCCTAGGTGCCAGCTGACTAAGCACCAAGTTGAGCTACCTCCATCTTCATGCAACAGGCAATGCATACAATGCCACACCCATATCCAAGCTCCCAGTAGATCTCTCGAAGCAGTGCCTATTCTCCTCTCACCAAGCTCCTCATAGATCAAATGCCATGGGCTCTGATACCAGTTGTGGGGGAAGAGGGAGCACTCAGGAAGGGATAAGAGGAGACACCAAAAGTGGTGGAGCAAAAGCTACTCCAGCTTATTCCTCTTTCATATATATATGAGTATACATGGGCACTGTACAAGTGGGTGGGTACACTGCCCTTTATCCCAACAGATTGAGGATATCCACAAGGAGAGATGTGGATGAGAGGATCCCACATGGTTTGACTATTCAAAGGGCACTCTCTATATAAGAGGCCTCTCATGTATTGTTGTACACATTGCAAGAGATATAGATTTGCTATCTCCCTCTCATGCCTTATTTAGTGTGCTTTGAGCCTCCTTAGTTCTTCTGCTGATCTTGTGTGCACTAGGCTTAGCACAATCTTACATTCTTTCTCATGGTATCAGAGCGTAGGTTTAGCTCTCCTAGTTTAGCTCATTAGTAGTTCACTAGGATTGCTTCCATTCTTAGATTAGTTTTAAAATGTAAGATTAGTTTTAGATCTCGAGAGTTCTTGTGAGATAGAATTTATTGAGAGAAAGAGCGAGAGAAATCCATCTTGTTGAGGGAATTCCATTCATTGCACTTCTTCTCTCCATTGCCAACCCGCTACGAGCCATGAAACCTGGTTACGTTCTCCATCGACCCAGTAAAGCTTTTGCAATTGATTGAGCTTACCAAGCTCTGAAGGAACCCCCTCGGTCAATCTATTTCTATATAGGTCGAGGCTGTAGAGAGATGTGCAGTACATGACTATGAGACGTGCAATTCCAAAGAGTTTCCCATCTATTATCCGCAGCCACTTCGACGCTTCACGATGGTTCTCCAATGATTGGCACCTCCGAATGTCGACTCACAAAGGCTTTGCAACAAGCCTCTACTCCAAACAACTCCAAGTCTACAACGCGTAGCCTCACAAAGCTCCATCGACAAAATCAACACTCCTGCAACACCATGCTCCATCTTTGTGTGGCGGCACCTACAACGACAGTCAACCAAAAGCACAAACGGGCCAAAACTCACACTACGTTTACAAGCCAAGGCTCCTCCTTAGCAATGATTGCTTGCAGATGCTCACAGTGCTCTAACAGACAAAGACTGGGTGCTCCATGCTTGCGCCTCTCCAACAAGCTTCCAAAGCCATCTGCATCCTGACCTTCTCCTACTGTCTACATCCACGGGCTATAACTCTTGTAACTAGCTCAATGCCCTGAAGCCTCTATTGCGCCTCCCTCAACGAAACTGCTGGTGGAACCATCACCCCGGTAGCTGAAACTCCAATTGGATAGCTTACCCATTTTGCATGCATAGTAGTGCCCAAAACTCTAGCAATGCGGCTCAAATGATCGAAGACATATGCGTAGTCTTGAAAAGCCTGGACATCGACCATGACCTGCTGCAATAGATTCTGAGGAGCTCGTCAACCACAAAACTCCAAGATCTCAACAATGCCATCAATTATAGCCCTCCATAGCTCCAAAGATCCTCACAGCCGACAGCAAGCTCATCCCCTCCAGCCCATCCATACACACATCCATAGAACGTGCCATCTTCATTTCTTCTTTGCATCTCTAAGGTTCACAACCTTAGGAGACTACATGTGGCGCTCCACTAACCTTACCTTATCCTCTAGGGTCACCACCACCCTAGGAGTGGTCTGCAAGTTGACACGTGGAAGGATTGAGATTTACCATAGTTGATTATCTTAAACCTTAGTTAAGAGTATGGTTCAGTTAACTCACATAAGGTTGGATTAGTCAACTACACTTGGGTTAGTCTACAAAGTGACACGTGGTAAGCTAGCACATAGTGCCACCCAAGTACAGTTCTACAAGTAGCATATGAACTCCTATGCCACATCATCAAGGGGCCCTCTCCTTCATAGAAACTTCGACAAGGCATAACTTCCAATGTAGGAAGAATTTGGACATGCTCCAAAAAGAGAAAGTGATCATCTTTTCGAGCTCTACGCACTGTCAAGTCAAAATCATTGTATACAAATGCAATTAGACACTGCCAATATTGAAAGAAATCAATTGGTAAGACCTTTGCAACAAATGACAAATCAAAGCATGAATGCACACATCATTGTCATAAGCATGCCAAAAGCACAAGTGCATGAGATGACCATAGCACAAAGCATGGCATCCACACGTAAAGCATCAAGGCACATGAAAGGACAAAGCATCATGCATCAAGCTACATCGAGTAAAGATGCAAACGCCATCGTCATCAAGCCATGAGCCAAAACGTGACATCAATGGAATGTATTGAGAAACAAAAACCTTGCCAAACTTGCCTATATTTTGTAAATCAAACCTGACCACCTGAGAGTAGCCATGTAGGCACCCAGGGAGGATTTGAGCTTGTAACTCACATCTGACTACCTTGCAGAAGCCAAAGGATCATGGCACCAAGGGGAGGTGTTCAGAGTTGTGGTGCCATGAGCACATAATTAAAGGCTAATGTATGGTGTAGGAAAGAATTAAAGTAGCCACCCTAGGATGTGGACTACATGATGTGGAGATGTGGATTGAGGATATCCACAAGGAGAGATGTGGATGAGAGGATCCCACATGGTTTGACTATTCAAAGGGCACTCTCTATATAAGAGGCCTCTCATGTATTGTTGTACACACATTGCAAGAGATATAGATTTGCTATCTCCCTCTCATGTCTTATTTAGTGTGCTTTGAGCCTCTTTAGTTCTTCTGCTGATCTTGTGTGCACTAGGTTTAGCACAATCTTACATTCTTTCTCAAATTATATATATTGCACAAGCTAATATATTTCGAAAAGATAATTCTAGGAAACTTTATTAAATCCACTATCCTTTATTTCACAATCTACAACAATCACATCCCCTATCACCCTATCCACTTTATCCTCCTCACATTTTGTACATTTGATTCTTTGCTTCATCCTTCTTTACGTCATTCTCCCTCAATCTTTAAATCCTCCCTTCTTTACTTCATCCTTCCTCAATCTTTAAATTCTCCCCTCCTCTATTCTTTGTTTCACACCACTCCCCTACTATATCCCTTCTCACACCACTCCCTTCTCGTCGTTCCCCTCCCACTCTACTACTCCTCATCACTCTCTTGTCACTCTCCGATCACTTCCTTCTTGTCGCTCCCTTCTCGTTGCTCTCTCTATGCTGCTCCCAATGTACCCTAGTGAAAAATTTATGATAGCATACTTGGAGGAGCTGTACCATCAATATTACGATATAAAGGATGGAAAGGTAGATGTACCATCACTCCTTGGGGCACATTTGTGTGTCCCTCCACACACGTCGATGGCTAGGATCATTCCGACTAGGGCAATGCTAATCGCAAAATCTTGGAGGATTCTATTGAGAAGGTGATGAGCTACATCCAAGAGTGTCGCCACTTTTGGGAGTTCACGCTCAACATCATGTGATCATATGTGCATAGCACCATCATGTGATCATATATGCATGGCACTAACCCAATAGAGTGCTATAAAGGAAAGGGTTAGATCCCCTAGCCCTAACCCTAAATGGGTTTATATATATTCTAGATTTTCAACTAAGTCTAGTGTATAATTAGTCATTTGTGGTGTGCTCTCTAGCTGTGCCCTCTCTTCTCTTCTCCCCTCTTCATATTTGGTCATGGTATCAGAGCTCCCTTGCCTTTCGCTGAGGAATTGCAATTCTTGAGAGTGCGAGAGATATTGTGATATTGAGAGTTCTCTTACGTATTCTCCATGAGAGTCTACTTCTGGTGAGAGATCTGCATCCATCCTTTGTGAGAAATTTTCATCCATAGGATTTCCATTCATGTCTTTCAAGAGTTTGTGAGATATTTGTGTTCTCTTTCATTGAGAGAACTTCATCCATTGCATGTCTAAGAATTCCGTCCATGTGAGAGAGAGAGCTTGTGAGAAAGAGAGTCTATGAGTGTTCTTAATCCCTAAGAGATAGAGAATTTTCTTTAGTGAACTTGAGAGGTTCATGAGTTTGAGAGATTTACAAGAAGAGAGATAGTAGAAACTCTCATAGCGGGGAGAGGGTCTCTTTAAGGGAGACTATGCTCCTTTGGCTTTGAGAGGGAGAGAAAGCCTCTGCAGACTTCAACACTCCTACCTCCAATGACCTATCCACAAGCTTGCAAGCCATAGATCTTTCTCCTACACAAGCTCTCCCACAGCCAATCAATGTAGTCGAAACAACTACAATGCAATGGCGGCTGCCTACAACTAGTGCTTCTCCATCTTCTCTAGGAACAATGATCTGCTAGCAAGAGCAGCCATCCGCTAACCAACTCGACACTAAGGAGCCTCCAAGGCCATAATACCGGATAGCAGCAAGACGACGACTCCAGCTCCTATAGCCAATGACCACAGCCTTCCAACGGGCTGCTCCATAGCCACATATCTCTTTGCCTAGCTCCTAACATTGAAGAGATAGCTGGATCTAGCCACCAACATGAGCACTAAGGCAAGCATGGCTCCAAAAGCGGCCGCACTAGAAGCACCAATGAGTAGCTCCTTCTGTAGCTCCAACTCAACGAGTGCCAAGATGCCTCACCGAATTCTCTCAGCAACAAAATTAGTGCCTCCAATAACTTTGCTAGCAACAGCTAGCTCTAGCCTCAATGACGTGTAGACTCCATGCAAGCACCATCTACACAAAGCAACGTGTAGCACAATGAGTCACCATTAATAAGCACCACCATCGACCTTCAAAAGATGCCTCTTCAAACAACAAATGCCAAGCTTCCTCTCCAACGATGAGACACTACCTTGTTTGCTGAAATGCCATAGCCATAGCCGACATGAATAGCTCCTTCACGCATGC
This sequence comes from Dipteris shenzhenensis, assembly GCF_047967505.1. Lineage (NCBI taxonomy): Eukaryota > Viridiplantae > Streptophyta > Polypodiopsida > Gleicheniales > Dipteridaceae > Dipteris > Dipteris shenzhenensis. The sequence continues at coordinate 21,107,986 of NC_141626.1, read as the reverse complement.
TTCAAGCTCCTCCATAAACGACGACCACTAATAGAATCTAGAAGATTCACTACAAGGCATAGGCCCTTTTCTGACAAAACAACCGTCGTTTTTTACACAATTTTTTTTTTGACGAGCACAAAGGTCGTTATCTATGTCGTTATAAGTGTCAAAAAAGAACGGTCGCTATATAAGCATCACTATATAACGATGCTAATAAACGTCGCTATATAGCGACAATGGTATACATTGCTATATAGCAACAATTAACAGAACTTAAAAAAACATTAGTGGGGCTAAACAGGGCCACAGCAAGCCCTCTTTTGCCCCACTAATGTTTTTTTTTTAGTAATTACAAAAGTTTTTTATTACAAAATTTTCCTTGCGAAAAGGGTTATACAAAATCACTAAAATGAACCGATCGAGCGATAGAAGCATATACGTGTTGAAGATTTGTTACAAAATAAACATTTTGAAAAGGGTGATACAAAATTTCTCAAACCAGTCGATATACAAAAGGATATACATGGCGAAGTATATGCAAACTACTACTACTACTACTACTCATTTAAATCATCGTCCTCCTCCTCGTCCTCATCTTACTGGCCTGATCCTTGGCTCTCGTGAGCTATGCATGATGATCCCTGGCCCTCATGAGTTGCGCTTGATCCCTAGCCCTCGTCACTGATCGCCTCTGATGATGGGATGCTCGAGCTTTGACTCTAAGAGTGAAACCATATTAATTGGAAATTAGATTGAAACTTAAAGAATAAAACAATTTAAAAAGTCAGATTACAAGTAGAAGTAGACTTATACCATATGAGCAGCCACCTCAGCCCAATCGACCATCGCTCCCATTACCTCCTGCTCAATAAACCACGGCTTTGTTCCTACGTGAAATGTCTCTGCATTTGTAGGAAGGGGACCCATCGCAGCTTGCTGTGGACCCAATTTACAAGAGTTAGATAAAGTGCATGTAATATGTAGTAAAACAAATAGAACAATACATTAAATGAGAAGAAGTAGACTTACCACGGTTGCCTCGAACACCAACCGTCTGCCTGCACTAAAGTGCAAAGTACGTACGGCATCCAACCGTCTCCTCGCAGCCCTCCTCTGACCCTCGAACATTTCAGGATGGTCCCATGTTCTACTTCTTGAAAAACTTCCAATCACCTTTATCTGCCTAGTTGGGTTTAGCCCTCCCCTTTGCGATGGAAGTACACAAGGTTGATGTATGATGCTTCAAGACCAAACCCATGTGCTCTCGCATGTAATTCTCATTGAACTCCCAATTAGGGGGGTTAGGGTATTTTGCTTTCAATTCATCGATGATCGCCTGCTTCTTTTGGTCATCTTGATACCATCGATCAATAGCAATGCTGCTCTTGAAGTGGTGGCTCATCAACTACCTCATGGTGGCCATCACTGCTTTGTCCTTTTTATCTTCTATTATCTCTCTAGTAGCTGTGATTTGATAGGATAGGTTCTCGACTAGGTAAGGAGGACTCATGCTAGTGGCAGAGTCAGAGCGAGTGGTGTTTGTGCGAGCGCTTCCGAAGCGAGGAGTAGCAGTGGGAGTAGGAGAGGGCAAGGTACCTGACTAGTACTGGGTCTCGGGACCAAGTGGAGACCTGTAGGGATGTGAGTGTGCTGATTCATCTACATCTCCCGAGTTAGCACAACATAAGTGACCCCTCCTACTCTTCCTTCCCTTACGATGGGCATGCCCAGGTGATGACCCCTCAGTTGAAGGGGCATAAGGGGACGGCTAGGCAGTAGGTCCAACCGTCGGTGTAGGAGAGAGAATTGTTGAGGTCCTCTGGGATAGCAGAGAGAATAATCTCGCTACCTCCTCATCAGTCATCTGTGCCACAAACTCATCGGGACTCCCGAGAAAGCCATGGGCTGCTAGCAAAGGCGTTCCCCGAGGGGTAGTTGCAGTGCTACGTCTGAGAGGAGTCCTCGCAGGGGTAGGCCCCTGAGGTGTCACCTGAGGGGAATCAAAGTCCTTTGGAGAATAGAGATCATGATGTCTCCTTCTAGAAGGGTTTTCGTACTCGTCGGACGTGCGACGTGATCCCATGTCTAACATAGGCACGAACACAAAAATAAAAAACAAAAAATAAGAGAATACATTGAGAAAGCATATGAGAGTACATTGACAAAGCATAAGAGAATACATTGAGAAAGCATATGCTTATGCTTATGCATAAGCATATAAGCATATGCTCATGCATAAGCATAAGCATAGGCATAGGTATAGGCATAGGCATAGGCATATGCTTATGAAAAGAAGAGAAAAAGAGAGGAAAAAAGAAGAGAAAGAAAGGAGAAGGACATGCATAGGCATAGGCATATGCTTATGAAAAGAAGAGAAAAAGAGAGGAAAAAAGAAGAGAAAGAAAGGATAAGGTTATGCATAGGCATATGCTTATGAAAAGAAGAGAAAAAGAGAGAAAAAAAGAAGAGAAAGAAAGGAGAACAATGTGCATAGGCATATGCTTATGAAAAGAAGAGAAAAAGTGAGGAAAAAGGAAGAGAAGGAAAGGAGAGGGATAAGGAGAAGGACATGCATAGGCATCAGAGAAGGAGACATATGCTCATGCAAAAAGGAGAGCATATGAGCATAAAAGAAAAAGAGAGAAAGCTTAAGCATAGGCAAATACATATGCTTATGAAAAGAGATCGAAAGAGGGGAAAGAGGGGAAAGAGGGGGAGAAAGAGAAAGGAAAAGAGGAGAAGGAGACATATGCTCATGCATAAGCATAAGCGTAAGAGAAGGAAGAGGGAAAAAGAGCATAAGCATAAGAGATACGGAAAGAAAGCATATGCTTATGCTTATGCATGAGCATATGAGCATAAAAGAAAAAGAGAGAAAGCTTAAGCATAGGCAAATACATATGCTTATGAAAAGAGATCGAAAGAGAGAAAAGAGGGGGAGAAAGAGAGAGGAAAAGAGGAGAAGGAGACATATGCTCATGCTTATGAAAGAGGGAAAAGAGGGGGAGAAAGAGAGAGGAAAAGAGGAGAAGGAGACATATGCTCATGCATAAGCATAAGCATAAGAGAAGGAAGAGGGAAAAAGAGCATAAGCATAAGAGATACGGAAAGAAAGCATATGCTTATGCTTATGCATGAGCATATGAGCATAAAAGAAAAAGAGAGAAAGCTTAAGCATAGGCAAATACATATGCTTATGAAAAGAGATCGAAAGAGGGGAAAGAGGGGGAGAAAGAGAGAGAAAAAGAGAAAAAGAGGAGAAGGAGACATATGCTCATGCATAAGCATAAGCATAAGAGAAGGAAGAGGGAAAAAGAGCATAAGCATAAGAGAAAAGGAAAGAAAGGATATGCTTATTCTTATGCATGAGCATATGAGCATAAAAGAAAAGGAGAGAAAGCTTAAGCATAGGCAAATACATATGCTTATGGAAAGAGATTAAGAGAGGGAAAAGAGAGATTGAAAGAGGGGATAAAGAGATTGAAAGGAGGAAGAGGGGGAAAAGAGATTGAAAGAGGGGATAAAGAAGAGGAAAAAAGAAGAGATGGAAGAGAGGGAAAGAAGAGGGAATAGGAGAAGAGAGGGTTCCTATGCTCGGCTAGCTGCAGGCCAATGCAAATAACAAAAATAACAAAAGGAAAAAAGAGGAAGGACTTTCTTACCTAGAATAGTCCCGCTCGGTGTTTTGTGGACTGGCCTTACAAAAGAGAGGAAACATACCATTTTTCAAGTAATTAGTTAGAGGAAGGAGGAGTTTAGAGAAGTAACTTCTCAAAGGGATTGGATTGAGGAGACAAGCATAAGCCTACAAACAAGGAGAAAGAGGAGGAAGAGAAATACTAAAAAGAGAAAAGGTGAGTCTTGTTTCTTTCACAAAATCTCGTTTTTTGTCTTTAACCCTTGAAAATCAAGCATAAAAACTAGCACATAGCCTTAGCAATACAAGAAGAAATGTTCTTCAACACTCACAAAAAATGAACCTACATTGCTTAAAGAGACTCACCTTCTTGAAAAACTTCTTTTCACACATGCAAAAAGGGAGAAGGGTGGAGAGGGAGCACAAGTGTTAGGAGAGGGGTTGAGTAGTGGTGAGGAGTGGAGAATAGAGAGGAGGAAAGTGAGGTCATAGAATATAAGGTGGGAGGAGAGATTTTTGCTTTTCCCGCAATAGAGATGCTAAAGAAAGCATTGCACGGGGTTTTGCGTTTAAGCCCCCAACGTTGCTATATAGTGACGCTAGTCAGTCACTATATAGCGATGCTTATATCCAAAAAGCGTCGCTATATAGCGACTCAACAAGGAAAAGAGTCGCTATAAAGTAATGGAATAGAGCAAAAAGTCGCTATATAGCGACGGTTTAGGGCACTTATTGTTAGAAGAGAGAAAAGAAGCTCATGGGTGGCTATTTTTTGGATCTTAATAGATTTCCTTTTAACTCATGTTCTGATTTTGGAAATGTGCAGATGGAAGGGATGAGTGGAAGCTTGTCAGATGATGCACCAATGCCCAGGAGCACAGAGTGGCTTACGGAGAGGTTGTATTATCATTGCACTCATTGGAAGCGAGAAGTATGACATCAACGTCATATTATCATGTGCCACTTGCAGATGTATGGGGAGGAGCCCAAACCAGTACCCATCATTGGTGTTGCACGTGGTGATGGATTAGTGGTAAGTTAATGCTATTTGAGTTCGTGCTTAATATTGGATACCATTATGACGCGAAACCTTGAGACAAGATCTTATATTTACACAAAATCTTGAAACAGGATGAGGAGGGTGATGAGGGTGCGCATATACCTTCACACTTTGAGCAAGACTATAATACCTTCACACTTTGAGTAAAACTATAAAACCTTCACACTTTGAGCAAGACTATAGTCTTCCAGATGATGATGAGGCTATGGTGGACATGATGGAATCTATTTTTAGGGGCACTACATCACATGTACACGTGATGTTAGAGTCTGAGGTCAAAATGCAAGAGTTGCAATCAACACAGTTGTATGAGGGTGCTAGGATGTCTAAACTATGGGCTTGTCTCTCAATCTTGAATCTGCAAGCAAAGTATGGGTGGTCGGATACAAGTGGGTATCATGCTTGTCCTATTTGTGAATTGGGTTTGAAATTGCTTGCACCATACTCCAAACATATGAGGAAAAATGTTTATGAAGGTCATGCTCGATACCTTCCATTGGACCATCTCGCACGTGGAGGTCAGCTTGATGCACCACAATCATATTTGAAGGCAAGTGACTGGATTCAGGCTTGGACTAGGGCGAATGGAGAGGAACCTCTCTTGGTATGAAGAGGCTATCAATCTTTCATGAGCTTTGTTATTGGGGTCAGTTACAAATCAATCATCTCTTGGATCCCATGCATATCTTCAAGAATATGGGGGCTACTATGTGGGCACACTTGGTTGGTTTCAAAGACTCGAGAGGAGTGCGAGAAGACTTGCGCATTTGTGGCCCCAAGTGCATGCTTCTGGAAAAGTTATCCTCCTGAAAGCAACATGGATCCTCTCTACGAGAGAGGAGGCAGCGGTCAAGGTAGACATTGCCTCTTTTCAAACACCCACAGGGTACATGTGTTGCTTGAAAGGAGCATTTTCAAAGGACAATAAGCTTAGTGGGCTCAAGTCCCATGATTGGCACAAGGTCTTCCAGGTATTCTAACCTATAGGATTAGTGTATCGATAATCGTGATGCGTAAGCATAATTATGATTATGTTATATTGTTGACATGACTTTTTTATTGCGTTGATAGTTCATCCTCCCAATTACAATAAAAGGCTACTTACAAGAAGATGTTAGAAATGCTATATTCAAGATCAGTGGTATTGTGAGGTATGCTTACTATCAAATCGCATTGATTGCATTTTCTTCAATAATCTGTAGACTAATTATGAATGTATCTTACATGGGTGTGGATATCTCAAAAAGAGATCTCCATATCGAGCATCATGAAGGCTAGGGTGGAATCCATTGAAGCCGTATGCTTGCTTGAGAAGCACTTTCCCTCGAGCATTATGACAACTCAAGTGCACTTGCTTGTGCACATAGTTGATGAGGTGGCCATTGTAGGTACCGTTCATAGTCGGTGGATGTTTTTTCTCGAGCGGTTTATGAAAACTTTGAAGGGATTTTTAAGACAAAGAGCAAGACCAGAAGCAAGCATGGCAGAGGGATGGCTTGTGCAAGAGTCATTAGTATATATCACGGAGTTTCTTGCATCCACGGATCCCGATATGCCGCAAGCCTGGCATAACAAGGATGATGATCGCATCGTTGGCGAGGTTCCCCAAGGAAAAGGGATTGAAAGAAACATGAGCAAAGAGCAAATGGAGAATTCAATAAGTTTTGTATCTTCAATAGCAAGGAGATGCATGTGTGGATTGAGAGATATGAAGCGACCAAAGCAGAAAGAATAAATGCAAGGATGAGATTCAAAGTAATGTATAAGCGATCGCAACCATATCCATGGGATCTGGCTCTTCTCCCTACTCACATGTCAATTGATTGGCTACAACTAGCTCTACGTAAAGCCGAACACGATGGAGAGACAATAAACGAGCATGAGCGAGAGTTATCATCTGGATGTATGATGCATGTAAGTTTCTTATCTCTTGACATAATTAAGTAATTATTTGTGGCAATATACACTTTAAAAAAGATGCATCTTCATTGTTTTAATGATGCTCTTTTAAAGTACAAAAAGTATAGTGCATTATGGCCATATGGATGACATTTTTGCGTGGAAGGCATCGATTCAAAGAGAGTCATGTATGATTGTGGAGTCATGGCTAACTTCACACAAGATAGCCGAGCAAGTGCTTTGGATACCAATCTTCTCTCCTCACAGTTGAATTATTGTGGAACCATACGCAAAATCTATGAAGTTGATTTCAGACGATGTAGTATTTTCATTCTTGATGTAAAATGGTTTAGAACTATTTACAACGGTCCCCATGAGACAATGAGAAAAGACAATAGCGGTTTCTTTGCAATAAACTCCACCAAACTTTGGACCGATGAAAGTGATACTTTTGTTCTTCCCAAGGGTGCATACTAATGATTTAATTAATTGAAGCTTTCATTTTTAAAGATCCATTGATACATGTACTTAAGCATAATTTCATATATATAATTGATGGCATTTGGCACCCATCTTCAATATAGATGATTTTTCATCTGGATCGTTCTGATCCAAGATGGTGGTATATGATCCAAGTTGCACCACGAAGTAAGCAAATTTTTAAAGATAGAGATGTGGATATGGAGATGCCACTACCAATGCTGGATCCAATTGATCCAGATGAATCTAGCAAAGAAGATGAAGATCACAATATGAGCCAAGAGGAAGATGCGCATAATGACATCGTATGGGAGGAAGATGGAGATCACGATATTGAGAAAGAAGACGACGATCATCAAGAATCACCACACTTTATTGAAGAAGATGATCAAGTACTCGTAGGTGAACATACGATGCTAGAGTACGATGATGATATAGGAGATCAACTTGGTATAGAGATAGAGATAGACTTGTTTGGCACGTTCGACTTGGCTTAGGATGGAACCATTGATGTAAACGCTCTTCATTGATTTTTTTTCATCTCAAACTTGGATATGAATGTATGAGCTTCAAAGGCTTGATGTACATGCTCTCGTACTTTTATTCTCTCAAGAGATCAAACATGTATGAAAATAATTAAAAAAATTATCATTGGAAAAAACTATCTTTTAAGGTCGGTATAGGACAAAAAACTCTCTGTAAAATGTTGCTATAGAAAACTATCTCAATGTTGCTATATAATGACCATTACCAATCTGTTAAAAGTCGCTATATAGTCACTTTAGCAAACATTGCTATATAGGGACATTTGACTAAAGTCTCTATATAGTGACCCTCAACGAACCCCGCTTCCAATACCGATGATTAGCACCCTGTGCATGCTAAACGTCAGTACTTAAGCGTTACAATAGGATCCATGTGTAGTAGTGATTTCTATGGTTCACCTTGTGACACGTGGTGGTACATTGACATTATCCCAAGGTCACACAATAGGTTAAAAAGGTGCCATGTGGCACCTAGCAGCCATGTGGCACCACATCAGTACCCCGATCCCAAGCCACATCACCTTATCTTCCACGTGATAGATAAGGCTCTGTCACGTTTCTTACACATGGCACACCTTATCCACAGGCCACGTCAGTTATCTACCATGTCACCCCAAGTGCCATATCAGCAGGGCCATGTCATCCTTGCCACATTAGCTACCACATCACCCAGATTAGTGGTAGGTCAGCTTTGACTAGTCAACTGCCAAGTCAGTAGGCAGTGAAAGTCAAAGTGCCATGTCACTCTTTGACTAGTCAACAGATCCCTTTCCACACACACAGAGTTTCTACATGTGACCTCTTAAGCCACCTTAGCACAGGGCTCCACAGGCATAGTCCCTGTTAGGCATAGTCACTGCATGTGACCCCCTGACTGCCACATCATCATTGAGCACATTTGCACTCCATTTTCCCCTCCGCCATATCTCTTGATCTAGGAAGAAGTTGAGGGCACTCCAAAAAGAAAAATCAATTGATTTTTTGTGCTCTACATGCTTGTCACATCACACACATATTTTGGCACAAGTATCACTCACTTTTGAGCCTCGTCGACAAATCCACTTCCTACATGCACATTAGCCTCTACATCGATGCATCTAACCCAGCACTTAAAAAGAACTAAAGAAAAGAAATTATTTGCTGTTCTTTCATCAATCAACGGTTGGTATAAATCTAGATTAGAGTAGAATAGATTGCCATAGAGGGGACGCTTTGAATTTCCCCAAGTTGCCAATCTAAGCCATGCTCAAAATTCCTGACTAGTACCTACTCAAAGTTAGTCCCTATGCTCACATACAGTTTCACATCATCACATTACCTGAAACTTGTCGCTCATCAGTTCAGTGAGTAGACTTTCGAGCGTTTAGAGCATTGCCGATTGATTAGTGGGGGCAAATAGCACATGACTTGATTTCACACACACATGCTATCATTGTAAAGCCTATTCGGCTATTTCATGGCATTGTGCACATCATTTTAGCCTTGTAAAGCCTCTTGGCTATTGCCAACATCATTTACCACAAGCCCTGTAATTCATATCAGATTATATATTGCAGTTCTATCTTCACTGACAATTCACATTTCACTTGCTATAGTCAATGTTTTGCAGTTGATTCAGACAGTGATTTTCATGACACTTTGAGTACATTTCTTGCACCTTGTCTATAACTCGCAACCTCAATTTGGAGGCATCTGCTAAGCTAGACAACTCCAATTATGGCACATGGAAATACCCAATGGAGACCATTCTTATACTTCAAGACAAATGGGAGTATGTCGATGGATCTACACCTACACCATTGGACGATCTAGCCAACAATAGCTCTACTCCACCTGTTGTTGTCACAACACTAGTAATGGAATCTACACCAGGATCTCTAGTTACATAATCAGTTTTTGCACCTGTAGCAGATCTTGCCATTGGCCAAGCTCGGGTAGAATGGGATAAGAAAGATAAGTATGCATATCATCGGATCAAGTAGAATGTGCAAGATGCCATGCTAGGGCAGCTCAACACTGTCAAGATGGTGAAAGAAGCATGGGATACGTTCGCAACTCTCTAGGAGTCCAAGAACACTTCCAGGATTCTCACATTGAGAAACCAAATCAACTAGAGTTTCTGCAACAGTAGTGAAACTGGTGATGATTATGTACTCCGAATCAAAGACTACAACAATCAGCTTGCAATAGTAGGAGAGACTATGAATCCAGTAGAAATGGTTCAAGTTGTCCTAAATGGACTAGGAGAGGGATACGAGAATCTAGTTTAGAGTATTACCATTCAACGGCAAATTCCAACACTAGAAGAACTTCAGTCAGTCTTACTTGCTGAAGAACTGAGGACTCAAGCCACTCAAGCACGCAAAGGTCATTCTAATGATCAAGCATTCACAGCTTCAGACAGAAGCAAAGGCAGAGGCAGATGCAGAGGTAGATCGTTCCACAGAATTGGTCATCATCAGCAATAAAATCATCAACAAGTCAACATCAGCATCAGCATCATCCTCAGCAACATCAAAATCAGTAAAGAGTAAATCATTCCAATCGAGGAAGATTCCAAGGATGAGGGAATGCATCAGTCAATGTGTCAAAAATCCAGTGCAACTACTGTCATAAGTTTGGAGACTATGAAAGAGATTGCTGCAAGAAGTAGTACGACCAAGGGGGTCAATTTAGTAGCAATCTAGGGAATTTCTATGGTAGAGGAGATCATCGTGGTGGACATTCTAGTCACAGTCATTTTGCAAATGAGCATTGGAATATGTTTCTTGCAAATGAGGAAATGTAGCAAACTGATACAGTGTACCCAGACATGGATTGCAATCCAAAAGAATATTTCATCTATCAAATCGTCCAAGCAGAACAGGATCCTTGGTACATCGACAGTGGTGCATCATCTTACATGACAAATCATCAGCAATGGTTCACACCGATTAAACCATTACAAGGTCAGAAAAATGTATCTACACAGTAGATGATACAGCAAATCCAATTCAAGGGACATGAGTTATCCCTATGAAGAATTTCACTAGTACGAAAGGATTCGTAAAAGATGTACTCTACGTTCTGAAGCTCATCAAGAACCTCTTGCTAGTAGGTTAAATGATGGAACACAACTATCGAGTCATCTTTGACGGAGATGAATGCACTATCAGAGACAAATCCAAAAGATTTCAGCTATAGTAGGAAAAGGTGTCAAGGAAGGATGCTTGTACAAAATGCTAGCGATAATACCAGATTTGCATGCCATGTCAGCTCAACCTCAACAAATGCCACTATCCGCAAAATGACATAAGAGATATGGTCATGTCAATTTCAAGAGCTTGCTACATCTTAGGAATCAAAATATGGCAATTGGGATTCCAAAGCTACAATTTCTTGGAAAAGTTTGCAAAGCATGCTGCTTCACCAAACAAAAGAGAACCACCAACTTCGACAGAAGCACCTCTCAAGCAAGAGGTATTCTTGATTTGATTCACACAGATGTATGGGGTTATGCCCAGACCTGCAGCATCAATGGTTCACTTTAATAATTGACCTTCATCAACGACTACAATAGATATTGTTGGGCCTACTTTTGAAAGAGAAATCTAAAGTCTTTTCCAGATTTCAAGAATTCAAAGCCATGGTAGAAAACGAGACAGGCAGAAAGATCAAAGTCATGAGATCAGATAGAGGAGTTGAATACATGTCTTCAGCATTTATGAACTTTTGCAGAACTAAAAGGAAGAATGGTACTTTAGCAGACAGCGCTAGAGCAATGCTTAGTGAGAAGCATCTTCCGAATCAGTGTTGGGCAGAAGCAATAGCCACTGCAAACTTCTTGCTTAATCCACTTCCTACCAAATCGATACAGGATATGACACCTTATGAAGCATTTACTGGACATAAGCCACACATTGGGCATCTCCGCATATTTGGTTGCATAGCATATGCCCACATACATGATGATCATCTCGCAAAAAATTGGATGCGAAGTCACACTAAAGAAAGTAAAGCTTACAAGTTGTATGATCCCATCAATCGCAAGGTCATTATCACCAAAGATATAATCTTTGATGAGGAACCACAATGGAAGACCTCAAACACATGAGATTGATGCACCAATTTCACAATCAAAATCATACCTCTAGCCAGATTGACATATGCTCAAAAAGCCAAAGAAATTCAATTTGAAACGACCAACTACGCTCTTATGACTACCATCGTGGTTATAAAAGAACTAGTGTACTTTGAAGATGCAGTAAACAAGCCATAATGGCAAATTGGTATGAATGAAGAAATCGATGCTTTGTGTAAGAATAATAATTTGGAATTATGTGACCTTCCACCAAAAAAGAAGGCCATAGCAAACAAATGGGTATACAAAGTGAAGTACAATCTAGATGGAGGTATTCAAAGATACAAAGCCAGACTAGTTGCAAAAGGATTTGCATAGCAATATGGTCAAGACTATGGTGAGACTTTTGCTCCAGTAGCAAAGATGGATTCTATACAGTTCTTGATATCACTAATGACACTCAACAGATGGAATATGTATCAGCTCGATGTCAAGAATGCATTTCTCAATGGTTACCTTGACGAGGAAGTCTACATACAACAACCAGGAGGTTATGTTGATCTAGGAAAGGAGAATAAGGTTTGCCATCTCAAAAAGAGTCTCTGGCTTAAAGCAAGCACCTAGAAGTTGGTACAGTAGAATTGATAAGTATTTTGCTGATTTGGGATACATGAAATCCAATGTAGATCATACTCTCTACTACAAAGGTCAAGGGAAAGACATTATTATTGCACTGTTGTGAGTAGATGATCTGATTGTGACCAGAAGCAAGGATAGCTTCATTAGAAAGCTAAAACAAGACTTATCTACAGAGTTCTACATGAAAGATCTTGGACTTATGCACTATTGTCTTAGTATTGAGTTCTGGAGAGATTTAGATAGCACCTTTATGAGTCAGCTCAAATATGTTAACAGTCTCCTGAAAAAGTTTCATATGGAAGATTGCAAGATTGCAGCCACTCCCATGGAACAGAGTTTGAAACTTACAAAAGATTCAAAAAAGCCTACAGCCAATGATAGGTAGTACTTTGATGAGTCAAAACCAATAACAATATATTGTGATAATCAATCGGCTCAAGCATTGGCCAAGAATCCAGTATATCACTCCAGGACGAAGCACATTGATATCAGAGAGCACTTCATTAGAGAGAGTGTGTTACTTGGTGACATCACACTACATCATTGTGATAGCAAAGAGAATGTTGCAAACATCTTTACCAAACCACTCGGTAAAGAGCTTTTTGAAAAACACCGACTAGCTCTTGGTTTGACACAAAGGAAGGACATTCCCATTAAAGGAGTGTGATGGAATGTAATGTTCAGTCCTTCGATTCCCTAGAATCACCATCTTGATGGAAGGCCTACTTCATGATGTTGATCTTGAGGGAAGGTGTCGAGAGTTCACGCTCAACATCATGTGATCATATGTGCATAGCACTAACCCAATAGAGTGCTATAAAGGAAAGGGTTAGATGCCCTAACCCTAACCCTAAATGGGTTTGTATATATTCTATATTTTCAACTAAATCTAGTGTACAGTTAGTCATTTGTAGTGTGCTCTCTAGCTATGCCCTCTCTCACCATCTCCACTCTTCTCCTCTCCCCTCTTCATATTTTGTCAGCCACACCCCCAAGGAAGCCACTTGGAGTAAGGAGCAAAGGAAAAAAGAGGTGAAGTATAAGAAGAAGAAGAGAGATGACAAAGGATAGGGTAGCACTTCATTGAAGACCAAACGATGAAGAATGTAATTACAGTTTATAAAGAACTCCCATTTGGAGAATGTAATTACAGTTTCTAGTATACTAGAGGGAGCCAAAAGAGAGGAGAAGAAAGGAAATAACAGAGAAGAGAAGAGAGGAAAAGAGAGAAGAAAGAGACAGGAAAGAGAGGGGGAAAGAGGGAGGGAAAAGAGAGAAAAGAGAGGAAATCAGAGAGAAAGAGAGGGGGGGGAAGAGGATTTGAAAATAAGAGAAAAGGGAAGGAGAAGAGTGAAGGAAAAGAGAGGATGGAAGAGGAAAAGAGAGGGGAGAAAAGAGAGGGGAAAATAGATGATGGAAGAGGAAAAGAGAGGGGAAAACAGGGAGGGAAAGAGACAAAAGAAAGGAAATACGAGAGAAAGAGAGGGGGAGACAAAGGATGTGAAAATAAGAGGGGAGAAAAGAGAGGGGAAAATAGATGATGGAAGAGGAAAAGAGAGTGGAAAAGAGGGAGGGAAAAGAGAGGACAGAGAGGAAATAAGAGAGAAAGAGAGAGGGGAGAAAGAGGATGTGAAAATAAGAGAAAGGGGAAAGAGAGGACTGAAGCAAAAGAGGGGATGGAAGAGGAAAAGAGAGGGGGGAAAAGGAGGAAAAAAGAGAAGAAAGGGGAGAAAATATGAAATAAGAGAAGAGAGGAGAAGAGAGGGGAGAGAAGAAGGTGTTGTCATGATGTATGTCAGTGTGTTTGATCAATGTTGCAATTGGAGGTAAAATGCAAATGAGACATTGCAATCACACTTATTTTTTGTCATCAAATGAAATGTTGCAATTCTTTTAAAATGCAATTGTTCTAAAATGCAATTGATTTAATATGTAATTCATGATGTTGTAGATAGAAGGTGCTAGAGCGATGTGTGCTAGTAGCTGATGAAGTTGTAAATCTTTCCAAGCACACTTACGGGGATAGCGGTGACAGTAATTACCCTTGGTTGTGATGACTTTTTGTTGTGTTCAAGGTGAGGAGGCAAAGTCTACAGGCACGTCAAGCATGAACTTTGCATACAACATCTTTGTTAAGTAGAGTGGCATGGCTCTGCTATGAGGCTTATCTACTTTTAGTCCAGTGGAGGCTTCTTCCTCAATCAATAATCCCAACTCGGACAAACTTGTCATCCCCTGTAAAGTCCACAACATGTGGTTGGTTGCTTGCAGATCAATGAGCGCATATCTTTGTTCATGAACTCCTCTCAAACCACTAGCAATAGAGTAGCAGCAATGGACAATCCATGATGACATAATAACCTTGCTCACAACCTGGTGAGTGGAGTGTTCCAGCCAAAGTGAGGTTCTTCTCTTGGATCTGTGGTCTTAACCCATCTCACATATGTCCCGCAGTGCTGTGGGAGACACATCAGCATATCACGCACAATTCCATTATTGAAAAATGGAGTGACCCCAAATACCTTGGGTGTGTGAGTACCCCAATACTGGACACATAGTTGTATGGACCACTATCATCGCTAGCTCATTATTTAGTGCTAGATGAGCATGGGCATCATCTCGATTAATCTTCTTGCCAGCATACCACGATGTTGGCCTAACACCTGGGACATCCACAACCTATATCCAAAATACCTTGCTTCTCCTCCCTGTGAGGATTATGGGAGAGAGGGAAGGAGTCTCACTTGTGGCTTTCTCACATGCACAATGGGGGAATACACACAAAGGTGGAGGCTGAAAACAGTTTTCCTCTTCTTAGTTGTGTAAGCCAAAAGAACTCTTTTTCAAAGAAAATAGAAGAACCCTATATGTGGGTCTCAAACCAAACTCAACTAACTAAGGTGGCATACTAACTGAGCCACGAACTAGTGTAGATAATGATAGCTATCATCCAGCTATTATTCGTGAGCGGTGTACCAACCGCATCTCCAGCTAACAAGTCGGTGACATAAATACACAACGGTCACCCTGGCATATCGCGAGTGGAGCTCGATATCTCAACACTCCCCCTCGAGCTCAAACCCAATTCCTGCACACCAAGCAGGTCTCTGAACTTGCGCAGCTTCTCTGCGCCCAATGCTTTTGTGAAGATGTCAGCTACCTGATCCTCTGTGCTGACATAAACTAGATCAATAAGACCTAGTAAAACCTTCTCCCGCACATAGTGATAATGCACCTCAATGTGCTTTGTTCTGGCATGAAAGACTGGGTTCTTTGCCAAATGTATACTACTCATGTTGTCACAATAAATGACAACTGGCCCATCTGTAGACTGATGCATATCATAAAGTAGCTTATGCAACCAAGCTACCTCACATGCAGTCATTGCTGCACCTCTATACTCAGCCTCTGTGCTCGACAAGGCAACTGTAGGCTGTTTCTTGCTGCTCCAAGTGACTGCAACACTCCCAAAAGAGAACACATATCCACTGGTAGATCGTCTATTTGAAATGCTACCAGCCCAATCAGCATCAATGTATCCATGCAACTGTATCTGAACCCCAGCCTCATAAAATAGTCCATACTGCAATGTGGACTTCACATACCTGAGTATGCGTCTAGCCGCATCCAAATGCGGTTTCCTTGGAGCCTGCATAAACTGACTTACCAACCCAACAGCATAGCTCAAATCTGGCCTAGTAATAGTCATGTAAATCAAACTTCCTACTATGCGTCTGTACATAGTAGGGTCCTCCAAAAGCTCACCTGCATCTGCGCTCAGCTTCACATTCTGCTCCAAAGGAACTGAAATAGGCTTACAGCCTGTCATCCCATATTTGGACAGCATGTCCAGTCCATACTGCCTCTGCAAGAGCTGTATCCCACTTGGTGATCTAATCACCTCAATGCCCAAGAAATAACGCAGCTCTCCCAAATCCTTCATCTCAAACTTCTGCCTCAATAGCATTTTCACATGAAGGATATCTTCATCACTATCACCTGTGATGATCAAATCATCAACATAAATGAGCAGCAGCATAATCCCTTTCTCTGTTTTTCTCACATAGAGTGAGAAATCTGCCTTGGAAATCTGAAAGCCAATAGTGACAAGATACTGTCCTATCTTGTCAGACCATGCTCTAGGTGCTTGCTTCAAGCCATACAAGGCTTTCTTCAACCTGCAAACAAACTTAGGATGAATAGCATGAACATAACCTGCTGGCTGCTCCATAAAGACCTCTTCTTGCAAATCACCATGCAAGAAGGCATTCTTTACATCCATCTGATGTAAAGACCATCCCTTTGATGCAGCCATAGCAATGGCTGCTCTTACGGTTGCCATCCTTGCAACCGGGCTGAAAGTTTCTTCATAATCAATGCCATATGTCTGTGCATACCCCTTGACAACTAATCTTGCCTTGTATCTATTCACAGAACCATCTGCATTGTGCTTGATCTTATAAACCCACTTACAGCCAATTGCATTCTTGCCTTTAGGCAAAGGCACCAATTCCCATGTAGCATTAGCATCCAAGGCATCCATTTCTTCATCCATGGCTTTCTCCCATTTTTCATTTCCCATGGCTTGCTCAAAAGAAGTGGGTTCTGGTTCCTGTATCACTTTGACCATATAGGCATAGTGAATGGCTGTAAATCCATCATATTTTAGCCTATCCACAGAATACCTAACCCTGGTAGACCTGCGCAAAATAGGCTCACTTCCAGGTGCTCTCAAAACATCCCTGGTCTTCCTTACTCCAGGTGTAACAACAGAAGGAATACCCAACTCATCATCAATGCTCTGTTCTGAGCCACTGGATTCACCATCCACACAAGAGTGACCTGCATTCACATCAAACATGGGCTGATCTACCTTCTCTTTTCCTTTTCGTGATACCTGTGTACCACTCTCTGCATTGCTTTGAGGAGATTCTCCTGATCTCAATCTGCCTGTCCATGGTGAAGTATGTGAACCACTGCTAGAGGACACTCTAGGTCCACTGATATTTTGTGATTGCTGTTGTGAATTCTGTGCAGCATTACCATTTTGTGCATCTACATCAATCATCACATTTACTGGTTTATACCAGCTGCTCATCTCATCAAAAACAACATCTCTGCTCACTGTGAGCTTTCGTGTAGAAGGGTTATAGCATCTATACCCTTTTTGCTGCCGCAGAGAATAACCAATAAAGATGCACTTCTCAGCTTTTGGATCCAACTTGGACCTCAACTCATCTGGCACATGGACATAGGCAATGCAACCAAAAATCTTCAAATGAGAAATATCTGGTTTCCTACCAGTATACATCTCCTTTGGCGTCATGCCATGTATTGCTGCAGTGGGAGTCCTATTCATTATATAGACTGCTGTAGCAACTGCTTCAGCCCAATAATAATCTGGCAGATCTTTTTCACTTAGCATAGCCCGAGATACCTCTCCAATATGCCTGTTTTTTCTTTCTGCAATTCCATTTTGCTGTGGGGTATGGCTGCATGAATATTGCTGCTTTATACCATGCTCCTGCAAGAACCTTGCAAACTCATTTGAGAGGTACTCTCCCCCTCCATCTGACCTTAGGCATTTTATTTGCAGGCCTGTTTCTTTTTCCACCATAGCTTTGAAAGCTTTGAAGTGCCCAAACACTTCACTTTTCTTTTTCATAAAATACACCCACAGTTTTCTGCTGAAGTCATCAATAAATGTGACGAAATAGTGACAGCCTCCAATAGATGTAGCTTTTGTAGTCCACACATCAGAGTGGATTAATTCCAATGGCTTTTTACTCTCTTGAACATGCCTAGGAAAAGGTTTCCTTGTCTGTTTCCCAAATTGAGGCTTCATAAAACTTGTGCATTTCTGCAACCTTGAATTTTGGCAATCCTGTAACAATATTTTGGGCTTGCATTGATTTAAGTCGCTGTATATTAACATGACCAATGCGTTTGTGCCAGATATCAATATCTGCAACTACACCGGTCCCATGTGTAAACATTGCTGCACTCAATTCAGGCATGTCTGCATCCAACGTAAACATCCTGCCCTTCTTCTTTCCTTTTGCTATCAAGCGACCATTATTTTTCATATCCTCAACAAAGCATCCATGAGGATTAAATCTAACCTGCAAGCCCTGCTCAACCATCTGACCAATAGAAACCAGGTTCTTGGTGATGTTCGGGACATGAAATACATCAGACAAGTATTTCTTTTTCCCATCCTGCATAGACAAAGGAATTTTGCCAATCTGCACAATAGGATGTGCAGTATCATCACCAGTCTCCACAAATCCTGGCTTTTCCATCTTCCTTGCATCTTGCATCCATTCTGCATGACCTGTCATGTGGTTTGATGCACCTGAGTCAACATACCACACATCATTTTATTCTTTTGCACTTGTCACAGAATTGGTCATATGCTGCACCATAAAAAGATGCTCATTTCTGTCATCACCCTGCCTGCTAGAAGATGCATAATTGCCTTGCTGCAATTTTCCATTCATAATGTCATTCTGCTTTTTGTAGCAGTCCTTAGCCATATGACCCATTTTGCCACAATAGTAGCATTCAACATTGCTGTTTGCATTTTGGCTTCTCTGCCATCCACCACGGCCTCTTTGGCTCCCCCTGCCTCTAGAGTTACCACGTCCTCCTGCATAGGACTGGTTTTCTTGTGTTTGCTGCATATTCTGATTTCTACCACAGCCTGCAGATCAGCCTCCTCTACTTCTGCCTCTACCTCTGGCAGCATTTGAGTAGAAGACAGTTTCTTTTGAAGTTCCTGCTGAAGAAGATGCACCCCCATTTCTCTGCTCTTCAGAAATTAGAAGAGCAATCAACTCCTCAAAATCTGGAAATTTTTCACGAACGGCAATGGATGTCCGGAATTGTGCATAATCCTTTCCTAGACCATTCAAGGTCACAGAAACCAAATCGTCATCATCCACTGGCAACCCAATGGAAGCAAGTGCATCTGCAATTTTCTTCACTTTCATGTGGTAGTCATTTATGCTCAAATTTTCTCTCTGCACATTGTGCAACTCCTGTTTGAGTTGCATTTTCCTGGCTTGCGTATTTGTGCTGTACATTTTTGCCAAAGTATCCCATGCCTCCTTTGGCGTATTTGCATCCTGAATATGCACAATCATGGAGTCCGAAATACTGATAGACAGCCAGTACATAACTTTCCTGGCTCTCTCATGCCATCCTTTGAATGCCTGCATTTCCTGTTGACTGGGAACATTAGGAAGAACAGGTTCTTCTTCATTTCCTGTAATGAATTCCCAATAGCCTTTTCCCATCAAGAAATTCGTCATTCTAAACTTCCATGCCTGGAAGTTGTTCTTGTCAAGCTTTTCAGTGACAATCTGTGAGAGAATCAGATGCCATTATAGAACACTGCAAAATATTCTGTCACTGTAAAAAACACAGCTTTTGCCTCACACGGGCAGATCTACAAAACTGACGAAAGTGGTATTTCACCACACAGTCACTTCCTAGTGATGATTTTGCATCAACAGGCAACAAGCATGAATCTGCAACTCCCAATATCTCTACACACAGGCATACGATGCAATTTCTGCGGCACCTTTCCACCGACTAGCCGCACAGTGGTCGCACAGCAAAAAACAGGGCCTTTTTTTGAGTGCCTGCGAAGAACTTCCACCTTTAAAATGGGCCCCGAAACGGCCTCAAATCAGAAAAATAAAGTCACCACACTGCGAAGGGCGTCTCAATCTGAAACAGTGCACTCTTGCACTTCTGGCTGTGCTACCTACAGAGATTTGCTCCCAAACTCGAAATAGGAAAGCAACACTGGTCCTCTTACCAGGACACCACGAACTTGGCTTGCTTTCTTGAGCTCCTTACCACGAACAAGGCTCCGATACCATGTGAAGATTGTGGGAAAGAGGGAAGGAGTCTCACTTGCGGCTTTCTCACATGCACAATGGGGGAATACACACAAAGGTGGAGGCTGAAAACAGTTTTCCTCTTCTTAGTTGTGTAGGCCAAAAGGACTCTTTTTCAAAGAAAATAGAAGAACCCTATATGTGGGTCTCAAACCAAACTCAACTAACTAAGGTGGCATACTAACTGAGCCACAAACTAGTGTAGATAACGATAGCTGTCATCTAGCTATTATTCGTGAGCGGTGTACCAACCGCATCTCCAGCTAACAAGTCGGTGACATAAATACACAACGGTCACCCTGGCATATCGCGAGTGGAGCTTGATATCGCAACACTCCCTTGCCCATCTATTCATGGAAGGCTAGACCTTGCAATGGAAATTGTATTGTGTGGGAGCACATGTCAAAAAATGCACTACATAGATCTATCTTTGCTCTCCCTTTAGCTTGGGTTGGATTGGCATTTTCTTGTAACCCACTAGCCATCTTGGTCATATTGATCAAGGCATTGGTATTTCCTTTCTGACAGACCCTTTCTCCTTCGTCTTTTTTCTATGATTAGAAATCTATGATGCCTTCCATTTACAAGTCCAGAGTGCAAGCTTCTTCTCCTCTCCATTAACAAGTAAGGCTACATTGCTCAACCTTTGCATATAATTCCCATTGACCTATAGGATCTCCCAACACTCGAGGGGGAAATTGATCAATTATCACTTTAACATCTGACCGTGCCATTCGGCCACGATTGGGCAAGCTTAGGTACATAAGGACAAATACTCGGGATAGCATTTGATTGCATAAAATTTTTGAGGTCGCATTAACATGGATTTTTTTGTCACTCAAAGGCTATCAAGTGTTCGATCGTTGTCTTATGGACAAGCATCAGAACCTGTGTCTTCAACTTCTCTTGTGTTGCCATCAAGGATGGGTGTGTAGTGATCTAGTGCATGCAACGATCATTTTGTAAGCACTCAAACTTCTTCAAAATAAAGAATACCCAAAATACACATGCAGATTTGCAATGCTCCTGTAAATTATACCTCACAAGAAACATGCAACATGCAACATCATTAATGTTTCTAAATAACTTTCACATAACTTTTGATCCTTAGAATAATAAACTAATAAATACGTTTTTCTTTCCAAGGCAATGGTATATTACATCAAGTAATTCATAGCTCACAACATAATCCACTAACGTAGCAGCTCACCACATGATCTATCATTTATAGAGAGAATTTTGTAAAGTCGCTAGATCGAGTGTCAATCTATCAACTGGTGGAGACTAGAATAGGAAACAATTAACACAACACATAACCAAAATGATCTAGCTGATTAGCTTTTCCAATCACACATCTGGTTGGGAAAGGTTTTATCGGGATGAAGGGAACGACAAAAGCGGGCCATCATCCGGATAAAGCCCAGCTCTACTTGACACCCATGTACATAGATAGATATGATATATAAGAAGATCGAAGCAGGGGGAATCGACTCGCAGATGTAAGCCATCACACGGCTACGATTTTTACTATTACAAACATTAGTCGATGCGAGGTGAATCCGACCCATTGAAGCGGATCATCTCCTAGCCTGATTGATACATAAACATGCATCTCTATGTCTCTCTCTTTCTCTCTCTCTCTCTCTCTCTCTCTCTCTCTCTCTCTCTCTCTCTCTCTCTCTCTCTCTCTCTCTCTCTCTCTCTCTCTCTCTCTTTCTCTCCCTCTATTTCCCTCTCTCTCTCTCAAATTCCCTATCTCTAATAGCCTATAGTGAGCCAAGGCAAATTGAATCCGAGTGGCCAAGGTAGGTCATCACCTGGCCCTACTGACTGACACCAAAGACTAAAGAAGAACTCACCCAAAGAGGAAACATGAGAGAAAGTATGCACAACGTGGTAGTGGCTAGAGCAGGGTCTTTTTATAAGATTTTACAGCTCCACCACACGGTTCCTACCCCGATGTGCAGTGTATCAATGGCCACCTACCCTAACGCGTAATGTATCAATGGCCACGATTGCCTCGGGGGGTTCACCTCATAAAATTTTAGTGTACCACATGCATTCAAAAGGAGGGGTATTTTAATTTAACATTTTGGAAAATTTTAACAGGCTTACAATAATAGGAGGGGTTTTTTAATTCAACTTTAGAAAAAAATCACTTAGTTCATAAGTAAAGAGGGGTGTTTTTATTGGGGGAAAAATTTTAGTTGAGGGGCTTTTTAAATACCCCTTCAATGCACGTGATACATAGGGTTTCTAAGTAGTGCACCCCCCGAGATGATTGCATATCACTTCAAATCAAATGATCCACAATGACATACGTGCCGATATGACAACCACCGTGCAGTATGGGTGTGTCACCAAGTGGTGTCTCTTGGCACCATTAAAAAAACCACGTGGTATTGGTGTAGGGTCCCTCATACTACTTGGTATGGTTATATACCATGCGGTGTTTGTATGAGCATACTGAATAGTATGGGGACAAACTGTGTGGTATGCTCCAAGATGACAGCCAGTGTAAAGAAACACGTTTTCTAGTGTTTAGGACATTAGGCCGTGCTTTTTAAACCAAAAGTGTGCATTTTAGTTTTTTTAAATGTACTTTTTAAGTCCCTGAATATAGCATATTGACATGAGATAGAGAAACGTTTACAAGCTTGCAAGATGGTTGAGGTTAGAATATATAGTTATTGATGCTATTTTTTATGCTTATATCAATGGTTATATTGATGTGTCTTTCTAGCATCTTTTTTGCCACTTATATTAATGACTGTCAATTATTTAAGAAAAGCATTGAGAGTAAGTGTAAAATATAGAGTAAATGGTTTCTTGAGGAGTGGGGCGAATTAAAGAATCTTGTTATAATTTGCAATAGTGTAGACACATTCTAGAATGACCTTTCAATATGAGACTTTCTAAGATCAACATGACCAAAGAAAGTGGCTATGGGTCCCAAAAAAGGCAGAGATAAAGGATGGATGATGTTTCCAACAATCATTTCAGAAGTTTTATCATTGGTGGCGAGGCATTCTTTTAACCATCCTCCAAAATGCCTTATATACATCAAAGGTGAGGAAAAGAATTTGTGCTTTGCATGGAGAATATTCACTTTCATGAACTATTTGAGAATTGTGGTGTTTAATGTGCCTTTGGCATTTTTTTTAAAAGGATTCACAAGGTGAAAAGAAGACTAATTGGGCTCATTTGGTGACAATTAAATCAATTTCATCTTAAATACAACTACTTTACTATAATGATATTCTAATTACAAGAACTCTATTGTGTCTTGCTATTGAGAATTAAGGCCATTTTCCCAATCCTCAAGGAGGTTAAATAAAGCTAATGTCCAAATTTGAAAACTATGAATTGATAAACTACCTCGTAGGCATGTTTTGGAATGTCTACAAAGAGGCCACCTTAACTAGCCAAAGTGCCATATTAAGCATACCATGCTACCTTTCCTCTTTTTCATACAAACTTTGCACAAAGGTCATTTGTTTACAAAATAAAGTTCTCACTTAAGTAAAAAACAATGTGATCCGTTTAGCATAGCTTGATGGGACAATTTTTTCATGTGACATATGTTAGGAAGCATAAATTTTACATTGGTCCCTGAAATCTATAAAGATGAAACTCTGCAATATTAGTGATGTTTCATGTTTTATATTCCGAAGTTTTATAAATTGTCGAGGAATAATGTCTGTTTGGTGAACATTTGAAAGGAAATAGTAGAAACCATAAGATATACTATCAACACTCTATATCTCGGAAAAAGGCAGAACAACTTTTACAAATATTTTGTAGCATGATTTATTAGCATAATAACACTCATGGTAACAACCATGTCCCACACTCATTCGAAGGTAAAACTCAAGCTTCTTGTAGGTGATGCTTTAAGTAAAAAGGTCTATGTGTATGCCTTTAGTATATGACATGGTTTGAAGAAGATTATGAAAGTTTAGGTACGGAAGAATGTATTAGATATTATATACGTAGCAGGTAACTAGATATCTCAACTGAGCTATTTACAAGCAAAGGATCTTTTGTACTCTCCTATTTATATTCTAGATACTATACAAACCTAATGATTGACGTGTAGCATCTACTTAGTAATTTTACAAACCAACATGTGAAAACCAAGATGTGAACTCGAACCCTTTAGCCGCTGTCTGTGTCACTATGGTTACCAGTCTTCTCAACGTCTATGTCCTCCCATTCGCCATTACCTGATTCAACAAATTGGACAAAAATTAAATAATGCCCATTTATAAGGGACTGAATATTTCAATGCAGAATTGAATACATGCTGATATAAATCAAGAACTTCAATTGAAACTAGTCACGCACCTTTCTTGAGAGCCAAAGCTAAAACAGCATCATTTTTAACCTGCAGGAAAGATGGAACAATGTTAGCTTACGAAGCAGCCCTGCAAATGTTATGGACTTGAAGAAAGAAAGAAACAACTATGAAACATTTCATAGCTGAGCGAGCTTATCGATAGCGTTGTTAAGAATCGTGTATGAAAGGTTGACATTAATATAGCACGGCTTAATTAGACTACGCAGACGGAAGCGAGGAGGTGAAAGTTTTAGACGAACTACAAGTATAGAGGTTCATGCTTGTCAAAAGAGGGATTTTGAATTTCCTGGCTAAATAATCATAGACGAGGCTTCTGAAGCACAATTCTATGGGTCTTGTTTTCCAAATGTAGACTTAAATTGTGCAAACCAAAGCAGAGAACAGAGCTAAGTGGAAATAATGTAATGTGAGACGAAAGATTAATCCAGTCACCCGCTGTGCGGCAAGGGTCATCGTGTCATCGAGAACATGGTATGAATCCAGTAATATTAAACGCTGTTTGCTGATCGCATTATCGGTGAGCGTCTGCAGTTTCGCCTTGATTTGCAGGATGGTCTCAGACGGTTCGCAACGCACGAAGTAGGTGGTCTTCTTCCTCTTGACGCGGATGAACATTGCCTGAAACAACCCATTATTCCTCTCAAACCAGGTGCAACACCAGATTTCTGACAAAGCATTCCTGCGCTCGCTCGCTCGCTAGCTCTTTTCTCTCTGACTCAGCTGTAGATGATGAACTTGCCCAAATCACGCTTTCATGCAGAAGCAAAAGCATACAGCGCGTCAAGCGAGCAAGAGCAGACACAGACAGCGTCCGTAGTCCTGGAAGAGTTGTCTCACCATGGTGGGATGGCCGGTGGGGACAACCTGCAACAATGCACTAAGGCGAAGTTTGCTCCAATTGGTGGATTTGTGTCTCTCTCTACACGTCGAAATAAGTAGGAATATATTAATAGACAACGAGAGAGAGAGAGAGAGAGAGAGAGAGAGAGAGACGGAAGATAGCGCTGCCTGTCTCTGTGTGCATGCTTGTGCTTGTGTGCAGGAGGCCAACTTGAGAAGACAAAACAATGGAGGCACATGCAAACACACATTTACCTTGGTGAGTTTGTGTAAGAACAAAAATAAGGACTATATAAGAAATCTAAAGTGGGCTTCTTCAAGCTGGATCTGGCAAGGCTCTTCACTCACAAAACTTTCATCTTCTCTCCCTTTTATTGAGCTTCAGCCCTACTTCCCCCCTCTAGAATCTTTATTCCCTCACTTTAGAATTCTCACTCATCAAGTCATCAATCCATGGCATATTTCATCCCATCCATCCAATGCCCCTAAACACTCATCTAGCAACATTGCTTGCCCAAGATACTAACAACATCTCAACCTATAAATGCTTGAATGAACTTTGAACAAACATGCCCCCTAAGCACATACCATTATCCCTCATGATAACCTCCACTAGGAACACCCACATAATCAAGAATATATTACGTGAATTGACTGCATATGCATCTCCACAAACTTTGGAGTTTCCAACCATAATTATGGGAATCCAAGCTACTAGTAATGAACATGCAAGAGCATCACAAGATGGTCCATCTCCACAATCCTTAATGGGTAGGAAATAGCTACTCTTTCTTAAAAAGGGAGAACATATGGACCCACACTTGTGTGTGAGGGACCCATGTATTCTAAAGTCAATCTAGAAAACATATAATATCTCTTTTTGCCTTGTGTGCCTAATTTATTACAACCGGTTTCTTTGCACTTTCCTAGCTTGAAATACATATGTTGTGTGCCTCCACATTCCAACTTTATCTTTTTAATATGTGAAAATGACATGCAATAATGTGGGAAACATTAATCATAATGATATGAAAAAAGTGAAACATGTGAAATTTTGATTCATGCCTTTATTTACAATAAGTACATGTAATCAAGTTTATGACCCTATGGATAGTATCAAGCTAACATTCATAGGAAACCACATAGCTACAATGCCATTTATTGAAAGTTGCTCTATGTGGATAGCATTTTTCTATAAAGATACATTGATTTGCATGATGTAAATACCATTTATCATGATTGGGGGTTATTGAAAGATATGTAACCTTAGCACATGTATTCAACACACGGAGGCTTTCCTAAGAATTTATTTATTCAAATTACAAAATATTTTAAACTTTCTAGCGAAAAAGTATTTGGAAGAGATCATAAACAAAAATTGGGGGATTTTATTACCCTTTAAAACAGATCATGTGGGCAATTTCAATATGGTGACACCTTGAGCATTTTTCTTGCAAAATATGCTCACTAATATTCTAGAATGCAAGGACAGAATCAGATCTAAAAAAGATGTTTTATAATCATTTTAGAATTTTTATAATAGTGAGCATGATAGGAAACCTTTGAAAAGGTAGTAAATGATGAAATAGACTCATAAAAAGGAAAAAGCGATACTTTTGCCAACTATCTTTGAATGATGTTTACAATTTGTCCCTAAAAGATGGTGTAATGTTGATCTTTATTGCTAGTATATTTCTCTTTAACGTACCAAGATATCTTAAAATAAGAAGATCATGCATTTTTAGAATATGGAATTTTTATATCTTTTATTTTCTACTCGTATAGTACGTATTTTGCCTTTTCATAATGCATGGAAAAGGATTCCACATTCCTTGAGAGCTTGAGATTGTAATGTTGATCTTTGTTGCAACTTTAATACATCTCTCCCTTTACATAAACTTTTCCAGGACCTTTTAGAGACTCATGAAGTCTTTTTATGGGATCCTTTTTCCATATTGACTAGCTGATTGTAGGTGTCTTTTAATTATACACACAAAATTATAAGGACCATCCCTTGGTTTATCCAACAAGGTGCAAGCAAGGTGCATAATTGTTGTTTGTAAATCAACACAAGGGTTGTCATTTGAGGTTTTTAGACTACATTATATAGGCATTCCGGTATATTAGAGCTCCATGTGAAATCATGACCGCCTAGAAGTACTAGACATTAAGATCTATGTATGGTCAATTAATGCAATCCCTAAGATATGCTTCTCTTATTCCATCACTCTCTAAATTTGAGACATTTTGAATTAAAGCACTACAAGCTATCAAGTGATTTTTGAAAGTGATACCGATAGACTGTGGGTCATTGTTTGCTTGGCTGTAGCGAGTTTTGGTGAAGTTCAAGGACTTTTCTATATATAGGTATATTGCATGACCCATAACTTATGCATTGCTCAATGGCTCAGGGGGGTCACTATGTATAAATCCTCTATATCACGTGCGTTCAAGGCCTATATTTAAAATCCCTTATCTGTAAATTTTTTCATTAATAAAATGTACCCCTTTTCTATACAAATCTGTAAATTTTTTCCAAAACTATTTTAAATAGTCCCTTATGTATATTTATTTTTATAAATTTTAGGAATAAAAAATATCCTTCTTTTGAACTCACGTGATAGGGTTACATATGATGAGTGACCCCCCGAGCTCAATGGAATTTGGCAAACGTTTTCTTCAAGTTGTAATACACATTCAAACTTAAACATGAGAGCAAAAAATTATGGAATAAGGATTTGGACGAGACCTTTAAAGCATTACAAGTGTTATGTTAGCATGCATCCTAAAGACTGTAAGATATAGCAATTTATTCAAAAATATCAACATTTTGTTCCATACATACATGCAACCTAGTAATCATTCAAAAGTACACTATGTGAGCTTCTCCTCAACCCAAGGACATTGTACCTAAATGAGAACATTAGGCCTGGATTAAAGGGCCTCCAATGTTGTGCTAAAGTGATGCATACCCATTTGAGGGCATGCTCGATAACTTTTTTTTTATTTGTTGAAAACCAAAATGGATTGAAAATTTGGAATCCAAACTAGTGGGACTATGGCATGGTGGTCGTGTTGTAAAACATTGATAGTTATTGGTATTGTATTTAGATTCACCCTAAAATGGAAGAAGTTGGAAAAGTGCAATTTGTGCATATGAAAATACATTTTAGTAAATCCAACACTATTTACAATTTTGAATTTTTTATTTTTCCATATGCATTTGCTTGCTATATGGCTCATAAGCATGCCCAAGGTCATTGCATTTAATAACACATAGCATCAAACCTGATAGCATGTTCTTTGGCCTATTTGTGTTTTGAAGCATTTTAGGCCACATTGCACTTGTTTGGGATATCCAATTCTGCTGACGTGTATCATTGGAGGGGGAAAATCTGGTAGCTAAAATCTAGCTACTCCTGTGAATTTTGAATTTTCACACCTCCCGTCCATCAAGTGTTGGAAGATTAAGTACATGCAACTTGCCCTGCCATGTAAATGCCCTGCAATCCGCACGCACCTCAACGTGACCTTGCATACACTTTGGTTTTCCATTGTTTTCTTTTGGGTATGTTGTCTTCTATTCTTTGCTTGCCTCACCAGCTAGGTTCTCTGGGTCTATTTGGACTGATCGTGGCCATGGTGTCAATGGCAACATGCAGCTCACCATGGCTTGCAAGAGAAGCAGACAGAGGCTATGAGACAGGAAAGCTAAAAATCTAGGTTAAGACACTAGGAACAAAGTGCAGGTTGAGGAAAGTGCTAGCATGGTATCGAATCGACAACAAAAGACACTTTTGCAACATCTGCAAAGGGAGAATCAATGAGAAGAAAGAAGACTCCTTGAAGGGCAATAGCAAGAAGCAGTTGCAGATGCACGCATTCCATCATTGCCATCGGAGTGAAGAACACGAGCTATGGTATCACAATTGGTCGGAGCATTCAAGACAGCAACATCAGGCCATTTAGGTGATTACTAGACTTGAGTCTTCACACGCTTTAGCCTGCACGCTAAAGTTCGTGGAGTAACAAGCCTATCAACACCTCGGAAGATGCACACCCAAGAGGCGATGCTCTCTAACCTGAGAAATGGCCTACAGAAAGTGAAAGGGGTACACAATTTAGATCAACTAGCCATAAAGAGGGCGACATTAGCTATGTTGATGTCTCCTAAAATAAAGGAGAAATGGCTTAGGTGCACAATGTGGAAGCTATTGTCAATCAGAAGGACCAACGTGCTCAATCACCAGTTATGTGATTTTTTCTTGAACTAGCGTGGTTGAATAGACATTAGTTCTTGACCAGCTCGATGGTTGAAATTATTGTGTTTCTTATTGCTTAATTTTGTTAAATTTAATTTCTTGCTATTCGGGTCATATACTACTATTTTTAGACTAGGATGGCTTGGACTTGATGTGATTGTCCTAAACTAGCCCGGTGCCAGTTCATGACAAACAGCAAGCAGTTATTGACATAAATTGTGATTGAAATTGTGAAATTCAAAAATGAAAAGTAATATATTGTTATTTTCTAATGGTGAAATTCAGAAATGAAAAGCAATATACTTGTTATTGTCTAATATGTGAAGTTGAGACCGTCAGGATAAACCAGCTCGGTGGTTAAAATTGTGACAGTGTCCTAAACCATCCCGTTGGTTCAAAAATTGACTATCCTAAATGTGTCCTAAGCTAGCCTAGTGGCTGACTAAACATATCCTAAACCAACCCATTGGTTGGCTGTCATAAATGTGTCCTAAACTAGCATGGTGATTGAAATTGTGACTAGTCCTAAACCATCGCAGTGGTTGAAAATTGTTTTGCTTCATTATATACTTTAATTAGATTGTGTTTTTTCTTCTTTTAGTAGTAGCAAACAGGGGGCTCACTATTCTATTGTTCCCGCATGTTGGGTTAGCAGACGGAGTTGTATCTCAAGTTTATGGATCAGAATTCGGACATTTCAATTGCACTACAAGGCACAAGCCATTTTTCGATGAAAATACTTACCTTTTTTACATAAATTTATTTTTTTTGATAGGCGCAAAGGTCAGTATCTACGTTGCTATTAGCATCAAAAAAGAACGGTCGCTATATAAGTGTCCATATATAGCAACACTGGTAAATGTCGCTATATAGTGACAATTAATAGAAGCTTAAAAGACATTAGTGGGGCTAAACAAGGCTGTGGCAAGCCCTGTTTTGCCCCATTTATATATTTTTTAAAGTAATTACAAAAGAATGTTGTTTGTTACAAAATCGACCTTGTGAAAGGGGTGATACAAAGTCGCTCAAATGAGCCGAGCGAACATGTTGAAGATATACAACATTGTTTGTTACAAAATTACCCTATCGAAAATGGTGATACAAAATTGCTCAAACGAGCTGACATATAGAATCATATACATGCCGAAGTATATACAAACTACTACTACTACTACTACTACTACTATTGCTCATTCGAATCGTCATACTCATCCTCGTCCTCATCGCGTTGGCCTAATCCCTAGCCCTCGTGAGCTACGCCTGATCCCTGGCCCTCATCGAAGCCATGTAAGCCTAATCCCTCGTCATCACCACTCACCTCCACTGATGGGACATTTGAGCTTGCACTCTAAGAGTGAAACCATATTAATTGGAAATTAGATTGGAACTTAAAAGAATGAAACAATTTTAAAAGTGAGATTACAAGTAGGAGTAGACTTATATCATGCGAGCACCCACCTCAGCCCAATTGATTATTGCTCCCATGGCCTCCATCTCAATAAACCACGGCTTTGTTCCTATGCAAAACCCGCATCTCATCTTTGTGTCTGTGGGAAGGTGGCCCATCGTAGCTTGTTGTGGGCTCAATTTACGAGAGTTAGATAAAGTGCATGCGATATGTAATAAAATAAATAGAACAATAAATTCAATGAGAAGAAGTAGACTTACCACGGTTGCCTTGAATGCCAACCGTCTGCTTGCACCAAAGTGCAAAGTACCTATGGAGTCTAGCCGTCTCCTTGCAGCCCTCCTCTAACCCTCAAACATTTCGGGATGGTCCATGTACTGCTTCTTGAAAAACTTCCAATCACCTTTGTTTGCCCAGCTAGGTTTAGCCTTCCCCTTTGCGATGGAAGTATGCAAGGTTGACCTATGACGCTTCAAGACCCCACCCATGCGCTCTCGCATGTCTTTTTAATTCATCGATGACTGCCTGCTTCTTTTGATCATCCTGGTACCACCAGTCAGTAGCTATGCCGCTCCTGAAGTGGTGGCTCATCAACCACCTCATGGTGGCCATCACTATACTGAGCCCTTTTTACTTTCTATTATCTCTCTAGCAACCGTGATTTCATAGGACATGTCCTCGACCAGGTAAGGAGGACTCATGGTAGTGGGAGACAAAGCCAGAGTGAGTGGTATTACTACGAGTGCTTACGGAGCGAGGAGTAGCAATGGGAGTAGGAAAGGGCAAGGGACTTGGCTGGTGATACTAGGTCTCATGACCAAGTGGAGAACTGTAGGGATGTGAGTATGCTGACTCGTCTACATCTCTTGAGTCAGCACAACATAAGCCACCCTTCCTACTCTTCCTTACCTTACGATGGGCACGCCCAAGTGATGACCCCTCAGTCGAAGGGGCTAGAGGGGACGGTTGGATAGTAGGTCCAGCCATCGATGTAGGAGAGGGATTTGCTGAGGTCCTCTGTGATAGTAGAGAGAAGAATCTCGCTGCCTCCGCATCAGTTGTCTATGTGACAAACTTGTCAGGACTCCCGACAAAGCCATGGGCTTCTAGCAAAGGAGTTCCCCAAGGGGTAGTCACAATGCTAGGTTCGAGAGGAGTAAGGGGTAGTCACAGAGGTAGGCCCCTGAGGTGTTGCCTGAGATCATGATGTCTCCTCCTATGAGGGTTTCTGTACTCATTGGATGTTCGACGTGATCCCATGTCTACCCTCAGTCACCCCTGCTCCACTACCCTTCGGCTTTGCCTTTTCAGACTTCAAAGTCCTTCCTAGTAAACATCTAAAAAACTAGCCGAACATCTCATGCAATGCATTGCTGTGAGTGACACCACCACCATGCCTTGAGTTCTTGAAGTAGGTTGCCTTTGCTCTATAGTGCCTCTTCTTCATGCCTTATGTATTCCAAATGGACAAAGGGCCCCAATTTTGTACAAACCATGGTCCATGTGCATAGAGAACATGCTGCAAACATGATGAGAATCATTTTAGCGAAAATTGTTTATAAAGTCAGTGCTAAATATTACGATGGTACCAAGATTACCATGTAATGCATAATGTGCGACTCCCCCCATGATTTCACCATTACTTGCATAAAATCTTTCACAATAGCCATCCTGAACCTTTCATAATACATCTCATCGATTTGAACTTGGCAAAGCAATTTTATCAATGCATCTACCTGTATCCATACTTTAGCTCTCAAAGTTGCTACTTGAGGATAAGAAGCCTTGTTGGTCATGCATTCACACAATGCTTTCCAATAATCCGAACCTAAACTACTTTGAGACAATGTATATTTGTCTTTGTCGAGATTGTGGTTCAATAGAATCTCCTTGCCTTCCCTCTACCCATGGACACTTTTGCAAGAAGATTCTGTGTTGTCCTAGACATTTTCTTATCCTCCTTAAGTTTGACATGTCCTCCATGGAATCCCATCTCTAAAAGCAACTTCTCAGCTTCTGCAATGCACCATGTGGATACTTCTTGCAGAATTTTTTTCCAAGCATAAACAAGATGCAAATACAACAACTTATCAAGTATGCACAATTTTGCATGTAAAGTACTTATGTGTACTCTCTCAAGTGGGATGGGCAAGATGGGATCCCACTTTAGATCCTTCTTGTCACAATTGGGAGCTTGTGTTTGGCTACAAGATAGAATGCCATTCTCCCATTATAAGCTAGGCTTATTGCTTACGTTGCGAACACATGCAATAAAGGCATGTGTTCATTGCATTCGCCCCTGTATCACAACCATGCAAGCACTTGAGGGTTTTCAAATCACCAGCAAGATGCCAATCAACTTGAAAGGTTCCATGGCCATCGGCTGTCAATGTTTGCCCTTCCTCTTGTCTTCAGATCATCGATGGGATTCCTGTTCTATCTAGAACCCACTTCAATGTCTCATGGCACTCTTTCGGAATCTCAAATGCTGCAAGCCACCATATATCTTTCTCTGATTGCACTGAGAAATCTTGCTCTACTTCTTCATTCTTTTGAACAAAGGCTAAGGCTTTATTCATAATGCAGATGCTGACTCTCTCTAACTTGTGTTCTTTCACCAATTGAGCTTCATCCATTTTGATGACAAATATGAGCTTTCGATTGCAATCTGTACAACAAGAGAGAGAAATCGTTAGGATAAACATGATATAGAAAATTAGCTAAGTAAAGTGCAATTCTATAATGGATTTCCTCTTACCATCTTCTCTCATGCCATAGAATTTGACCATTGCTTGTTGCAGTTTATCAACATCTAAGTAGACATTGTTGAAAGCATTCATCTCAAAGGTTTGCAAGCTAGATTTCTTAAATTACTCTTCCAAGTCATTGTGCCCCTTATGCAATGGTACCCTCCAAGCATTCCTCTTGCACATTGGTTTGTTTCTCACCGTGCATGTCTCACAAACCAAGGTGTGAGTAGGGGTACTATAGACTTCTTATACTTTCCCAAAATAGCAGACTTGAAAATTTTGAAAACAGATGTGTAAGCTTCACGACTTACACCGGCAGTATCACAAGCTACAAGCATCTCCTTTGCATCCACAATATCCTTGAAGTCCTTCATCACCTCTTCAGCAACTTGCACATGTAGGCGCTTGTGTCTTGGGTCCCTTAGTATCCCAATGACATCACTTGACTTCAATAAACTAGGTAGAGCATATGAACAGTCAATATCATCCCCGTCCATTCTTCCCATCACATCTTCCATGAAGTTCTTAAAGAAGAACACAATAAAAACTTAGTCACAAACAGTGTAGCACAAAAGAGTGTAATTTCATTGGAACATTTGATAACCAACCTTGTAGCCTGGACTCTCCTCTTTCTAGCACCAGAAGTGGGTGCCAATGCATCCATGTTATGTAAGTACCTTCTTTTCCTCTCCTTGAATCCCAAAGGTGTTTATTTCATCTTTTGCACTCGTTCTTCTTCCTTCTCTCATTCCTTCTCTACGGCTCATCGTACTTGATTGTATATATATCTTTCCAAGTCTTTTTTGGACTCAGCTAGCTAATAGAGTGACTCTTCTAGTTTATGTCGATCCAAGTCCAATGCATTTCGCTCCAAGTCCAATGCTTTGGCTTTATCATGAAGATCCCGATTCCTCCTTTGAAGATCCTGCATAGAATTATGCATTGCAACAATGGTGCTATTTCCTAAATGTGCTAGCATCTCAGCTTGGGCTCTGTGCATCTCGCTTGCTTGCATAGCCATTGACTGAGCATTGTTTAACCGATTGCAATAACCAAGCAACCCCCCATGTCCATTTCCAACAAACCAAACTAGCTCATGCATTGTATGGAAAGGAGGGCTCTTTTGGTTGGCAAGATCTAAAGGATACAAGGATCCTTCTACCCAAAGTTCGAGATGCTTCTTTCATTGCGAATGAAGACTGTGGATTTTGGAAGCTCCCCTCAATCCTAAACTATGTGTGCTTGCATATTCAACCTCCAACTCTAAGTGAACCCGGTACTTATTGGAGACGGTGCCATGACGAAAGGAGTATAGAGAAGAAGGTGTGGAGATGCAGGCTTGAAGGAGCAACATGCAAGAAGAGGGAGGGTGAGGAGGAAGAGGGATGGGGGAGGGAGGACCAATAGTTGAAGAGGAGCAAACCAGCAGGTGTGGAGGAGTAGGCGTGGAGGAGGAGGGAGGGGGGAGGAGGAGAAGCGGTGGAGGAGGAGGCAGTGGGAGGGGAGGAGGAGCAGACATGGAGGACGGAGGGAGGGGGAGGGCAGGAGGAGCCCCTAGGATTAGGCTTGCGAACTAGATATGCTTATATAGATTGAGAGGTAAGGAAGAAAAATGGTCGAGGTAATAAATAGGAGCAAAACTTTTTGACTAAAAACACCAAAGAGAGAGCTTCAATGCTCCATTTCTTCATACCTTGTTTCCACCACTGTAAGCTATCGGCTGGCATAATAGATGGGTTGCATTCTACTTGCCTCTCCTTTTTGTAGTAATACAGCACCAACTGAATGCAAAAATACACTTGGATTTACATAAAAGTCTTGAGACCAATCAGAGGGCTTCAATATTAGGCCCTTACTCATGGCCTCCTTAAGTTGCTAAAAAGACTCTTGTTGCTCCACACCCCATTGGAAAGAAACTCCTTTTCTTGTCAATAAGTTCATGGGATGCAGTATCTCTATGAAATCATCACAAAAGCATTGATAATACTTGCTCTTTCCTAGAATTCTGCAAACACCAGTGACACTCTCAGGACTTGGCAATGCCATGATTTCTTGAACCTTGTCAGGATCCATTTGCAGGCCTTCTTTAGACACAATATGCACCAACAAGGCTACTTTTGTTTGAGCCAAATGACACCGGCTAGGATTTAGACACCCTTTTTCTTCATCAATCCTAGCTAAGGCCATCTTTAACTTCTCCATGTGATCTATGCACTAAGAATAAATGCAAAAATCATCCAAAAACACCCTTATGAACTTTCCCAAGTAAGGTTCAAGGACTTGACTCATGAACCTTTGAAATGTAGCTGGTGCATTGGTCAACCCAAAAGGCATCACTCTATAAGCAAAAACTCCCCAAGGTGTGACAAATGATGTTTTCGTTTGATCTTCCTCCCAGATACAAATTTGAAAGTACCCAGAATACACATCACATACAGAATACATCTCATGCCCTACTACTTGGTCTAGTATTTCATCTTGGGATGGCAAAGGAAAATGATCCCTCTTAGTGCATGCATTCAAAGGATGAAAGTCCACACAACCTGCCACTTATTTCCTTTCTTTGGTGTGACAACTACAAGAGATATCCATTTTGAATCATCAATAGGAAAGATGAATCCCACCTCAAGTAGTTGTGTTACCTCTTTCTTTAGTACCTCAGCTTGGATCACCCCCAATCACCTTTTAAAAGCGTTGCACAACTGGCTTGCTTTCTGGCTTCAACTCAATCTTGTGCTCCACAAGAGAGACTGGCTGAACCTGTGAATAGCTTGTTGCAAAGAGACATGGAAAATCATCTAACATATCCAAGTATTGGAGCTTCTCACTACCTGATAGAGAATCACCAAGAAGCTCTTCATTGCATTAGCGTCGTTTAGTATGCTTCACATCCTCCACATGAAGTGTCTCTACAGGATCTTATTGCACCACCACCTTGTTCCTTCTTGACTCGTCCTGATCAGCACCAAGACAAAGACCAAAGGCCACTCCTTCCACCTCATCCTCTGAGATGGACTCCTCGTAGCTACACCCTATCTCTTCTTCTTCATCGGTTAAGTCGAACTCTTTGATGTTGAAGACTCCTCCTTGACAACTTCCTTTTTGCTTCTTCTAATGTTGTAGCACACCTTCTTATCATTTTCCTGCAAAATCAATTCTCTAGCATCCCACTTTTGAATAGCCTTCACCTTGCGTAGCCAAGGCCTTCCCAAAATCAATGGATAGGCACGTGCATCTGGCTTGGTAGGGATCACCTGAAAAGTAGTCGATGTAGAAATTCCACATACATCCACTTCTAGATTCTTTACAACTCCCAAGGTCTTAACCCTAGTGTTGTCAGCCAATTAGATGCGATAAGAGTATTTTAAATCAGCATCTATCATGGTCTTCTCACTCATGACATTAATCGATGTAGAGTCAATGCACCTCCATCAATGTA
Source organism: Dipteris shenzhenensis (assembly GCF_047967505.1). Lineage (NCBI taxonomy): Eukaryota > Viridiplantae > Streptophyta > Polypodiopsida > Gleicheniales > Dipteridaceae > Dipteris > Dipteris shenzhenensis. Next base: position 21,070,718 of record NC_141626.1, on the reverse strand, counting down.
CACATTAGAAATCACTTGACCATCAATGATCACATCAACCACAGGTACATCATCACTGACATCTATATCTACTTTTCGAACAACAAGAATGGCACTTTTCTTCTTTTTCTTCTTTGACACTCTTGTGCTTGCTAGCTTTCCCCATTCTTTTTGTAGTTTTGGAGACAAAACAAGTAATTGAGCAAAGGTGATATGAGCTTCCTTTTCTTTAAGGTCGGACAACAAGTCATAGCTTCCAATGCCTTGTCCTAAAGGAAAGTTTGACTGGCTAATTCTACTTCTAGATGCCCTCTTTTTCTTAATATGGTGTTCCTCTTCTTGATGTTCCTCATCTACTTCTTCCTTGCTTTCTTCTTCTTCTTTTGCTTTACCATGCCCCTGTTTAGCCATCATTACCAATTTAGGACACTCAAGGCAATAATGACCTTTTTCAATACATTCATAGCAAGTGACCCCACTCTTATCTCGAGGCCTATCTTCACTTTTTAGTGCTCTAGGTTGTCGTGCATTCACCAAATGCAATTTCAAATCAACAAACTCTGCCATCAATTGGGAGATATTATGATCTAACTCAGAGGACTTTGGTACCTGAGGAGTGCCCATTACCTCCACCTTAGAAGTTGAAGCTGTTGAAGACACAAAACAGGATTCAATCTTTAGAGAAGATTCTTTCTTGGTCACAATGCAAAGTGCCTCCACGTATGTTATTGGATCTTTACTCATTACTTTTGAGTGAAGACGAGGCTCTAAAGACATAACAAATTTGCTCATCTTTAAGTGCTCCATCCCTGAGAGACTTTGAGGGGCCGATGATGCAGATGCCATAACTCGCAAAGCTGCCCTTTCATACTTTGTCCATAAAGTTTCATATCGGATTGCCAATGTAGACCATCTCACCCTCTCCTTGATAGAACCGATCCAACTACAACATCAAAGCATTTGGTGAGTCCACTGCCCCAAATCTCTACTTCATTGCTTCCACCACTTGGTCCCAGTCCTCCTTGGTAGAGTTCAACAAGGCCTCATGCCAAGGCTACACCTTCAAGAAAATTAGGTGAAATCTCTGCCCGATCCTTCATGGACCATCTAGAAAGCCGGCATCCTCGAACAAAATCTCAAAGATAAGACTCTAGGTCTTCCCCTTGGGTCCCTTGAAACACTAGAATCTTCACCATGATGAAATACAAAAAGGAAACACCAAGATCCAAATAATATCCCAAACAAGATCCCACAGAGCCGTAGTATACCAAGACCAACTTATTATGCATAACCACTTGTTGAAAACCCTCCACAATGTGATCCTCAACAAAATCTTCAAAAAATAAGTGACCAACCAGCATCATGAAAACATTGTGTATACATGCGTTCAAGAATCACCCTTGTCATAATTGGAAGTGCACATAACAGCTTCAAGATATTGCACTCTTCATCATTTTCATAGCAAAAGAAGTTGAAAGCATTGAGAATCACCACTCCACTGTTAAGTCAAAAACTACCCAAAGACTCAACTCTTCTTCACACCAAGCTGCTAGTGCATGAAACAATCCCCAATCTATCATTGTGCCTACCGTCAGTGTTGTTGATTCACCATCATATTCAACGATGGAAACATAAATGATATGATTATGATGACTGTGGGAATAGCTTGAACATCATCTTCACAATCTTCAAGTTCTCTTAAATGGGCTGCAATCTCTTCTGACGGAGTTCTTCTAGGCATCTTCTTTCTCACATCAGAAACACATGCCTATACTAGGCATAACATGCAATCAAGTATACCCAAGACCATTTAGTAAGGTGGGATGAATCCAATACCAAACGTACCTGGCATCTCCACCAAAAGATATGACATGAAGTTGGGGGTAATGAAACTTCACGCACCTCTTAGCTTCCAAGGGGGTAAAACATATCATAGATATAAACAGTCATACACAAAGACTCATAAATTTTTACAGTAGTATTTGATTCAAGATATAATTATATAGAAACATGTGCCTTAAAGAGGGCTTCGTGCTAATATGAGTCTCATTTAAAATAGATAATTGGTTGAAGAGATATGGACAAATTACTGAAAGGGAAAAGAAATTGTCATGAAAATTGACTATCCAACATAGAGACTCATAACTTTTTACAATAGTATCTGATTCAAGATTTAATCACATGGAACATGCGCCTTAAAGAGAGAGCTTTGTGCTGATATAATTTTCATTGAAAACAGATAACCGGTTGAAGACTTATGGACAGTTTACTGAAAGGGGGTAAAAATTGGCATAAAAACAGATTGTTAAACACAAAGACTCATAACTTTTTATAGTAGTATTTGATTCAAGATATAATCACATAGAAACATGCGTCTTGAAAAGAGCTTCATGTAGTATAAGTTTCATGAAAATCGCACTATTGAGCAAAAAGTTATGAGCAAAATACTAACAGGGGGTCAAATTGTCATCAATACTACCCTCCACCCATGCTAATTTTGCCTTAGCCAACTACTCCCTCAAGGCTCCACAATTATCAATGAATCAAAAACCCGAATTTGCCTAAAAGAGAGGAATAAGCTTGCATGGTGGCTTGAGAAACAAATGGACCATGTGTGCATAGTGAGCGGCCGAACAAGAACTACTTTAGAGATTTGAATAGAGAGAGAAAGAACATAGGAATGGCGAAAAGAAATGGAGACTCAAAGAAAATGATAAGAGGTGACTTTCATTGCCATGAGAGTAATACTCCACTCAAATACACTCAAAATACTACAAACACAAGGGAGAAGAAGAGGTTTCATACATACAAGAGGGAGCAAAAGCTCTAAGACTACTCGTAGAGAGAGAATAAACTAGAGAGAGATGGACTCAAGAGTTTACATAAGAGAATATCTACAAGAGGGAGAGAAGGCTCATGGAAGAGGCTTGAGGAGACTGGGGCTACAGCAACATGAGGCCTAATGGTAGAAGAGATGATGAACAAGGGAGAGAAGGGCTCCTTTTATAAAGATTTTGTCATCCTCCTTCACCCATTTATAATTGCTGCCTGTAGATTCTTTTCTCCATTAATCACATAAGCTCGTATGTCACCATCCATGTCCTTTTTGGCTACTCTTGCCATGTGTCCCATCAAATGATGCTCAAGACTCTTAAAATATTGAGAAAGTCAAGAGTCTCCTCACATGGAGCCCATAGGGACCCTCTCTTTTCCATATGTCCACATCCTCCTTATTCCACATGGGAATTCTTGACTCCACACTCCTCCACATGCCTTCCACATGCTTGGCATGTGGCCTCTCTTATATTATTAGAACACATGGACATGAGCCCACCTCTTTATATGACTCACTCTTCCTATTTTCTAAAAACCCCATAATATCCCATACACAAATAACTCTCACCCCATACCAAGGTATTTATAATTCATACCTATGGTATTTACAATGATCCATTCCACTCATCCTCTCAATCCCATAAATATCTTAGAAAATAGAAATAAGTGAGAGCCGCTAGGCTATCACTTGATACTCAAACTCTTATCAAACATAGAAGAAAACAATATCAATGCCAAATAAAAAATATCAATTTTTGGTGTCATAGATACTTTGTCTATTCATTCATGAATCCTATCTATGTTGAGGTGCATGGAAAGTATCATGCAGGCATATGCTTTAGATGGTCAAAGTCACCACAAAATAACCATAAATTAACATGCTTTTAGCCGTGTTATCTATAGGCATGCATACTCGATGGGAATGATACTATGAACACACATGAATACCACCTATATTGAGGTGCATGGAAGGTATCATACCCATGGGATATGCTTTGTATGGTTAAAGTCGCCATAAACCTATTTTTCACTAAGGTTTATGCATAATCGTAAAAAACACATGGTCTAGGGTGTGTTATTTGAGTGTGCACATACACATTGGGCACTATACGTTGCATGTGTGTGAATACCACCTATGTTGAGGTATGCGCAATGTATCATGCCGTTCGAATATGCTTTGGATGGTCGAAGTCACCATAAACCTTGTTTCTCACAAAGTGTTATGCACACCCATCAAAAAACATGCTTTGAGCTGTGTTATTCAAATTTTCACATACCCGATAGAAAAGATACATTTCATGTGAGTCAATCCCATCTATGTTGAGGCTTGTGCCAAGTATCGTGGCCACCGGATATGCTTTGGATGGTTGAATTTGCCATAAATCTTATTTTTCACCGTCAAAAAACATGCTCTGAGGTGTGTTATTTGAGTGTACACATACCCGATGGGAAGGATACATATGCATGTGAATCCCACCTATTATGAGGCTTGTGCAAAGTATCATGCCCATCGTATATGTTTTGGATAGTCTAAGTCACCACAAATCCCATTTTTCATCATCTTTTGCACAGCCGTCAAGTAACACTCTCTAAGGTGTGTTATTCAAACGTGCACATATCCGATGGAAACAATAACTTTTATGCAGGTAAATCCCACTATATTGAGATGTGTTCAAATTATAGTGCCCATTGGATATGCTTTGAATGGTTGAAGTCTTCACAAACCTCCTTTTTCACCAAGCGTTATGCACACCCATAAAAAAATAGTATCTGAGGTGTATTATTCCAATGCAGACATATGGGATGGGCATGTTACTTTGAACATGTGTGAAACCCACCTATTTTGAGGCACATGCAAAGTATTGTGAGAATCAAATATGCTTTGGATGGTCAAAATCAATATAAGCCCCATTTACCACCACATGTTATGCAATACAATCATTAAAAAAATTGCTTTGAAATGTGTTTTTCGTAGGCAAATATATTGGATGGGCACAATACTTTGCATGTATCCCAATCCCACCTATTTTGAGGTGAGTGCAAGTATTTTTCCCATCGTATATGCTTCAGGTGGTTGAAGTCACCACATAAACCCAATTTTTTAGAAAGTGTTATACACAACCGTCAAAAAACATGCTCTGAAGTGTCCTCCTAGACTACATAGAAAGAAAGAGTTTGGAGTGTTTTTATAAAAAACTTTTTGAAAAAACTCACTTTCATCCCCGTCAAGGACCTGGATAGTATTTGGCGGGTCTAGTATGGCAAGGTCAATTAGGATGCAAGCCTAGGGGTTTCCCCTTGGTCTAATGAATCTTTCCATTTCAAGGCCAAGAAACTGGCCAAGCGGCACAGACAAAGCATCAATATATGAGAACATGGAGAGAGGAAATTTGGGAATTCCAACCAAATCAGCACTTTGGAAGGGGGAGGCATGTTTGGGCTAAAGGATGGATCCTAGAGTTGAACAAATAACGGCTGGTTTTTAATGGTCCATGTGCCAAATTTTCATGACCTCTATAGCCTTTTCCATCTTTTCAAAGAGAAAACCCAAATACTCATTGCGTAGAAAGCGTATTCTTGTAACCTTTCTTGTCCAAAAGTTGCACACCCATCCCTCCAAAAAAATATCCAATGATCATGGCCTGTGAATATACTAAATGACATCATAAGCGCAGAGCCACTTTGTCCTTTTGTGAAGGATACCATTGTGGACTTTAACCATTGGGATCTTATCTTTTCCAAGCTTTCCATCTGATTGAGGTCTTGTCTCATCTTTTTCATGTGTTATTTCTCCAGCGATGGTCTCCATTGGGATCTTATCTTTTCCAAGCTTTCCATCTGATTGAGGGCTCGTCTCATCTTTTTCATGTGTTCTTACTCCATCGATGGTCTCCACATCTTTTTTTTTTTGTCTTAGGAAGATCTTTGTAGCTTTGGGGGTGAGCATCTCCCAAGCCGTCTATTTAGGTTTTGAGGGGGCCTTGAAAAGTCTTTCGTTTCCTCCCTAGAGAGCTCCAACATAGGTCCCTTTCATTGGCACCTCAGGAAGGGCTTTCTCCCTGTATGTGTTCTAGAGCATGTTGGAGGGCTCCATTGGACTAACTCCTCTAGGTCACAGATGAAAAAGACTGCACTTTTGCTGCACTTTGTATCCTCCTTACTTTCTTCCCAAAGCTAGAAAATATTTCTAGAGAGTCTCTGAATTCTGTCAATAATTTATTGAGTGAGTCAGCTTTATCCCATTAGTTTTCTGAAGTTCATGGATGTCACATTTTTCCAAGTGCAGCATAAATCTAGGAAGGGGGGAGGAAAGGTTTGGTCTTTTGATTGTGTTTCTTCAGTCACTTGCATATCAACATAGATGTGATTATCTATGAGCACCTTGAGCTTCATGTGACTAGTTCCATCACGAGTGGTGGCTAAACTAGCTAAAACCCTAGCAAGACCACCATTGTTAGAGGACACTATCCCTATCTCTCTTGAAGAAAATATCTTGTCCAGAGCTTTAGATTCTATCGTGAGACCAAAAGATGAATTCTCAAAAAAAAAAAACATGCAACACATGTTACAATCTAACATGAGAAATTTCGAAACAATTCGTGTAGCCTACCAAAATTCTCGAATCCGTGTAGCCTACTAAAATTCTTGAAACAATTCTTGAAGAGTAAAATGATACCATGTAGTATCTAAAGACATTCCGGTGGACAAAAATTTCATCCAAAAAATCATTGAACCCACCCACTTCACAACATATGCTCCTCTAACTCCTACCACAGACCTATATATTGAAGAAGAGTAGTTTTTGATCACTCAAGAAGACCATCCTCTACCAAATCCTATTCCTTTAGCCCCCAATTGGTCTTACCTATTAGATATAAATTCTCCACTCTCGTGTAACTATGCGGGAACCAGTTAACTCTACTTGTAAGCCCCCAATATGAGGAGAAAGCATTTGAGTAGCTCGGTTATCTAGTAGGTCCTGCCTTGGACACCAGATGGGGGTCATGTGTGGCCTGATGGCTGGACGGCTTCAGATAGAGTTGGCACACTGCCAACTAAGCTACATGCAAGTGCGGGAAGGCATCCCATGAGTGACCGCACTGAGGGTAGACAGACCATTTCTCAGGGCAGCCCACTCTCAGGCTGCGGGGCCCTTTTGGAGCCCCAAATGATCCCGGATGGCTCTATTATGTGCCATGGTTCTAACGCGTGGTCGGTTGCCTACTTCGGGACCGACATCCAGTCGGCCGTGTTGGGCCGACCGGGTCGGTCTCCCAATTGGGTCTAACTGACTATGACTGGTGGCTATATAAGGGCAAGCCCGTGAAGCCCATCATTATCACTGCCTACAGCAACCCTGATTCCTTAGCATCCAACCTCCGTCCTCTACTGTTTCTAGCATGCCATCGAAGCTTCACACATAGGAGCGCATAGTTGGGAGGCAGCGCCATCTATTGTATCAGTTTTATAGTAATAAAATTTTTGATTCTCCATACTATCTGCTTTTCTCTCTTGCATACGAGATCCTGTTATCTGTTGAGCATGGATAGACATATTATTATTTTCTTACATGGTATCAAAGCTCGGGCTCTAGCAAGAAGATTTGGTAGTGTGTGTCTGTTTGTGAGCAAATTGTGAGAGATGGCCCAACCTGCAAGACTGCGAATCCCACTATCCACTCTAGAAGTTCAAGATGAAGACCATCCTAAGCGCATATGAGCTTTGGGATACTGCTACTCGGGTGGACGTGAAGCCGGTTGCGAGACCGAATCCAGCCAATGTAGGACAACAGATAGTACTAACTACAGATCAGATTCTCACGTGGACAACAAGAAATGCAGATGCATTGTGTTCTATTGTTTGTAGTGTAAGTGATTCTGTCATGGCGTTAATTCAACATGTCACTACAACGGAGGCATGGACGGTCTTGAAAAATTAGTACAAGACCAGGAATCAGACGCGGATTCAAAATCTAGAGACTCAACTCGCAAACGAGAAACTATCTGAGTCTGAAACGGCAGAGAAGTTCATCACCAGGGTGAAGAATCTACGCGATCAGATTACTACGATCGGCATCACCATCACCAACGAGAATCTAGCACGAAGGTGCATACAAATTCTCCCACCAAAGTACGATGGTCTTATTACGGCGCTGAATACGTAGAACAGAAATCCTCCCCTCAACTTTGAGGATTTCAGCGCAATGCTTTTGGAGGAGGAGATGCATCAAAAGATGAGGACTGGAGAAGATTCGGCTTTCTCGGCTGGATCAAAGAAAGATAAGGGTAAGGACTCTGGTAACCCATCTTCTTCTGATGATAAAAAGAGAAAGAAGAAGATCAAGTGCTTCTATTGCAACAAGGCAAGGCACAAGCAGAATGAGTGTTAGAAGAAGATTGTAGATGAGAAGAACGGAGTAAAAAAAGAGTCCAGCAACAGCATGCAGGCAGTACCAGTAGAGCTGTTCGTAGCAATTGAGGAGATTTGCACAGAGGAAATTCATGTACTTGCGGATGAACCTTGGATTATTCACAGTGGTGCATCATACCACATGACCAATTGGAAGGATTGGTATATCTCTCTACATCCGGTAGGGAATGACATCTTGGTAGCAGTCGACAATGATGCAAAATGTCCAGCAAAAGAAAAAGGTATGATTGCTCTCAAGTCAGATGGAGTTCTAAATAGTTGTCCGATGTTCTTTATGTGCTAGATATCAAGAGGAACTTGTTGTCCGTTTTTGCGATCATGGATTGGGACCTCAAAGTTCACTTCGATAAAAATGGTGCACAAATTTTGGATCTTCAAGGGAAGGTCATTGGTAAAGGTACACAGCGTAACAACATCTATGAACTCTCAGCTTTCAGTGCTCGATCCGATGTGAGCAACACTAAGCTGTGGCATGAGAGGTTTGGTCATCTAAACCTTAGTTCTTTAAAGGAGATGCATAAAAGTGGAATGATTACAGACCTACCAAAAATTACAGATCTGCCCGATGTATGTGAATCTTGCATAATGGGCAAGCAACATCGGCGGCCCTTTCCTAAGAGGCTAGCAGGGCAAAGGCTCCTCTAGAGCTCGTTCACACGGACCTCTACGAAAAGATGGAGATGAAATGTTTGGGTGGTTCCTACTATTTCATGACGCTGATCGACCACTATAGTAGAAGGATATGGATATACTTCCTGAAGACTAAAGATGAGGCTTTTAGTAAGTTCAAAGAATGGCCTGTAATGGTCGAGAAAGAAACGGGGAGGAAGGTGAAAAAGTTGAATAAAAACAAACCATGAATCATCTTTACCCTCCAATTCATCCTCACCATCCTCAGCTTTATCTTCAACATCTGGCAACAACATTCCTACTTCATCTCCACTTGAATCGGTGATCTCACTTTCACTCTCACTCTCTTCTTCAGTCCCACTTGAGCTAGCTTCACAATCTTCTCTTTCTTCTTCCTCTTCCTCTAGGAGCTTCGTGTCCACCATGCTAATTTTTTTTCTTAGCCCTTTTTTATCCAAGAGAGTAAGCATGCCTTTCCCCCAGTCCTGTACTACTTTTACTAGTCTCAACCATGACCTACCCAAGATTAGTGGAAAGGCTCCCATCCTGGCTAGCATACTGTGAAAATCAACCTTTACATCGACCCCAAACACCCTCACATCCAAATCATTCAAAATACCCAAGCATTTCACCTTGGCATGATTTGCCAGTCTGATCTTGTACCCTGATACTCCATTCAATTTGAGGCCTAGCCTTTCAACACAAGACTGTGTAATTATGCACACCTGGGCTCCACCATCAACATACACTTCTCCTATAGATTTTCCTTTATGCCAGGCATCAATTACAGGACATATATCAGGCAATTCTTCCAAGGATTAAACCCTTAGCATCTTCTTCTTCTCCAGCTTAGGTGGGTTGACTAGCCGCTTCCATTCTCTTCTTAGCCAAGGGCAAAGCTCCATCAACTGACCATACGAAATATCCACCTTTTACCTATCAAATCCTTCTAAAGAGAGTAATTTTCTTGAGTTCCCCCAAGCGGTAAATCTCCTGTTTGAAAATGCCTTCTTGATCTTGATTTCTTCTTACTTGAAGCTGACTCCCCTTCCTTTTGTTTTCCCTTCTTTGCATTACCATGTCCATTCTCAGGCTCTTTTTCTCTTGCTCTTTTAACCGGCATCACTTCAGGAACCTCTAGGTGTATCGATGACACATCAAGCTACCTTTCATCTATCTGTCCTTTCCCTTTTTCCTCTGGTGACAAGCCACTTGTTCCAAGCATTCCCTTTATTTCTATTCCATAATCATTTGCACGATTATTTAAATTTCTCAGCAAAGGAAACATGTCTCCTCCTCTACGTGGAGGCTTATCACAATTTGGACTGGTGTGGCCCCAATCCCCACAATTGTCACAATTATAGGGTTCAAACCTTCTCTAATTAGCTCCTCTACCTGCACCTGGATCTTGCCTGTTCCCTGGATTTTGATACGGTGGCCTAGGCCCTCTTTCTTGTCCTCTTCCTACACCTCCCAAGAGATTGAGACTGAGATCTTTGAACATGTCAACCACCTCATGCATTTCTTTACACAAACTATCATTCTCCATATTCTTTGTTTCTTTTGGTGCAACCAAAGTGCTCATAGAAGGTTGTTCCTCCCTTCTCGGCATTTGCTGTACTCCTGTGGTCAACTGCTCCATTTTGATCATCTTCCACTCTTTTGCTTTCGCAAGATCCACTGCCTCTTGGAAATTGGCTACAGGTTTTAGTTCCAACTTCATCTGCAAAGGGCCTCTAAGTCCTAAAATGAATTTCTCCTTCTTCAACATGGCAGATGGCTACTCATTCCCTAGTGACACAAACCAACGATCCCACAAGCGGCTGAAGTCCTGAATATATGCATCAAGGGGACCTTTTTGCACAAAATTTTGTATTTCATGCCACAACTTATTCAGATCCTCTACCCTCCTGTAATGCTGTAAAAAAGCCTCCCTTGCCAATTCAAAAGTTACCTCTACCAATGGATTATTTATTGCCTGAGCGGCTTCGTACGTGTGAAACCATCTCCTTGCTTCATCCTATACACAATACGTGAAGATCTATAACATGAAGGCTGCATCTTGGCGATTCTTAATCAAATAAGTAATTTCCAACTGTTTCATGAATTTCTCAGCATCCTCGCTTGGCATCCCATGAAACAATGGGAAGTCGTAAGCCATGATTTTTTATGATCAACCACCAGTGATCTCGGCCTTGTAAATTAAAGGTCCGGCCAATCCTTCGTGGAGGCACCAAAAACGTGATGAGACTCGCAGAGCTACACTGAAATGCCTTTATAGCTAGATGAACAGTCACGTTGCAAACACACTGAGAAGAAACACAATCCCAAGATGAACTCAAAACACCATAACTGGGAAACACCATAAAATACCATATACTGATAGCCACCACTAACTATAGAAAATACAAGGATGAAATATATAAAGATCACAACCTCCAACAAATATGAACTCGTAAGATAGAACCCCCTCTAGGATCAAATAGAGTTGCTGCCAAAGACCGATTGGATGCCAGGATACTTGGATCAAACCCGAACTCTTCCTCTGCTTACAACCAACTACCAGTTAGCTTTTGCAACTTCGTGAAAAGAGCCTTACTCTTCATGAAAGACCGTGCGGTTTCACGAAGCATGCCTTCCTTAACCTAAGGCAAAATCCAAGAGCAACCTCTACGCTTAAATTCCACAGCTCTGAAACAAAATAGCGTCTCCCTTCTCTATCAAATTGGACGTTCCGGATATCACTCGAGTAAGGAAGAGTTATGATCATCCTCTTTTACCACCAAGAATAGCTCCCAATATCAACTGAAACAAAAGCAAGCTGCTGCGATCATCCATGAGATTCTTGACGCTAATTCTTCTCTCTCTCTATGACTCGTGAGCAGAGCACCTTGATCTTCTTCTATACTGTCGAATTCACTTAGGAATTATAGATTGTGCAAGAAGAAGGCTCCCTGTGAAGTGAGACGTGGAAAATACTGCCTCGAACTATGATCGACCTTCTATCACAGAAACGATTGTTTCCTCATGAGCCGATGACAAGAAAAAGCTCCTCCATAATCGTTGAAACCAGCCCAAAGCCCGTGAATCACAATAGGTGGCTGCCCTCAATGTTGGGGCAACTCCTGCTCCAATTCTTCGTGATCTACACTATAAAGGTCTTGCAAAACGTCTGCAATCATCCACAACGTCAACTGGGACAAGCAAGAAGCTCTCAACCTCAAACCGGCTACCACTACCTCTTGCACTACAAATGGCGCTGTAAGGAGAATCTTTCACGATCTACTGCAGCACTTAATCAATCGTTATGAGCATCCACGAGCCCTTCGAATGTCCACGAACTCCTGGAGCCAGCAAAAGGGGCTGATGGCGAAACCAAAAACTCCACAACCTTCTCTACAGATCCTTGCTCACTAACTAAACTGCCAGCCTTGAGCTACTACGGTGTAGTAACGTAGCGCAGCTGCATCAAGCTCCATCAAACAACCAAAGACCTCTCAGCAACTGGCAAACAGCCACCTCCCGTAAGAATAATGGCGCAACACCTCCTCTCCTGCGACCTGTGAATCTGAATAAGACTACCTCTATTGGAACAACCAGAAGGCCTCGAATCCTCAGAACTTCTCTGATCATGATCAATAATAGCGCTGTCAACTTCCACTCTGTAGAAATCTGCGAACGTACAAAAAGCTCCCACCATCCAGGTAACAAGCAGCTGCGAACTGAGTTCAAACACTCGTGAGCACTTGATAATGTTACTCACGATCATTCAACAGGAACACCAAATGTGATCTCAAATCAACTAATCGCTAGAACCAAACCAAACTAAACTGTGAGCCAAAGCTCTTCGACAAATGAGCATAAGCTCATGAAAGCACCCACACAAAGGATGGCGCCCTCAACAAGAACCGAAAATGAGCCCAAAGCCCATGAAATCCGTGATGAGTTGCCCTCTTCACCTTGAGACGAGCAAGAAGATAGATCTAAACCAAGGCCCTCCACCCTCTTTATAGAGATCCAACGGGTAGTTCCATTAACCCACGTCCTTCCTTTTCCATGCAAAACCTTGGCCATTGATTGGCTCCTTTTACCTCCAACATTGAGAGCCATCCCTTTAATTTTCTTTCCTTGTGGCCTGCTCTTTCGGTCTATGGTCATGCAAAGCGCTCCTTACCTGTAGTCTTTTAGGAAAGCACTAGTCCTTCTTCAGTGCCTTAGTGACCACTGCCTCCATCATCCATTCCACACGCCAGTGCAAGATCCAAGGCCCTCATCCAAGCTCCATGGGTCATTCAATCATCAATTTGGTTGCAAAGTTCTTGTCATCATCTCCTGCAATCAGGGTTCTTCATACAAGCGCATAGTTATTTCCAAAAAATATAAATTCAATACAAAAATCTTCTCAAAAAATAGAGAGGGACAATGTCATGGTATTCTCTAGCTACTATCTTCTATCCTATCCATGCTAGCTACATGTGTACCTATCAGTGCTACTTTCTTCTATGCATGAGTGCTCTTATTTATGATTTACATAGCATATTTCATCTGATAAAAAATGATACCAGTCGCACAAAAAAATTCCATCCGCGTCATACTTTGAAGATGTTTAATAAAGGCATCCAAGCCTTTCATTTCATCTACATCAAGTGCTTTGTTCTTTGCAAGAACAAATCTAGTTTCCTCCAATGGAGTTATTCTCTGTAATAAAGCATATGGCTCACACCATAAATGATCTCCATCCACCACTCAGTAGTGCTTCCATTGCATCATTGGAATATCATTGTGCATGCTAAATTAGAAATGGGGATTTGTGTGTCCTATTAATGCTTCATCTCCCCCTTGTAAATGTGGCTCTATGAATGCCCTCCAATCTACCATTCTCTCCAAGATAGCCACTTCTGATTCCTCCTTTCGAGAGCCTCCAATTTTTTTCCCAATTCGAGACATCATATCCTCCAATGTCAGAAAATCCCTTGACTTTAACTCACCAGAGATAACACTAAATATTTGATCTATGTCTTCATGTGTATGATGGACAAGAAGAAAACCAACTTCCACTTCTTGAAGTGTTTTCAAACCAAGTAGCATAGAGCATAAACCAAATATATATCTGTTATTATTTTCTCTCCAACAAGTATTGGCCTGTATACGTAAGGTGCGAGGTAAACATCCACATGCATCTCTAACCTTTTGTATTGCTTTCATGATGGATGTTGTGACTTGGTTACTATTGTGTTTATGCAAGCAATCAATCCATACATAGTAAAAGAGTCAAAATCTATGCACTAATACTCCACACAGATTTGTTTCTAGTCCATGTTTACCCTCCAATGGGAGTGGGGTATGTCTATACCTTGGTAAGGTTGTATTTTGATCCATGCCATCAATGGTAATGCACATGGACTTTTTGACATGCATAATATCTGCCTCTCTCCAAGAGGCATACAACAATCTAGCATCTTGCACATGAGTTAAATGGATTGTTCGCCATCTTATATATTTTCCTCGCTTGTGCTCACATTTACTATGTTCAATGGCATTTTTTAATTCATCACATGTCTTGCATTTTGACATCCTTTTCTTTGATGGTGTCTTGACATGGAAAAACTATCCATGCCAAATATGTTGCCCTTGAAATCATGCTCTCTTCTGTATCTTGTAAATTTTTATTGATTGTTTCTAGCACAACCTTCTTTGTCATTCCCAAAGGAAGGTGATGTTGGCATTCCACACTTCCAACTGGCATTGTTTGTCGAAGATGAGGCTATGTGGTAATGCATGATCATCAAGGATTTCGCTTTAATGTTGCAGTTGCATTTCTAGTGCTTCTTTTTTCCTTTAAGCTTGTAGGCATTTCCATGATGTGACTGTGCATTGATGATTGGACTGTAAGTGAGGTGGCAGCTTAGGACTGCAGATGATGTGGCCTATGCTTGCATGCCATGGATGATGTGGTAGTGGTGTAGAAGTGATGACATGGACTACCATGTGTACCACATGGCCCAAATTTGACCACTAGCTAAAGCTAAGGTCAAGGTCACCTAACTGTGGTGTGATTCTATTTGCCACATATCAAGTCTTGGTGGTGTCACGTGTCTCTATCATGGTGGATCAGATCCACTAGAATCAAGAAGATTCCCTCTCCGTCCATGAGATTCCATCACCATGTTGAGGTCGTAGCTCGTCGTTTTGTCACAGCCCATCGGCTGGCCGTTGGAGGTCCTTTAGCTGTTTGTGTTCGTCATTTGAAGAGGTGCTATAGAGAGGAGCTGATGATGCTCAAAAGTCATTATTAATGTCGATGTGGAGCATCACAGGTGGCTAGCAAGATGGCGATGGAACTACTGGCCTTGGCATCAGCCTATTAGTCAGGACCCTAGTAGTCAAGGGTCTGTGCTTGGTACTCAAGAGCAAGAGCTTTAAATATTTAATGTAAAAGAGATTTTGGAATAAAATAATGTATTTTTTATTAGTCAGGACCTTCTATAAAGATTCTTTGCTTGGTACTAAGAGGAAGAGCTTTAAATATTTAATGTAAAAGAAATTTTGGAGAAAAAAAAATGTATTTTGTATAGCCTTTCAGTTCCAAGTATTGATTCCCAATGCTCCACTCAGTAAAAGTAGAGCATTCACTTTCAAGTATCGATTCCCAATGCTTCACTCACTGAAAGTAGAGGATTCTCAATGCTCCATTCACTAAAAGTAGAGCATTCATTTCCAAGTATCGATTCCCAATGCTCCACTGACTTTAATCTGAACCTTTCACTTCACACTCATCCATCCTCATCTCCTCTATGATGCAATTACACTTGAGTGAATACACTTGAGTGCTCACCAATTCTCTCATCCTCTCTCTATTTATTCTCTCCACTTCACTACCTCCACATTGAGGTAGAGAAGTATTCCTCCATCCTAGTCCTTTGCAAACACTTTCTTCTTCCATCTCCCCACCCATGGATGTATACCAGATCGTAGGAGATGTAGAATGAGGAATTGATAGTCTTAAAGAGTGGATTGCTTATCAATCCTCAAAGAGAGAGGCCTGAATTTGGCAGGGATCTGCATTAACACAGATGGAGAGAGAGGAATTTGATGCACAGAGGCACGCAAAGAGGGAGGAGACTTTGAAGATAGTAGAGAGTGAAAGACTTTTAGGGAATATTATAAAAGCACGACAAGATCTGCTCGACTTCTTAAGTAACCTTCGTTATCGCAGCATTCAATATGGGCGATTTGATGCAGATGCTCAAGAAACAATAAGGCCCTCACAAAGAAATTATCAAGAAACAATATGTGACTACTTGAATTTCTTTCTTCATTGTAATTATATTGAGGATACAGACGTGGAATCAGTGGAAGAGTGGTTGTTGAGCAAGTAAAAGAGACTAATGATCAAATCTTTTAGTCTTCATAAGATATCAACTGGCTTGTGACATGCTACTGTATAGAAGACATGTCTCACCATCTCTTGATAGATCTTCTTGTATTAGCTGCGTGTGTCACAGCTTCACCTTGAAAACTCATAGCTCATCTATGTGATGAGCCTATTATTTTATGCAGCCCATCATGACATATGTGGTCTCAGCCTATGTGGCACCATATCTCAACCTGTGTGGTCTTAGCCTATGTGGAAATAAATCTTGACCTCTGTGGTCTCGACCTATGTGGCATATCTCAACCTGTGTGGTCTCGATTTGTGTGGCATTATATCTCAACCTTTGTAGTCTCAGCCTATGTGGTCTATAATAGTATAGTTGGTAATCTTCTCTACAACAAGCCTGGTGGGGTTGAGTGGATTATATTAAAATTTTTATATCTTGGCCTTTGTGGTCTAGGCCTGTGTGGTCTATAATAGTATAGTTGCTAATCTTTTTTTGTATTAAATGAAACAAACCTGGTGGGGCTGAGCAGACCATATTAGAAATTCAAGTATATTTGCAACAAGCCTGGTGGGGCTGAGCAGATCATATTAGAAATTCAAGTATATTTTGTTTTTTAGTGGCAAATTCACATCATGTGTGGCTCTTATGGTAGGGTCTATTTCTACATAAGATATCGTATATATGTATACCACATTCTATTAATGTTCAAGTAGTTGGTAATCTCATTAGTAGTTGGTTTTCAAATCTTTCTTTAAAAAATGCATTAGGAGTGTATGCGGGATTTTGGGACTTTCCTTTAGTCCAGTTTTCAAATTAGACTTTAGACAAGTCCAATTTTTTTGAATACGGTGTCAATAGTGAGAACTGGCAAGAGATGATATATCAGTATGGCCCCATAAATCTGTATGTATAAGATCTAACATTTCCATCTTCTTGTATTTCGTAACTTTGAGACATTTTACTCTCTTCTATTTTCCATAAACATAGTTCTCATAAAATAGCAAATCAACCTCCTTCAAACCTGGAAACATTTTTCTTGATTGAAGAATCTGCATCCCCTTCACTGGTCTAAGCCTATGATGCCATAGAGCTTTATTTACTCCTATAGAAGATAAACAATAGAAGATAAACAATAGAGGAGTAAGAATTACCAGTACATAAATACAGCATATCTACCTTGGCTCCTTTTTCTATTACCATGGGCCCTTTAGTTATCTTCAACAAATTTCCTACAAATGTCATTGTGCAGCCTTCATCATCTAATTTCCTACTAAAATTAAGTTTACTTTTAAATCAAGAACATGCTCATCTCCTTTGGTAACCATTGGTTTCTGTTCTATAATTTTATCAACACCTTGCCCTTACCAACAACCTTGTTCAATGCTTCATCATAACCTAAATGAAATTCTCCAAAATCACTTCAAACATAGTCTTGAAAGTATTTCCTATGAGTTTTAGCATGGAATGAAGCCCCCAATTCCAGTACCTATGCATCTATGATAGTATCTAGTGAAAGAATTAAGGCATCTTGCAATACTGTACTTGCTACATTTGCTTCCTCTGTATTCTCTTGTTGTCCATATCCTTCCTTTTTCTCTGGCAACCAACATCGTTTCTTTAGGTGTCCTTTCTTTCTACAATGCCAGCACTCCAAGTTTCCTTTGCATTTGGATCTTCCTCTTCTTAACTTTGTCAGGATGTCCTAGGCTCTTTCCTCTCTCCCTTTGTCTTCCCCTATTCTCAAATTTCCTACTGTTTCACTTGTGTTTTTCCATCATATTTCCTTGCTAAGGATAACACCAACAACATCATTAAACTTTAAAGTGTTTGACCCAGAAATAGAGTTACTCATGACCATGACCAAGCCATCGCATCTTTTTGGCATTGAGCACAAAATTAGGGGAGCTTGAACCTCATCATCAAAATTTACTCCTACATACCTTATTTGGCTTGTATTTGTATTAAACTAATTCAAATTAACAGCTACAGGCCCACCTTTTGACATCTTCATATTGAATAGACACTTTATAAGAAATACCTTGTTAGAAGAAGATGGTTTTTTATAAAATATATACATCATGCTCATCAATTCCTTTGTTGTCTGTTGTTCAAGAACTTTGAAAGCCACTGATGCTCCCAAATATAGTCATATCTTTCCTAGCACCTCTCTATCAAGAACCTACCATTTTTCAACTGGCATGCTTGCAGACTTCTTTTCTATCCTACCTAATGGCAAGTAAAGGCCCTTCTACTATAGATAATCTTTAATCTTCAT
The DNA here is from genome assembly GCF_047967505.1 of Dipteris shenzhenensis. Lineage (NCBI taxonomy): Eukaryota > Viridiplantae > Streptophyta > Polypodiopsida > Gleicheniales > Dipteridaceae > Dipteris > Dipteris shenzhenensis. The sequence goes on along the minus strand of NC_141626.1, from coordinate 21,052,187 downwards.
CTTCCAATGCTGGTAGTTAGTGCCATTGAACATCTCAAGTTTTAACTTGCCTTCTTCCATCATTGCTCCCAATTGAACTAGGAACCTCCTTCCAAATGTGATGCTCAAACACTAGTGGCTAGGAGCAATGTGATAACGGAGCAACAATGCGAGAAGTATAATGCATAAAATACACAATATAGGAAGCACATTGAATGGACAATGCTCAAACACTAGTGGCTAGGAGCAATGTGATAACGGAGCAACAATGCGACAAGCATAATGCATAAAATACACAATATAGGAAGCACATTGAATGGACAATGCTCAAACACTAGTGGCTAGGAGCAATGTGATAACATAGTAAATGCGAGAAGTATAATGCATAAAATACACAATATAAGAGAAATAGAGATACCAAGGTACGTGGTTCACTCAGTGTGGCGTACATCAACAGAGAAACAACTAGTCTTGCATTTTTCTTATCTAGCCAATGAGACTCGAGGGGGTCAGTCATCATATGTAACCCTGTCTATAGAAAAAGGGTACACTTTATTAATGGAAAAATTACAGATAAGGGATTTTACAAATAGGCCTTGAACGCACGTGATATTGAGGGTTTATACATAGTGACCCCCCCGAGCAATGAGAGATACAAGATACAAGTAGTATATCGACTACTCTTCCACTATGTGAGCCACACCCTTATCTTACAATTTTGGCGACACAATGCAAGCACTAATTTTCATTTATTTTTTGGCTTCAAGGGTGCCTCCCCAAAACTCCTCCAAGGGGGGCCTACTGAATTTTTGGGTTATATGGGAAGCAAGCAAAATCAGCCCATAAAATAAGGGAAAATAAAAATCTTGAAAATCTTGATTTGGTGCATTTAGACGTATGTGGTCCTATGCCTACACGATCATTAGACGAGGCTGAATACTATGTTACATTTATTGATGTTGCAACTAGGAAAGTGTGCGTTAATGTTAACCAAAAGGTAAAAAGATATAAAACAAAAAGCAAATAAGCCAGCTTTAAAAATTTATGCATTAATGTTGTTTATCAAACCTCTTTATGATAGCATAATGCCATTTACCAAAACTCATGCTCCAAGACTACTATGTCGTAAAGCTTTAAACTTAAGGCTTGACAAGACTATGTGTACAATCACACTTGCATGCTACGATGCTAAATAGCATGCGATATGAACAAAGAGAACAGTATGACTCCAAAACTTTCAAAGAAATTAACACTCTTGAAGCTTCACAAAGGTACTCTTATTAAAATGTAACTCTTTTAAGACGATATAGTAGCCACTTGATATGAATGAAGAGAATATTATTAATCGAAAAGGAATCAATACTCATGGAGTTTCACATGGGCAAATTAAATTTCAAGGCTTTTCATCCTAGAAATTCAGAGAATGAATGTCTCCGAATTATTTTTAAAAATCCTTTTATACAAGTATATTAAATAAAAAATGAATTGGGCCAAGAATGTAAAGTGCATGGAGACAAAGAATTTGCGGTGTTCATCGACTTTGTGAGGTCCAGGATTGAGGCAGCTTCTGCTTCTTCAACTGGCTACAGTACAAGCCAGCTGGAAATTGGAATAGTAGGATCTTGATGGAGAAGACGGCCAATCCACTAGATCTCTTGCAGAAGTTGTCTAGCGCGTGCATTGATAATAACGAGCTCAGGAATCAGACGTGATGTTGGTGGTGATTGCATTCATTGATAAATCAGTGCTTGCATTCAGGAGGAGCTACCGGGTATCTCTTCGTATCTGTGCAGTAATTGTAGACCATGTAAGTCTGCTGTACTAGCTTCAGCTGGGCTTCCTGATCGCTGCTGAGAGTCTCGTACTGAATTTGATTCCACCACTGGTTTGCCGGACACGTCACTTTTTCTCCCGTCCACACACATGCGTCTACTGTGTAGTTCCTGTACGTAGACGTAAATGGAGCATGGGCCCAATCGATTTTGTCCAAACCTCCTCTTGTCGCCCAGTTCTCGCCATTCCATATGCTGGAAAATACTCCCATCGGCTGCTTGTTGAGATAGGGGACACCTTGGGGCTCTAGGTTTGGAAACGTCCGGATCGGCGTGCCTTCCACGGAAATACTGGAAATTGTCCAAGCAACGCAGTCCTTATAAATTCATTACTTGACATTTTGACTTATAAAGGATTGTCTGATCACGGGTGTAATTGAAATTTCAGCATTACAAGCTATCCGGAACGAAGAACTTACAGAACTTGCTGTTCGTTCCATAGTACGGAGTACGTGTGGAAATCGGCTGTTGGATCGAACCACAGGAAAATGCGCTGCTCTCTTCCGCCCGTCCCATTATTGAAAATGTTGGTCTGTAAAATATATGGCTGCCCCGAAACGTTGCCAAGGAACTCGAAATCGACTTCGTCGTGATACAGCGTTTGCGAATGAAGCTGCAAATATTTATGGTCAAAGTACGTCTGATTAGTAGCGATCCGATATGCATACAAAACTGATGTCTATTGCAAAAAAATTGAACACATACATAATACGCCGTGACTGTGCCAGCCGAATCCCCGTGGACAAGCTTGATATCCATATCGATCTGCCCGAAGAAATACTTGCTCTTGGCGGCGAAAGCAGAACCTGTAGAAGTGAAGTGAGAGTTAATGGGCATGTGAGCGGCAACAAGCATAGTATGTAAGGCGGGGGGCGGCCGATGATTATGCCATAAGAATGAGGAAGTTACAAGACGGAAGTTACAGGAAGGACGATTACCAGAGGAGTTATCGAGAGACAAGGAGATTTGCGCTCCGTCAAGGGAGTAGTGAACGTGATCAGGAGCCCAGGTGATGTTAAAGTCGGTGATGAAATTGGCGAGGGAGGGGGAGAAGGGGAGGAGGAGGAGGAAGAGGAGGGGGAAGGTAATGGAAGGAGGATCCATATTATCGACTGTGGGAGATGAAGGGAAGTGATGAAGTGGGAGGTAAAGCAGAGGTGGGTAATATACGCAGGGAGCCTAAACGAAAAGCTCTACAGAGACTTGTTCTGAATTAAATAAGGAGTCAGATGAAGGGAAATGATGAACTGGGAAGGAAAGGAGGGGTGTGTTATATCTGCAGGTAGCCTAAACAGTGTGTTCTGCAAAGACGCGTTCAAATAAGGAGATGCCCGAACCTTAGCTTTGTATAACTTTCCATTTCAAAGACGCGTTCTCTTTGTAGGCCATCTTTGTACTAGCTGTGCTCCACCTTGTCTCTTGCTTTCAATTACGTATCACATGCATCCACACTCTGTTCAACCTGCACAAATCGGCCGAGCAGAATTTTCAGCATGTATTCGTCTTTTCTTTCGGTTGAGCTGTCCTGGTTTTTGCCGTCTTGGCCTTCCAAATGCTTAGCTTGACTATTTTGATTTTCGTTAATAATCACGCTTGCACTACGTAACGCCTTTTCATTAATCATGATGTTTGCTCAAAAGACGCCCCCCATTTCGTTACCCAAGGAACTACAACTTCGAAGGTAATACTAGGTAATTCGCCCCCACTCCAAATTTGGCATGTTCCATTTGATGACGCATTTCGTTACCCAAGGAACTACAACTTCGAAGGTAATACTAGTGACAAACGCATCTACCAATTTCCAGAGAGTCCTTACCACCTTGTGACACGAGCATCTGGGCCATGCTTCACGAATATTTTGGCTAACTAATCAATACAAAGGAAATTTGAATCTACTCTAATCCTTACTACTTAACCATGTTTCATTTATATTTTGGCTAACTAATCAAAAGAAAAATATCTGTTTCACATATAGATGATAATTATGTGCACATAAAACGTATGCAACTCCATTTAATAAACATTGGCTTTACACTGCCCCAAAACAATTCTCAAAGTGAGGGCACACCACCTTGTTTTTAGCACTACCCTCTAGGCAACACTATAGTTACACATTTGTAAAAAAGTGTCCCACCTAGTTTCTTATCAAGTGGCCCCCTTCCATCTTGGTTTAATCTCTCTCTCTCTCTCTCTCTCTCTCTCTCTCTCTCTCACACATACACACACACACACACACACACAGAGTTTGTAAATCATTCGAACTTTCCTATGCACGGGCTTCCATCACAGATGTTGTAAATTAATCATCCAATCATCTTGACAATTGTTTTCCTTTGACGGAACTAATTTGAAGGCAGTGCTCACTAGTACTTGTACTCACTTGTTAGCACTGCCTTCCAGGCAGTGCTATAGTTACACTTTTATTTGTAAAAAAGTGCCCCACACAATTTCTTGCCAAGTGGCCCCCTTCCATTTTGGTTTAATCTCTCTCTCTCTCTCTCTCTCTCTCTCTCTCTCTCTCTCTCTCTCTCTCTCTCTCTCTCTTATACACACAAACACATAGTTTGCAAATCATTTGGACTTTACACATTGACATGAGCAGTTCTTCCCTTCTTTGCACATCAAATTGTCCATAGTCTGTCTTGTCATTCACTCGCTGCTCCTCGCCACTTGTCATTCACCCACAGCTCGTCACTTGTCATCTGCCTACAGCTGGCCACCTGCCATCTACATGTAGCTCTCCCACCTTGATCTAGATTCGCAACCACCATGCTGACGTTGGCTTGGTGCAACCATCACGATGGTTCTTGGAGGTGGCTATAGCATACTCCTAATTAAACCAAAGAAAATGTATTGACATTAAATTGGCTAGGTCACATGAGATCCACATTGAAGTCCCACGATTAATTCATATATTTCACATCGAGTTAAAAACAAGTGGTTGAAAGGTAATCCTAAACGAAGAAAATGTGTTTCCTTGTGCAACCACCACACTAGTTCTATTTTAGTGGGGGTTGCATTTAATTCAAAACTAAGGAAAATCTATTTCCTTGCAACCATCACATGGGTTCTTGCATTGGTTCTTAGAATTATTTCAGCGCTACTTGTAGTTAATCCTAAAATCAAGGAAAATATATTTCATATGTGCAACCACCACATCGGTTCTATTTTAGTGCGAGTTGCACTTAATCCGAAACCAAGCAAAATGTATTTTAGTGCGGGTTGCAGTTAATCCTAAACTAAGGAAAATATATTTTCTTGCAACTATTTTAGTGCTGCTTGTAGTTAATCTTAAAACCAGGGAAAATGTTTTTCCTTGTGCACTAATTGCTTGTGCAATGAATGCAACTAGCAACGGCCACTACTAGCAATGACTGTAATAATAGTATTATTTATATTAAAGTTGAAACCTAAAAGATTACACCCTAATAGGATAGCAACTTAGTCATTATTGAGGGCTATCCAACTCCTACATTTGGATTTTTATTCCACACACTTCAATTGTGTGTGTTCTTATACAAAGATTAGGATTAGGGTCCTCATCCCCAATCCACAAGCATGCATCCCATTGGCTTACTAATCACCCACTCACCCATGCACTCTCTTGCTTCTTTAAGGAAGAGATTTCAACATCCCCTCTCAATTCCAACATGTGAAACTTACATGCTGAGCATTGCATACAACATTACATATCATGCGGCAATAAAATGCCAATGTTCAAGATGCATGTTCCTCTTACACTTAATGGATTTGATTAGATGTGCCATTTGAAAAACTTACATAAATGCCCACTTCGCGTGGCTTCTTTCAATCTTTTGCACGATGACCGATTTCACCACAATGATGAAAATTTCTTCATGAAGTGTCTTTGAAAAGACAATGGGCCTCATCATTACCATTTTTCTTACAAAAATTACATTTGAACCCATTGAAAAACTTTTTCTTCTTGCCATGACCCATGGATAGGCCTTGCCCTTGAGTTGATGTAGATATGCCCTCTCCTTTCTTTGTCTTGATGTTGCGCTCTTCATTAAGTAAAGCACTAATAATACTTTCCAAATTAGGGTCGAGGAGATGCTTTAAGGTTGTGATAGATAAGGTGCTTATATGGCATGGGCATGCTCTTCAAGAGCACAACAATCACATCCTCCTCTTCCACCTTAGCATCAGTAGTGGCCAATTGCTTTGTGATACTATGGAGCTCACTTATAAAATCACTCAACTTTTCATTTATAGAAAGGGGTAAACCAAATAATTTGACCTTGAGTGCAATGGGAGAGTGCTTCCACTAGCTCCGATCCATAGAGTCGATCTAACTGAGCATTCCAAGCAACCTTTGATGATATGGCTCTTGAGGAGTTGGAGCCTCTTGTCCAAAGGAACATATAAACCATACAGGGCCAACCTAATGGCAGTACACATAACTATGTTTTCTTTGCATTCTTAGAAGTAGCAGAATGCATAGTCGAATGAACAACCTAGATCAGGTTCAAGAATATGGTACGTGGTGCTTGTGCTAAAAGTGATGAAGGCATGGAGTCCAGAGTCCTAAAGTTGAAGCAAAGATATGCTTACAGATTATTCCATGGGAGCCTCTTCCCCAATCAAACAGTCAGTGATGAAAGCAAATGATTTATCTTTTAGATGTCAACAATAGGGCCTACTTCGGGGGTAGATCTAGTGAACCGCATGCGCTAAAGTGGTGGTGGAGATCTAGAAAGTAGATGGATCCATTTTGACCATGTGCGACACGTATGTGGGTGGACAACCATGGATGGAGAAAGTCCTTGATGTAGGTGGTTAGGGTAGGACTGTCCTCCAAGGATTTGAGGCTCTCATGCAAACTTCCTAGACCCCGTTGCTCTAAGTAAGATGTTGCTTCTTGGGAAAGAGCATAAGTTGATGTGGGTGGCCAGACAAGTTCCAGTGATTGGGCCTTGTCAATGGCTGTGTAGGCCGGTTGTGATTGGGGTGGCATTTGTTCTGCTTGGTCATGCACTGAACCTTCTTCGGAGCTATTGCTTTGGACCACAAATGCCTGTGGTCTCTGTGGTTGAGAGGATGTAGATGGCTATGAACTTTGGAGGGGGTCTTGTGGTTGAGGCAGTGGGCTATTTCTGTGCATCCTCTTTAGTGGCGGCATCTTTTATGAACTTGCATCCATGTGCATGTAGTGTACCATTGATCATTAGATTGATTGGCATGCTAGTATGACCTTTCTGTGTGTGTGTGAGAGAGACAGATCTTTTTTTATACATGCTTTGAGAGTGTGGAATGAAAGTGTGTGGTACAATTATTCATGCAATCATCTATGTGTCTAAACAAAAGCGTGTGAGTGCACATGACCTAGTAGTTAGGTAGGAAAACTATATGCTTTTTTGCTGGGATTTTCATAGGGTAGCTAGAACTCATTCATCACTTTGCCCTAGGTAAAATCGATTGATGCTACCTATATGTGCAAAGACGTACATACGCAAGTGAGTGCTCATGGTACAATCTAATCCTAACTAAGGAAGACTTGGTTTCCCAAATCTTCGTTTTTGTCGGGGATGGCTTGCATGTTGATGTAGTAGCGCTTCAGCCAGCTCCCATTTATTGTTGTGTTCAATTGGACTCCATCCAATGTTTCTAGTAGCACAGCTCTGATGGGATTCATCTTTCATACTTGATATGATCCTTGACCTAGATACTTCAATTTCCTCCTGTGTACTTTGGCATTGTATAACAGGACTAAGTAGCCTTCTTTGATGTCTTTAGCTTTAAGTTTTCTATCAGACCATGCCTTTCTTCCACGTTTTTCTGTTGTCATGGCATGGTAGGTGACTAGTCTTGTTTCTGTATGCTTTTTTAACTAATAGAGCCTTTTTTTCAAGGATTCATGGTCTCCCATGCATTCTTATACTGCGATGCATAGACTTGGTATTACAAATTTGAGTGGGACCACAGCTTCAAGGCCATACACCAATTGAAAAGGTGTGTTCCCTATACTACCTTGAATGTGGTTTTGTATGCCCATAAGGCAGCATTCAATTTCTCTGCCCAATCAAAATGCTATGGTTCTACTACCTTGGTGAGGATAATGCATATTATTTTGTTGGTGGATTCTGCTAGTCCATTCCCTTGGGAGTAGTAGGGTGTGCTTTTTCTTTGGATTACCATGAAGCTAAAACGGTTAGTTGTTTGGGCCGAACAGTTAGTTGCTCTATTTTGGACCACGGTTCTATCGTGTGGTCAGTGGCCTATTTCAGGACTGATCCCTAGTCAGCCATTTTGGCAGACTGGGTTGGTCACCCAATTGGGTCTAACCGACTACGAGTGGTGGCTATATAAGAGCAAGCCCGTGAAGCCCATCATCATCACTGGCTATAGCAACCCTGATTCCTTAGCATCAAGCCTCTATCCTCTACTATTTCTAGCATGCCATTGAAGCTTCTCACACAGGAGCGCACGGCTGGGAGGCAGCGCCATCTATTGTATCAGTTTTACAATAATCAAATTTTTGATTCTCCATACTATCTGCTTTCCTCTCTTGCATATAAGATCTTGTTATCTATTGAGCACAGACGTTGTATTTTTTTCTTACATAGTGTTGGGCACCTTTGCGAACCACTATTTTGATGTTGAATTCTTGAAGCAAGAGGAGCCATCTGGTTATCCCTCCTGTGGTACACGGACGGTTCACAAGATAAAGCAATGCTTGATGGTCGGTGTAGAAGACAAAATCATTTGCTAGTAGATAGTGCTGAAATTTCTTTACACTATACACCATTGCTAGGGCTTCTCTTTCTGTGGTTGTATAGTTGATATTTGCATCATTGAGTTGTCGACTGGCAAAGTAGACAGGGTAGTCTTTCTTATGTTCAGTAGGTTGACAAAGCACACTCCCAATTGCATACTTGGATCCATCAGTATGTACATGAAAATCAATATCCCAATTGGGAGATATAAGGATGGGTGCTGTGATTAGGTGCCACTTTAAAAGCTCAAAGGCTTGGTCGCACTCTTCGGTCCATAAGAATTCTACTAATAATTTGTAAAGTGGTCTAGCTATCATGGCATACCACAATATAAATCTTCTATAATAGCCGGCATGTCCCATAAAGACCTGTACACCTTTGGAATTTGTAGGAGGCAATTCCATGATGCTTTTGATTTTGTCCATGTCAGTTGCAATCCCATGTTGAGAGACGATGTGTCTCAAAACAACTCCGTGGGTGACCATGAACTGGCATTTTGTTGGATTTAGGGAGATGCCATCTCCCTGCATTTGATTAGTACTTCTTCAAGACATTTGAAGTGGTCCTATTTGTTTGAATGGATGCACAAATCATCCAATAACACCTATAAAAACTTATTCAAAAATGACTTGAAAGCTGTGAACATGACTCACTCGAATGTGGTTGGGGCATTACAAAGGCCGAATGGCATGACTCTATATGCAAAAATACCCCATTCTATAGCAAATGATGTTTTTGATTGGTCTTGAGGAGCAATTTGCACTTGGTTATAGCCACGGAAGCCATCCAAGAAGCTATATATTTCAAATCCTGCCACCTTTTCCAACAGTGCTTCTATTAAGGGTATGAGATAGTGATCCCTAATTGTGGTGACATTCACATTTTTTAAGTTTACGCATATTCTGAGCTTCTTGTTGCATTTACATACAATGACAATGGGTGAAACCCAATCAGTGTGCTCTATCTCATAGATGAATCTAGCATCTAGCAGTTTTTCCAGCTCGTCATAAACCATGGTGCCATATTTAGGATTTGTACGATAAGGTCCACATACCTCAGGGTGAGCACCTTCCCTTATAGGTATCATGTGTACTGCCACTTCTGGTGAAATTCCTGTCATCTCTTTGTATGACCATGCTAGGCAGTCATAGTATTCCATTAGGAGTTCTTTGAGTTTGGTTTCATCTTCTTGACGAAGCTGTTTCCCAATGAAAACCAATTTTTCTTCCTCCCCTTCAAGGGAGGGGTTAATTGTGCGTGTTTTTGCTGGTCCCTCATAGATTAGAGTTTCACCAATGCTATCAGTTTCTTGAACTTCAGATTCTCTGAGTGGTCTTGGCATTGCTATTGGCGCACTGCCACTTGTATAATTCTTGAAGTATGTCGACACTTCTCCAAGATCAGCCTCTAATGGGGTTGAGACAGCCTAACATGTGTCATGTGTTTTGAGTGGCATAGCTGCATTTATTAACTTGTGAGGCTCTTCTTGACTTTCTTTTTCAGAAGTCTCTTGGTCGAGCTTCATCTGCACATGTGGCTTATATTTCCAAAACTTCTTATGTTGGGAACTGTGGGGTAACTTTTCCACTGATAAGGTGTTTCCAAGTAAGGGTTCATTTGCTCCGCATAATCCTTCCAGTCCCTCAGGTTACCATTCAAGAGGCAGTGATTCTGATTTTGAGGGAGCTGACTTTGCAAGGTACAATTCGACAATCCTTGATTGGACTCATTCGAATTCATTGAAGTGCTCGACCTTGGCTTTTCTGTGATTTCCTCCTTCAGCTTTCTTGTGGGATCTTCTGCTGTTATTCAACTTTGGAGGTTCAACTTTTGGGAGCTCGACTACCATTAGGGCATGCAGAATGGCTGTCATTATCAAAGATTTGACCTTCAATTTCAGCATTTGCAGCCTGTGTTTCAAGGTCCCAAGGAAAATCTAAGTCATCATTGGTATGGGTACTTTCTTCAGGCTCATTATCCCACTCAAGTTCGGCCATAAAGAATGGCATCTCTAGATCGATTAGTTCTTCATGTTATCCAGAGTGGAGGATCTACCTATAGCACATTAGCATCGATCTGTGAGAAGATGGGGTCTAATGAATGGCAATTGTCAATGGTTGCCAATGTTTGTATCCAATTATTGACGTTGCTTTGTGAGTCACCCGCTATGGCATGCTGTTGTAGGGGAGCTGATTTGCTTGAGATTGTTGTGGAAGATGTGTCATCCAATGCTCTCGGCACAATTGGTTTAATAGCTCCTGTCCCCACATTCACCCTGACTACAATGTCTTGATTCTGGATTGTCAGTCTATCAGTTCCCCAGTCATGGAGGACTGATGCTTCCCGTAACCAAGGACGTCCCAGTAAGATTTGATAGGATTTATTGGGGAGATCCAAGATTTTGAATTGAAGGGAAAATCGGACTCCTACGATCTTTGTGGACATGCCATTCACTAATCCCAAGGGTTTAGCCCATGAATCATTGACAAGGCATATGTTGAAATTAGCCTTTTGCATTGGTTGGAGACCCCATTCTTCGTAGAGCTCCTTTGATAGGACATTTACACCTGCTCCACCATCCACTATGGCTTGGACTTCATTATATGCCTTGTGGATCAAAGGCACCGTAATGTTGCATATGTCATCTCTCTCACCCATCCGCACAAGGATATCTTCAATATCAGTCATAGGTGAGGGGGATTTGCGAGTTCAATCCATCCTTTGAAACTCTCCCAGAGATTGGGACAATTGCATAAGAGGATTCCGATGGGAATTGACACAAGGCAACTCAGGATGCTAGAGAGTGCGGCTCCTTCAAGTTGACATGGTGGTACATTCTGTTGTGGAGTCTATTGTTGGAACAAAGGCTCAAGTACGGGATCAATACTTTGTGGGGCCAAGTCATGGATTGGGTCCTGAGCTTGTTTCTCAGCGTCAAATTGAGCTTGTTCATTTTGGACCCATTGTTGAAGTACCTGAAAATGAGCCTTCTCCACCTCTACATTTGAGTATAGAGCTTCTTTTATTTGAGGCTCGGGAGTTGATGTGGATGAGCTCGGCTACTCATTGCTTGGCGGAGGTGGAGGCACTTGTGCTTTCTTTTTCAGAAGTCACTTTGGTTGGATTGGAATGTTAGGGTCCTTGGTGGCATCTTTCTGTTGGCGTGTAATTACATTGACAGGTTGTGACTTTCCACTTGTCGGACCCAGACTTTGATGGTCCACCCCGATGATGCTGATTGGGACGTCAAGCTTAACCTCTGTTTGTTTTGCGATCTTATTTTTCATGGGAAAATCCATGCATGCATGTCCTATGCCACAATCTCTATAGAGTGGTTGGAAAGTAGCTAGGCTACCACGATGAGGGCTCTCTGTGATCTGGTGATTTTCTCCACAACCGTAGCACTTGATTGGGGTGCGATATGTGTTGGGACATACTTAATTTGCATAAACTGGGATTAGAGCCTCTGCACCTTCTACAAGTTTACTGTGTACTTTACTTCATACTCAAATGGCGAGTCTACTTCCTCGGCTTATAATTGATGTACTGGAGCTACCTGGGGAGCTAGATTTGGTGCTCTTAGGAATGGTCATGTATTTGGATTCTTGAGCAATTGTGGGACTTGTGTCCGAACGGGTATTGGATTTAGCCTTGGAGCTAGGGGCGCTTGTGCAAGTGCCAGTTGCCTGTACATTGGTATGGGTGCCGCTTAGTATTGTTGAGGTCAAGGAGGGTTGTTGCGCGTGCTGAAGATGCAACTGTTCTCATCATGTCTGCCGACGATGCAAATATGGCACCACAACCTTGGTGGTGGATTTGCTTGTGTAGTGACCCTAGCTCTTAGGACTAAACACTCATTTCCTGTATGATTGGCCATGCAATGTGGACACCAGACATTTTCTCGCTGTGGATATGTTTGAGTTGGTGGCTGAGACAAGTGAAGTTTTTATTCCATGGCCTGCATCATGTCTTCTTTTAGCTTCATGGTCATGGCCTCTAGACGATCTTCATTTGATGTTTTGGTAGTGTCCTTTGATTTATCCTTTTTCGAGTGCTTATCTCGTGTATTAGATCTGCCATCATCACTACTAGTGTCTGAGTTGGTCATGCCATCCTCGATGTCAATGGCTGCCGCGTGAGCAGCACTGAACGTTTCATAACTGCTTATCTTTTTCATATCCTTTTAGATTTTCTTCCTTAGATCTACTATGAACCATGCCATGAGATACTTTGCATCTGGGCATGGGTCACTTTTGGCAATTAATCTCTTCATCTTACCCAGGTATGTGCGTACATCTTCTCACCGGCCTTGTTCGAGCTTGCTTAGTTGGAGAGCGGGATCATCTTGTTGCCTCTCTGTTTGAACGCGTCATTTGAATTCTGTTTGAAGTAGGTCCCATGTGGTGCATTCTTCCACGAGAAGGTCTAGGTACCATTCAGATGCTTCATCAGTTAAGGCCATGGGAAACCAAGCCACCTTGGTTTCATGGAATTGATCTCCACCTGCATGGCATGCAGCATCAAAATGCTGGAGGAATCGGGCTAGGTCTCCCCTACCATTATATTTGGGAAGTTCCAATTTTCCCAAGGGGCGTCAGCCTTGATTGTTGTTATTTCTTGAATTGAAGAAATTGTCAACCTCTGCATCGAGCTCGATATCCCCATCATTGTCATGGTGGCATCCAGACATGTTGGGGCATGGAGGAGTTAAAGGGAGTGGTTGAATCTCAGGGGGGGGATTGGGGGTAGAGAATTGCTAGGGGTGGTTGTTGCAGTGGAGTTATATGTGGATTTGGCGAGTGGTGGATTCGAAGGCATTGGCTGGAACATAGCTTGCATGTAGATTGGGTGAGATTTACCAACGGTGTCTCTGCCACAACTGCGGGTGTGGATGTAGTTTTGTTAGGAGGGTGAGAGTGGTGTTAGTTTGTGTAGAAACCGTCGTGTTAATAATGTGCCTAAGATTGTCCAACGTGTGTAGGGAAATGTGCTGGTGTAGACGGATCGTTAATCAGAGATCAAGGTGTGAAGATATGAGCGAATTTGTGCGAAACAGGGCCCATACAAGGGCGCAAATGAGCGAGCGCTAGGGATGCTAAAATGGTGTGCAATGGGTTGGTAAAATACCTCATAGCATGATGTTTCTGTGTGTAAAATTTGGGCTCAAACGGGGTTCAGTTTGGGTCCCAAATGGATGAGTTATGAGGGGTTAAAGTGGGGGTAAAATGTTGGTTTTGGGGGGGGGGGGTTGTGTCTTAAGGGTGGTGTGAATGGACTTGAATTCCAACTGAGGGGTTGGAACCAAGTGAATGTAGTTAGGGGAACTAACCTATATCCTCAAAGTGAATCTAGTTAGGGGAACTAACCTAACCAAGTGTAACTAACTAACAATTAAACTAACCTTACTTAGATGAAACTAACTAAACTAATGTCAAAACTAGCCTAATGTAGGTTAACACTAACTTAGGATAAAACTAAACTAACCTAAGTTAATACTAACCCAACCTAGTTAGAGTAACTGACCTAAGGTTAAACTAACCTAGGGTTAGTTAACTTTTTTTTTTTTTTTAACATAGTGGGCTCCCTGGCGGCAGCATGGGGGGGTTGTTTTTGTTTGGCGGCAAGGGGGGGTTTCGTGCGGGGGGTGTAGGGGGATGTAGGGGAGGGGAGGGGAGGGTGAGGGGGGCGGGGCGTGGGCCAGAGGGGAGGGTGGTGGGCTGGCGGTAGGTGGGGAAGCGGTGGCGATTGGCAGGTGGGATGGCAGGGGAGGGCGCGGGGGGCGATGCTGCGGGGTAGCACCGCGGGAGCAGGGAGGGCGCAGCCAAGTGCACTAGGCGAGCATCGCCACTGGCGGGCCGGCGGGGTGGCGGGAAGGGCAGATGGTGAGGGAGCAGGGCGAGGCGATGTTACGAGGTAGCACCGCGAGGGCGGGGAGAATGCAAGTGGGCATCAGGACAGGTGCGCCAGGCAGGCGCCGCCGCTAGTGGCTCAACTGCTGGCAATGCGGGGCGTCATCAGCGCTGCGTTTAGGGGCAGGCGCTAATGCACGGGCACTACCTGTGCGGCGGGCGTTGCTACGGGTGCCTCCCTTGGGCAACAAGGGCCTTAAGGCCCTTCCTTAGAGGCTAGGCTAGATAGGTTAGGGAGCAGTCGGCGAGGGGGGCTAGAGAGAGAGAGAGGGTGAGAGAGAGAAAGAGAGTGAGAGAGAGAGTGAGAGAGTGAGGAAAAGAGAGAGAGAGAGAGAGAGAGTGTGTGTGTGTGTGAGGGAGAGAGAGAGTGAGGGAGAGAAAGGGGGAGGGATAGAGAGAGAGAGAGAGAGAGAGAGAGAGAGAGAGAGAGAGAGAGAGGAGAGAGAAAAAAGAGAGAGAAAGTGAGAGAGAGAGAGAGAGGGGGAAAGAGAGAGAGAATGAGAGAGAGAGAGTAAGAGAGAGAGAGAGAGAGAGAGAGAGAAAGAGAGAGAGAGTGTGTGTGTGTGTGTGTGTGTTAGAGAGAGAGAGTGAGAGAGAGAATGAGATTGAGGGAGAAAGAGAGAGAGAGAGACAGACAGACAGACAGAGAGAGAGAGAGAGAGAGAGAGAAAGAGAGAGAGAGAGAGAGAGAGAGAGAGAGAGAGAGAGAGGGGGGGAGGGAAAGAGAGAGATAGAGAGAGAAAGGGGGAGGTATAGAGAGAGAAAGAAAGAGAGAGAGTAAAAGGGGGAGGTGGTGGTGTGGGAGGGGGGTGGTGGAGATGGAGGGGGGAGGGGGAGGGGGAGGTGGAGATGGAGGGGGGAGGGGGAGGGGGAGGTGGAAATGGAAGAGGACTCAAAGCTACTTACAATGTGAGGATGGGAGTAAGGTGGTGGTCGATGGAGAGGGAGGAGTCTCTTGTGTAGGGCTTGGAATGAAGAAGAGAATGGAGGAAAAAAGTGAAAGATGAAGAATGAGGGTGTGGAGTTGGTTTTTATAGGATTTGAGTTTAGGTTTAGGGTTTATTAACCCTAAACTCTTCCCGAGCCATAACTCTTTATGGATAGCTCGGTTTGCTTTTTTGAAAAAAGGTAAAATGATCGAAATTGCAAGCTCTACGCATTCATGTCCACTACCTAGCATGATTCTACATCTCCCAATATCTTTGCACACAGGCATATGATGCAATTTTCGCGGCAACTTTTCACCGACCAGCCGAGCAGTGGTCGCACAGCAAAAACAAGTCCTTTTTTTGAGTGCTTGCGAAGAACTTCTGCCTTCAAAATGGGCCCCAAAATGGCCTTAAATCAGAAAAATAAAGTCACCGAGGGCTTTTCCCTTTCCTGTAGCATATACTACCCTCTCGCCACACCGCAAAGGGCGTCTCAATCTGAGACAGTGCACTCTTGCACTTCTGGCTGTGCTACCTGCAGAGATTTGCTCCCAAACTCGAAATAGGAAAGCAACACTGGTCCTCTTACCAGGACACCACGAACTTGGTTTGCTTTCTTGAGCTCCTTACCACAAACAAGGCTCTGATACCATGTGAAGATAGTGGGAGAGAGGGAAGGAGTCTCACTTGCGGCTTTCTCACATACACAATGGGGGAATACACACACAGGTGGAGGCTAAAAATGGTTTTTATCTTCTTAGTTGTGAAAGCCAAAAGAACTCTAGTACAAAGAAATAGAAGAACCCTATATGTGGGTCTCAAACCAAACTCAACTAACTAATGTGGCATACTAACTGAGCCACAAACTAGAGTAGATAAGGATAGCTATCATCCAACTATTATTCGTGGGCGGTGTACCAATCGTATCTGCAGCTAATAAGTCGGTGACATAAATGCACAACGGTCACCCTGGCATATCGCGAGTGGAGCTCGATATCTGAATACTCCTCCTCCCTCCTCCTTCCTCCTCCTCCTCCTCCCTCCTCTCTCTTCTTTCCCCCATGCTCTTACACCTTCTTCCTCTCCCACACCTATGCTCCCCCTAAACCCTTTGTTCCTCATCCCTTAAACTCCATGATCTACGAGGGAGACGAGCTCTCCATCATGTACTCTACCCTGAACCTTGGACCCTCCTTCTAACCCTGGACTCCTTCTAAACCCTGGGACTCCTTCTAAACCCTGGAACTCCTTCTAAACCCTGGGACCTCCTTCTAAACCCAAGAACTCCTTTTAAACCCTGGAACCTTTTTCTAAACCCTGGAACTCCTTTTAAACCTTGGAACCTCATTCTAACCGTGGAACCTCCTTTTGAACCTTGGAACCTCCTTCTAACCCTGGAACCTCCTTCTAACCCTTAAACTCCTCCTAAACCTTACAACCCCCAATGAAGGCAAAAGCCTTCATTACCTCAATCATGATGATAGATGTTCCTTTTACACATGCATGCACTTTGTTTACTTACCACATGTTCACAGCCCCCTAGTCTTTAAAATTTATAAACCTTACACGAAAGCCTTTCCCACTCCTATGCTCCCCCTAAACCCTTTGTTCCTCATCCCTTAAACTCCATGATCTATGAGGGAGACAAGTACTCCACTATGTACTCTACCCTGAACCTTGGAACCTCCTTCTAACTCTGGACTCCTTCTAAACCCTGGAACCTCCTTCTAAACCCTGGAATCTCCTTCTAAACCCTGGAACTCCTTCTAAACCGTGGAACCTCCTTCTAACCTTGGAACCTCCTTCCGGACCTTGGAACCTCCTTCTAACCCTGGAACCTCCTTCTAACCCTTAAACTCCTCCTAAACCCTACAACCCCCAATGAAGGCGAAAGCCTTCATTACCCCAATCATGATGATACACATTCCTTTTACACATGCCTGCACTTTGTTTACATACCACATGTTCACAGTCCCCTAGTCTTCCTATTGCTTTCATAGGAAGAGCAGGGTTATCTCAGTATGCAGGGTTCTGAGGATTTTTTGTCACCTACAGATATAGTGGGGTTGTGAGTTGTAGTATATGTGTAGCTTAGGACCTCGAGTCATGTTCTGGTGAGAGACGTAGGCTTAAGTGTCATAAGCAAACAAAGTGCATGCATGTGTAAACAGAATGTGTATCATCATGATTGAGGTAATGAAGGCTTTTGCCTTCATTGGGGGTTGTAGGGTTTAGGAGGAGTTTAAGGGTTAGAAGGAGGTTCCAGGGTCAAAAGGAGGTTCTAGGGTTCGAAGGAGGTTCCAGGGTTAAAAGGAGGTTCGAGGGTTTAGAAGGAGTTCCAGGGTTTAGAAGGAGGTTCCAAGGTTTAGAAGGAGTTCAAGGTTAGAAGGAGGATTCAAGGTTCAGAAGGAGGTTCCAGGGTTAGAAGGAGGTGCCAGGATTAGAAGGAGGCTCCAATGTATAGAAGGAGTTTTCGGGTTTAGAAGGAGGTGCCAAGGTTCAGGGTAGAGTACATGGTGGAAAACTCGTCTCCCTCATAGATCATGGAGTTTAAGGGATGAGGAACAAAGGGTTTAGGGGGAGCATAGGAGTTGGAGAGAAAGAAGGTGTAAGAGCATGGGGGAAAGAAGAGAGAGGAGAGAGGAGGAGGAGGGAGGAGGATGAGAGAGGAGGAGGAGGGAGGAGGAGGAGGAAGGAGGAGGAGGGAGGAGGAGAGGGAGAGGGTGGGTTGCAAGGTTGGAGGAGAGGGGAGGAGGAGTTGCAAGGTTAGGACATGCTTTTGGACGTGGAGTGCAAGGAAGCATGGACACTTGAGACAAATGCTTGGAATACCAAATTAGACTCAACATAATGTCCCAAAGAGTGTGGGCTTCATTCCATTATGGGGTATTTATACAAGTTAGAGAGCTTCTCTCTCTGCATGTAGGAATTGTAACACAAAGTTGTAACACAAGGTTGTATCACAAAGTTGTAACACAAAGTTGTAACACAAAGTTGTGTCACAAAGTTGTAACACATTCTCTCTCTACATGTAGAAGTCATATGTAAAAGTTGTAACACAAAGTTGTAACACAATCTCTTTCTACATGTAGAAGTTGTAACACATTCTCTTTCTACATGTAGAATTCGTATGTAGAAGTTGTTTCACAAAGTTGTAACACAAAGTTGTATCACATTCTCTTTCTACATAAGTTCATGTTGGCATAGAGTCAACATACTCCCAGATCCATTTAATTACCCATCCTTGGGTTATGGCTGATTGTGAGCACGTACCTAGGTTTCCATGTATTTAGTCCAGTGGCTATGGAATTTGTGTCATGCCAGTCGATCCTGTTGTAAAGTCCTAGCACCATACAATTTTTGCATAGTTTCCAGGTAGCCTGTATCCACCATTTGCTCAAACAGAGATATGTGGCATGCCTCTAAGAAGATCACTCTTTGATAGAGCTGCCTTGTAAATGCTAGCCTCTTGAATGGTAGCAGGTTGGTCTTTTAAGATTATGCATTCCCTTGTAAGCTCATCAATGCTGAAGGCACGTACTGCCAAAGATTGTTTCATGTCTTCAAGCTTGTCTTTGCAATCCTGGAGCTCTTCTTCTTTGTGAATTAGAGTGAGTCGAGCTTGTGCCAGTACCTTCATCTGTTGCACATGTGCAGATGTCAAGGAGTTATAGTAGGTCTATAAGATTGCCATTGCTTTTACTGCCGCATACAGCTGTGTTATACAGCTGTGTTTGACTTTGGTGGAGGTTGGAGGTCACATCCCTTACGGCCTTCTCTTGAGCTTGGAGAGCTTGGTTCATGTGCACTTCTTCTATCTTCTTCTCATCTATCTATGCCCGAAGTGCCTTGACCTCTATGGTGATTGCCTGGAATTGGTCTCTTATTTTTTATGCAGTCTGCCTTTCCAATTCTCTTGCATATTCTTCCTTGGCCAAGCTAGTGAATAGTTCTGACATTTGGATCATTTGGCTGGCTTGATGTTGGAGAATGACAGATGATGATGAGGTCTGGCATCTCATGGGGCAATTCTGCAATCCTGACATCCAAAATAGGTACTTCTGCTAAGGCATCTGCACTTATCAATCTAATAGCTGGAGAAGTTGGTGACGGGTCCCATACTGGTGAGAAGAATATGTCCAACTCCTCAATTGGTTTTGGTGACTGGGGGGCAGAGTCATTTTTCTTTCTTGTAGTTCTTTTTTGATGATTATAGCGAATAAGTGTGGAATTTTACATTTTTGGCCTAAAGAACCATCGAGTTTCTCGGTAGTCTTGTTTTAGCTTCCTACTCAGCAAAACAAATGTGCAGAGTGGAAGGGAGCGATCTTTGCCGTACTTAATTCCCAGGATTGTGGATAGGAATTGTGTTGCTTCCTTTAGGCAATGGTCAAGGATTGTTGGAAGCAATATGCATCTCTATGGATCAGTGTTCCCTTGGTGAGGAGAGATTGTACTTCGATAAACTTTGAATCAGCAGACCATTTAGGGTATTTGCCACCTTGTTTTGGCAGTAAGAAAGCCCTTTGAATGACTGTACTATCAAGGATAATGTTGAGTGGGCACTGCTATACAGTGATTGTACTATACTTGCCATCCTTTGCATTGCTGGAGTAGTAAGAATGGAGAAAGTCCTTGATGTAGGTGGTCAAGGTAGGACTGTCCTCCAAGGATTTGAGGCTCTCATGCAAACTACCTAGACCCCGTTGCTCTAAGTAAGATGTTGCTTCTTGGGAAAGAGCATAAGTTGATGTGGGTGGCCATACAAGTTCCAATGATTGGGCCTTGTCAATGGCTGTGTAGGCCGGTTGTGACTGGGGTGGCATTTGTTCTTCTTGGTCATGCACTAAATCTTCTTCGGAGCTATCGCTTTGGACCATGAATGCATGTGGTCTCTGTGGTTGAGAGGTTGTATATGGCTGCGACCTCTGGAGGGGATCCTATGGTTGAGGCGGTGGGCTCTTTCTGTGCATCCTCTTTAGTGGCGGCATCTTTTCTAGACCTGCGTCCATGTGCATGTAGTGTACCATTGATCATTAGATTGATTGGCCTGTCGGTATGACCTTTCTGTGTGTGTATGTGAGAGAGAGATATTTTTTTATACATGCTTTGAGAGTGTGGAATGAAAGTGTGTGGTACAATTATTCATGTAGTCATCTATGTGTCCAAGCAAAAGCGTGTGAGTGCACATGACCTAGTAGCTAGGTAGGGACTAACTATATGCTTTTTTTGCTGGGATTTTCATAGGGCAGCTAGACATCATTCATCACTTCTAAGCCCTAAGTAAAATTGATTGGTGCTACCTATATGTGCGAAGACGTACATATGCAAGTGAGTGCTCCTGATACAATCTAATCCTAACTAAGGAAGACTTGGTTTCCCAAATCTTTGTTTTTGTCGAGGATGGCTTGCATGTTGATGTAGTAGTGCTTTGGTCAGCTCCCATTTATTATTGTGTTGAATTGGACTCCATCCAATGTTTCTAGCAGCACAGCTCCAATGGGATTCATCTTTCGTACTCGGTACGGTCCTTGACCTAGATACTTTAGTTTCCCCTTATGTACCCTTGCATTGTATAATAGGATTAAGTCGCCTTCCTTGATGTCTTTAGCTTTCATATTTCTATCAAACCATGCCTTTCTTCTACATTTTTCTATTGTCATGGCATGGTAGGCAAGTAGTCTTGTCTCTGTATGCTTTTCCAACTGATAGAGCCTTTCTTTAAAGGATTCATGGTCTCCCATGCATTCTTGTACTGCGATGCATAGACTTGGTATTACAAATTCGAGTGGGACCACAGCTTCAAGGCCGTACACCAATTGAAAAGGTGTGTTCCCTCTACTGACCTTGAATGTGGTTCTATATGCCCATAAGACAGCATTCAGTTTCTCTACCCAATCAAAACGCTATCGTTCTACTACCTTGGTGTGGATAATGCATATTATTTTTTTGGTGGATTCTGCTAGTACATTCCCTTGGGGAAAGTAGGGTGTGCTTTTTCTATGGATTACCATGAAGCCTGACAAGAGTTCTTGGATTACCTCATTGACAAAATGTGTGCCTCTATCTGACACAATTTCAATGGGACATCTGAATCAGGTGACCACATTTTTGTATAAGAATCTTGCTGTGCTTTTGGCATTTGCCTTTCTAACTGCTTTAGCTTCAGCCCATTTTGTAAAGTAATCAGTGGCCACAATGATGTACCATGCATGTGTTCCTCTTGCTTCTAGATATATGGGACCCACATAGTCAATCCCCCATTTTTCAAATGGTTTTTGTGCAACAATTGGTGTTAGGGGATTGAAGTCTTTTTGTTGTGGTTTATTAGTCTGTTGGCATACATCACAGCCTTTTACATATTCATAGGCATCTTCCCATAGTGTTGGCCACCAGTAGCTTGTGAGGAGAACTTTTCTTGCTATGGCTTCCCCTTGGAAGTGTCCTCCTACAATTCCTTCATGGATTTCACTCAGGATTGGCATGATCTCATGAGGCATTACACATCTTCTTAATATCTGGTCCTTGCCCATCTTATACAGTTGTCCTGCAATGAGTTGATAGGGTGTAGCCTTTAGAATTAATTTTCTGGCATCTACTACTTTCATGTCAGGGGGTGGTTTTCCTACCATCAAGTACCCACTGATATCTCCATACCACCCTAGAACAGCATCTATTTGAAATAGTGTGGCATTTGGTAAGTCATCATCTACTCCAGGGGCTTCTTCTCCTGACTTGACCTGAGACATGTGATCGGCAATGTAGTGTTGGGCACCTTTACAGACCACTATTTTGAAGTTGAATTCTTAAAGCAAGAGGAGCCATCTAGTTATTCTTCCTGTGGTACACAGATGGTTCACAAGATAAAGCAATGCTTGATGGTCGGTGTAGAAGACAAAATCATTTGCCAATAGATAGTGTCAAAATTTCTTTACACTATACACCATCACTAGGGCTTCTCTTTCTGTGGTTGTATAGTTGATCTCTGCATCATTGAGTTGTCGACTAGCGAAGTAGAAGGGGTAGTCTTTCTTATGTTCATCAGGTTGACAAAGCACACTCCCAATTGCAAACTTGGATCCATTAGTATGAACATGAAAATCAATATCCCTATTGGGAGATATAACGATGGGTGCTGTGATTAGGCACCACTTTAAAAACTCAAAGGCTTGGTCGCACTCTTCGGTCCATAAGAATTCCACTAATAATTTGTAAAGTGGTCTAGCTATCATGGCATACTGCAATATAAATCCTCTATAATAGCCGACATTCCTGTAAAAACATGTACACCTTTGAAATTTGTAGGAGGAGGCAATTCCATGATGATTTTGATTTTGTCCATGTCAGTTGCAATCCCATGTTGAGAGATGATGTGTCCCAAAACAACTTCGTGGGTGACCATGAACTGGCATTTTGTTGGATTTAGGGAGATGCCATACTCCCTACATTTGGTTAGTACTTCTTCAAGACATTTGAAGTGGTCCTGTTTATTTGAATGGATGCACAAATCATCCAAGAACATCTGTAAAAACTTATTCAAAAATGACTTGAAAGCTGTGAACATGACTCGCTATGGCCAGGGCATTACAAAGGCCAAATGGCATGACTCTATATGCAAAAATACCCCATTCTATAACAAATGCTATTTTTGATTGGTCTTGAGGAGCAATTTGCACTTGATTATAGCCACTGAAGCCATCCAAGAAGCTATATATTTCGGATCCTGCCACCTTTTCCAGCACTATTTCTGCTAAGGGTAGGGGATAGTGATCCCTGATTGTGGCAGCATTCACATTTTTTAAGTTTATGCATATTCTGAGCTTCTTGTTGCATTTAGGTACAATGACAATGGGTGAAACCCAATCAGTGTGCTCTATCTCGTAGATGAATCTAGCATCTAGTAGTTTTTCCAGCTCATCATAAACGATGGTGCCATATTTAGGATTTGTGCGATAAGGTCCACATACCTTAGGGTGAGCACCTTCCCTTATAGGTATCATGTGTACTGGCACTTCTGGTGAAATTCCTTTCATCTCTTTGTATGACCATGTTAGGTAGTCACGGTATTCCATTAGGAGTTTTTGAGTTTCGCTTCATCTTCTTGATGAAGCTGTTTCCCAAAGAAAATGAATTTTTCTTCCTCCCCTTCAAAGGCGAGGTTTATTGTGCGTGTTTTTGCCGGTCCCTCATAGATTGGAGTTTCACCAATGCTATCGGTTTCTTGAACTTCAAATTCTCTAAGTGGTCTTGGCATTGCTATTGGCACACTACCACTTGTATCATTCTTGAAGTATTTCGACACTTCTTGAAGATCGGCCTCTAATGGGGTTGAACTAGCCTAACATGTGTCATGTGTACTGGGTGGCATAGCTAGATTTATTGATTTGTTAGGCTCTTCTTTTCCATTGGTAAGGTGTTTCCAAGTATGGGTTCATTTGCTACGCATACTCGTTCCACTCCCTCAGGGGACCATTCAAGAGGCGGTGGTTCTAATTTTGAGGGAGCTAACTTTGCAAGGTACAATTTGATGATCCTTGATTGGACTCGTTCAAATTCATTGAAGTGCTTGGCCTTGGCTTTTCTGTGATTTCCTCCTTCAGCTTTCTTGCGGGATCTTTTGTTGTTATTCAACTTTGGAGGTTCAACTTTTGGGAGCTCGACTGCCATTAGGGCATGCATAATGGCTGTCATTATCAAAGATTTGACCTTCAATTTTAGCATTCACAGCCTCTGTTTCAAGGTCCCAAGGAAAATCTGAGTCATCATTGGTATAGGTACCTTCTTCAGGTTCATTTTTCCACTTGAGGTCAGCCATAAAGAATGGCATCTCTAGATCGATTGGTTCTTCATGTTGGAGTGGAGGATCTACTTGCAGTGCCTTAGCATCAATCTGTGAGAAGATGGCGTCTAATGAATGGCAATTGTCGATGGTTGCCAATGTTTGAATCTAGTTAATGACATTGCTTTGTGAGTCACTTGCTATGGCATGCTATTGCAAGGGAGCTTATTTGCTTGAGATTGTTGTTGAAGATGTGTCATCCAACACTCTAGGCACAATTGGTTTAATAGCTCCTGTCCCCACATTCACCCTGACTACAGTGTCTCAATTCTGGATTGTCAATCTATCAATTCCCTAGTCATGGAGGACTGATGCTTCCCGTAACCAAGGACATCCCAGTAAGATTTGATTGGATTTTTTGGGGAGATCCAAGATTGTGAATTGAAGGGAAAAGCGGACTCCTGTGATCTTTGTGGACACGCCAGTCACTATTCCCAAGGGTTTAGCCCATGAATCATCGGCAAGGCAAATGGTTAAATTAGCCTTTTGCATTGGTGGGAGACCCCATTCTTCATAGAGCTCCTTTGATAGGACATTTCTACTATGGCTTGGACCTCATTATATGCCTTGTGGATCAAAGGCACAGTAATGTTGCGTATGTCATCTCTCTCACCCATCCACACACGGATATCTTCAATGTCGTTCAAAGGCCGACCCCCCCTAGTCTTTAAAATTTATAAAATTTAAAAAAAATTAAAAAAATAAAAAACTAACCACTACACTAACTCTAGGTTAGACTAACTCCGGTTAGGTTAGTCGTGGTTAGGTTAGGTTAGGTTAGTGGGTTAGTTAGGTTAGGTTAGTTAACTTGAGTTAAGTTAATTAACCATGGTTAGGCTAGTAAACCTAGGCTACGGTAGTTACTCAAAAGGGTTGGTTAGTATTAACCTAATTTAGGTTAGTTTTCACCTCAGTTAGGTTAGACTAACTCTTTAGTTTCTAACTAACTACAGTTAGTCAAACCTCCCAGTTACATTAACTGGAAGGATGTAGGTTAGTTACTCTAACTAAAGTCACTTGGTTTCAACCCCTCAGTTGGACTTAAAGTCCATTCACACCACCATTAGGACCCCCCCAAAGCAAAATTTACCCCTACTTTGACCCCTCGAAACTCATCCGTTTGGGACCTAAACTGAACCTCGTTTGAACCCAGATTTCACACATGGAAACATCACGCTACGAGGTATTTTTCTAACCCATTGCACACCATTTTGGCATTTCTAGCACTCGTTCATTTGCGCCCCCGTGTGGGCCTCGTTTCGCACAAATTTGATCATATCTTCACACCATGACCTCCGATTAACGATCCATCTGCACCAGCACATTTCCCTACACACGTAGGACAATTTTAGGCACATTATTAACACAACAGTCCCTACACAAACTAACACCACTCTAACCCTCCTAACAAAGCAACATCCACACCCGCACTTGTGGCAGAGACACCCTTGGCAAATATCAGCCAATCTACATGCAGCTACGTTCCAGCCAATGCCTTCGACTCCAATGCTCGCCAGATCCACATATAACTCTGCTACACCAACTGCCCCCGCCAATCCTCTACCCCGAATCCCCCCCTAAGATTCAACCACTCCCTTTAACTCCTCCACGACCCAACATGGCCGGACACTTTCATGACAATGATGGGGATCTCGACCTTGATGCCGAGGCTGACAATTTCTTCGATTGAAGAAATAACAACAATCAAGGTCACCACCCCTTGGGAAAACTGGAACTTCCCAAATATAATGGTAGTGGAGACCCGACCCGATTCCTCCAACATTTTGATGTTGCATGCCACATAGGTGGAGATCAATCCCATGAAACCAAGGTGGCTTGGTTTCCCATGGCCTTAATTGGTGAAGCGTCTAAATGGTACCTAGACCTTCTCATGGAAGAATGTGCCACATGGGACCTACTTCAAACAGAATTCAAACAACGCTTTCAAACGGAGAGGCTAAAAGATGATCCTGCTTCCCAACTCAACAAGATCGAACAAGGCCGGAGAGAAGATGTGCGCACATATCTGGGTAAGATGAAACGATTAATCGCCAAATGTGACCCACAACGAGATGCAAAGTACCTCACGGCATGGTTCATTACAGGACTCAGAAAGAAAATCTGCAAGGATATGAAAAAGATAAGCAGCTATGAAATGTTTAGTGTTGCTCATGCGGCAGCCATTAACATCGAGGATGGCATGACCGACTCAGATAGTAGCAGTGATGATGGCAAGTCTAATACACGAGATAAGCGCTCGAAAAAGGGTAAATCAAAGGACATTGCCAAAACATCCAATGAAGATCGCCTAGAGGCCATGACCATGAAGCTGAAAGAAGACATGATGCAGGCCATGGATCAAAAACTTCACTTGTCTCAGCTACCAACTCAAACATATCCACGATGAGACAATGTCTGGTGTCCACATTGCTTGGCAAATCATATAGCAAATGAGTGCCTGATCCTTAGAGCTAGAATCACTACACAAGAAAATCCACCACCAAGGTTGTGGTGGCATATCTACATCATCGGTGGCCATGATGAGAACAGTTGCATGAGAACAATTGCATCTTCAACATGTGCGACAACCTGCCTCAACCTCAACAATACCAAGTGGCACCCATACCAGTATACAGGCACCGGCACTTGTACAAGCACCCCCAACTCCGAGGCTAAATCTTATTCCCATTCGGACACAAGTCCCACAACTACTCAGGAATCCGAATCCACAACCATATCCAAGAGCACCAAACCCCGCTCCTTAGGCAGTTCCAATACATCAATTACAAGCTGAGGAAGTAGACTCATTATTTGAGTATGAAGAAAAGCACCCAGTGTAATATGTCGAAGGTGCAGAGGGTCTAATACCAGTTTATGCAAATCAAGTATGACCCAACACATTTTGAGCACCAATGAAGTGCTACGATTGTGGCAAAAATCACTGAATCGCCTCCTTCTGAATCTTGGATCCTCCTTCTAACCCTGGATTCCTTCTAAACCGTGGAACTCCTTCTAAACCCTGGAACCTCCTTGTGAACCCTGGAACCTTCTTCTAACCCTTAAACTCCTCCTAAACCCTACAACCCCTAATGAAGGCAAAATCCTTCATTACCTCAATCATGATGATACACGTTCCTTTTACACATGCATGCACTTTGTTTTCTTACCACACTTAAGCCTACATCTCTCACCGGAACATGACTTGAGGTCCTAAGCTACATGTATACTACAATCGACAACTCTAATATATCTGTAGGTGACAAAAAGCCTCAGAACCCTGCATACTGAGAGAACCCAGCTCTTCCTATGAAAGCAGTAGGGAAGAGCCAACATTTGGCACCGTTGCCGAGGAGACTAGCATCTCAAGTAGCGAGTAAACATATGTAGGTATGTGTAAAAAACAAACTACTTCAAACTTTCACGAACATAACACTCAAGGGCAAGGAGAGTAAAATTTTTTTCCATTTCTAGCCAAACATATCAACCCCAAGCATCAACCTTGGGTTACTACCTTAAGAAATTTTCTTTATTTATTAAATAGAAGCCAGATGATAAACAATCAGGCTAGGTAGTGGACACAAATGCATAGAGATTGCAATTTTGATCGCTTCACCTTTTTGCAGAATAGCAAACCGAGCTATCCATAAAGAGTTATGGCTTGGAAGAGTTTAGGATTAAACCCTAAGCCTAAACCCTAAACCTAAACTCAAATCCTATAAAAACCAACTCCACCCCCTCATTCTTCATCTTTCACATTTTGCCTCCATTCTCTTCTCCCTTCCGAGCCCTATGCAAGACACTCCTCCCTCTCACACCAAGTAGTGCTAGAGAGGGCATATTTATCCAAAACACTATGCACACCCTATTCACCTAGCACTGAGCACCAAGCACCTTAGAGGCAAGGGAGCTAGGAATAGAGCCAAGTGTCAATATTTGGCAATCCTACTGGGGAAGGATATGTGTTGAAAGGTTTGAGTGGGTAAATTGAGTGGATTGAGAATAGGAGTGTTAGGTATGAGTGCACAAAAAGAACCAGCATGCAATAGTTCAAGCTAACTAGTGATGAGTAATGATAGTTATGTGGTCAAGTGCAATATTTTAAAAAATTCCTCCAAGTATCTACTATTGATTTTAGTATCTTAAAGATCTTCTTGAAGAATGGTGTCTAGATTGAGGAGTGCTTCTAGGAAAGCCTTCACATCATCCTAGCAATCAAAGATGTTTGATTCATGTGTAGAAAGAAGACAATGATGTGTGGATAGAAGAGAGGAATACCTGTATCAAGGCTATAGAGGGTGGCAAGACTTAGGGGACATAGAAGTTGCAATGAATTCCAAATAGGGTATGGATAAGCATGTGAGTCCTTGTAGTATAGCTACAAACCCCCAACAATGGCTTGAACAATTTCAAAGAAGGATGGGACATTGTCTAAGAGTGCTCAAGAGTGAGTCGATTAGAGAAAGCCATACATGATTGCCAGAAGCCTTTAATCAAGAAGCTACCTTTCAAGTGGTGGGTGGAGAATTTGCAATAGTCATTTTACAAAAATTCTCCATGCTAAAGAACTTGGAGAGCCCATACTTAGGCAGAGTGGATGATTTGGGAATGGGTCTATAAGGGGATGTCTGGAATAGTAGAGCTAGTACAAGTTCCCAACCAACTCCCAACCAAGAACAACCACAGGATAGGCACACAATTCTACTATGAGTTAGAGATAGAACCACAATGTTGCTGTATTCGTAGAAGGGCTTCTTTCCAAGTGATGCATGGGACCAAGCAAATTAGTAAGCATCCTAGGGTCTAGTATCCAGACTGAGTATCCCAACTTTGATTTTACATGCCTGTGTCCAAGTAGAGTACTCCAAGAACTAATATGCTGAGTTCCTAACACCAAGCACCTAGTCATATACCTCCTCAAGCACATGTTTGAGATAGGAGACGAGCATAAGGGCCAAGCCTAGTTGCACCAAAAGTACCAGTACTTGGGGTACACAAGTTTGGGAACATACTCATACTCGGTATGGAGGTCTGTCCCGTTCACAAATAGGAAGAGAATGAACAAACTTTTGAGGGATCAGAATTGGAGCCAGTGGTTGTAAATCCTAAGGTTACCCCTCAATTAAGGCAAAATGTTAGTATTATAAAGGAGTTAATGATGAAGACCCAAATAGCCACCTACAAAGTTTTTTGCAAGTTTATTAGATTAATGGGGCCAAGACCAAGGAGGAGCACATGAATTCCTTCCTCTGAACCCTGGTTAAAACAACTCTAAGGTGGTACAACCAGTTTCCAATTGGCTATTTTTGGTATTTGGAACACATGACCGAGGCATTCTTGAAGCACTTCCATTAGGAAATCAATGAAGAGGATGTTTAGACCAAACTAAGTGAACTCAAACAAAAGGAAGAAAGTCCATCCAAGATTTTGTATTAAGAATGAGGTATTTGATCAACCAGCATAGTACACCAGGTGTACCCGATGATAAGTCTTTATGTGCTTGGTTATTGTGACTGACTGTACATAGGTGGACATTCAGTCGTTGAAAATTGTTAACCCTACCAAGACATATAAAAATTGAGTCATAAACTCAATTATAGTGTCAAAAAAGCCTTGAAGGATATGTGTTATCAATGAGAAGCCAAGCTCCAGTGAAAGATGGCATAATAAATGTTCTAAAAAGGGACATACAAAAGAAGATTGGCATACAAAATATCAGAATGTATGCACTCAGTGGGGCCATGATGAGACTAAATTCTGGTTTGCTAAGAAACAAACTACCAATTTGAACCAATTTATGATAGACACCAAAGCCCAAGGAGAGATGGCCATCCAAGTCTAAGGAGAGCAATTACAGGGCAAGGAATGATAAAGGTAAATGTCCTGATAAATGCTTTTGTTGTGGTGAGAATCATACTCAAGTTGAATGTATGTTAGAGGTATGTTATGGCTAGAACATCTCAAAATGCTCAAGGACTCTTGAGAGAAGGGAGGTAGACTATGGTTTTGGAGAGCTATACTTATCAAACCAAAGATATGACATGGAATCCCTGGTGACGATACCGGTTGTTGGTACTTTGGTGATAGACGACCAAGTCCCCACTTATCTCAATTAAGATCAAGAAGCATTTCTGGTGTCATAGGATCTGGAATTAATATTTCTCAGAGGCTATTGCCATCTAACTCAATTTTAAGCAGTTTAAGCCATCACCATTGAGAATACAAATGGCAGATCAACAACCAATTCAACCAAAAGTTACAAGTTGTTGTCATTGCAATTGGTGGAATCCACTATATGGTGAGTCTACTAGTCATACCTATGGAAGAGAATGGTTGCCCAATCCTATTGGGATGACCTTGGCTTAAGCGTGCAAAGGTAATGCATGATTGGGGTTTTGACATGATGACTATCAAGATAGGAGACGTTCAAATACAAATCCCTCGGAGTAGTTGCTGTCCACAAACCTAGAAGCTCCAAACTAGTTTACCTAGGACATTGAAACCTAACTGGAGATCCAAATCTTACCAGTAGGTGAGATTGATGTGTTCAAGGTCACAATCGAGCTCTAGGAAAAACTCAAGGCTGAGAAGCTTCTCGAGCAACAACATTGTGACACAAGCAATTTCACAGAGGATGTGGTTATTGAATGGGAGCTAGCCAAGAATCTAGTTACTATTACTTAGCTTGGTAGGGTTGTAGCGTAGTTAGGAGAAGATTGACAATTTCCTCCCAAGAAGGCTCCCAGTAGGGGAGGAAAACTAAGAGGTTGAATCGAAGGTTAACGAGTTCAATTGAGGGAGTGTCTACAAACATTAAAAGGGGAGCAGGATGTTGGAACATCAATCAGGAGTGGATCAGAAGGATTGATGAGTTGGATACTAATACCATGTGAAGTCTTGAACTAGGACGTAAAAGACAAAGAATATTGAGAATGCTTATTCATAGAAAGAAGAGAGATCGATGGTGAAAATAAGAGAGATGATTTATTGATGAACATGAGAACGTTCATATAGAAGGAACTTGAATAGATGGAATAATCGACATGGAGGTTACATGTATGAGGCCGGTATGCCTGCACGTCATGGTGTCTCATTATGATCCTAGTGTTAACAATGGACTTAATTGAGCTTTATATTTAAGCTTTAACATTTTTACCCCCCTCTTTTCTCAGCATCCGCCGCACACTACTAGTGCAAAAGAAGCCTTCTTTTGGGACACCCCCCCCAAGATCTGGTCGAAGAAGACTCATAACAAACCATCTCCAGCGAGGGTAATGAAATGGAGTCACCCCTTCCCAAGGAAGATCTGATGGTTTGAGATACTCAAGAACCGTGGCGAGCTTACGGGGAAGAAAATTGAAATCATGGAAAAAAAGAAAGACATGCTGATCCCCCTCCCTCTCAACCATCTCAATGGAGGAGGAGCCTTGACAAGATCTAGACAATCCCCTCGGGACCAGTGTCCCTACAACCCAAGAGATCCAAGCTCTAATAGAAACACAACTAGTGGAGGAAAGAACTATAGTGTCGCCAAGTCTAGTGGTAGCTCACTAGACATGTCACAAAAAATCGATAAGAAGGGCATAAAATGTCAATAGAAAAATCACCCACCTCACAAAGGTAAGGTCACATCTTTCCTCAATGAAGATCTCTACATGGAATCCATCAATTGGCTTTTCTCACATGCACTCATAGGATTTCTTCTTGGACCTTGAACCCATGCAGTCTTCTTTGAAAACTGTATTAGAAATAACTGGGTAGAAGAGGGATGGTAATTATGAGTGTCAGATTCCTAAGAAGGGGATTCTACTTTTTCCTATTCGAACAAGAGGATATGGATTACGACATCCTTAATGAAGCTCTCTGGACTATCAAAAACCAACCACTCTACTTGGAATACTGGTTTGAAGACTTCAATCTTGATAGGCCTAGGTCCATTGCCATCCCACTTTGGCTAGAACTACCTGATCTCCCTTTCTCTCTTGTGCCTTAAGATGCTAGGGTTTGTAATAGTCATTATTATTACAAAAAAATGGGATGGGCAAAAAATGAACCTAAAAAATGGAAATCTTCATGTAAAATGGCTCATAACTATAAAGATTGATAGTTATTATAATTTCAACTTACAAGATGTTCACCTCCCATGTTGTAGAGTTTATGTCTCCATAAACATTATTATTTAAAAAAAATGGGATGGGCAAGAAATGAAGCCAACAAATGGCAGTCTCCATGTAAAATGGAAAAGGCAAAAACTGAAGCCGAAAAATGCCCAAAATGGTACTCCAAAAGCTTTTTACATGCTGGCTGGTGCAGCAAGGGTAGGGGGTGGGTGCCTTGAGCCCCCTGCAAGATATGCAAGCCATGTCAATAGAGAGAGATGCAACAACCGCACATGATGTTCACTGCCAAGAGCATGCTAGTGATGATCAATAGGATGGCGCAACAGGCATTGAGATTGTTTGTGCTACACTTTATGAGAATTGATTCCATATTCCATTGAATATAAACTGAATGAGAATTGATTCAATATACCATAAGAAACAAACTTAATGAGAATTGAAAACGAACTGAATATTGATCCAATACACCATTGAAATAATCTTTTAACATAATCCTTGCAAATAAATTATACATGTCAAAAAATGTTTTTATATAATATGTCATGTTGTATACAATTTTTTTCTCTCTTGATTACTTAAATTCTATGTATCCTCAGATCTAGAGAGTAGGTTTCTTTAATGCCAAGCATGTCATTCAATTCATGTGCCACAGGAGCATTGCATGCCACACATGCACTTCTCAACTTTGGAGTATTCATGAGGCAAGCAAGGTGAAAGCAATGGTCACAAGGGAGAGCATAATATCATGTGGCTCTATCAAAGCAATCTTGGCAGATTGGACAACACGGCCTATCAATGATGAACTATAATTGCATAGGTAATGTGGACGGTTTGTGCATGGCAAGGCCAACAAGATCGCGATTCATTTTCAAGACTCTACCTCCTTGCTCAATATGTTGCGCAGGTATTATGGACGGTTTGCGCATGTGAGGCCAACAAAATCACGGTTGATTTTCGAGATTCTACCTCCTTGCTTGATATGTTGCAAGGTGGCTTGTGCATCACACACCTGTTGGAAATAGTTGGAAGCTATCAGACACATCTCCATGTATGCAATGTTGATATCAAGCCTCTATCCAATGTGTAATAACAATGCATGCAAATGTTGATTGTCACTTATTAGCTGCTCGTTCTCTTGCAGCACCCATTGATGCTCCATAACTACATCTTATTAAATTACATGGCACAGCGGAATAGAAACTGAACAAAGAATAGAGAGTACACAACAAACTAGAAATGAACAAAATTTTCCTTCAATACTAATGTAGTAAAGATGATGGCTCCATCCACCCGTGCACTCCCACAATGGAGCTTAGATGGCAATCTAGACAAATACTAGGTAATGAGCTACTAGTTGGAAGATCCTCAATGGAAGATTTGATTTGGTATAATGGATTGGGGAGGTCGCCTCTTTATAGCTATGAGGGCGATAGTTGAATCAACATAGTTGGTGGAACCGACCAGTCAACCTAGTCGATGAAGCTGACCAGTCAATCTAGTCAGTGGAACTGACTAGTCAACCATGGAATATTCAAGGAATATTACCTATACCATCGCCTCAGGGGCTCTCGCCCTCAAACCCCCACCAGGGGGGATGCTGGTCCCCCTAGGACCCCCCAACTGGGATCCAGCTGGCCCCTAGGCCCCAGCAAGAATAAGGGGCTCCCACACAATCACCTTTCTACTATCAATGGTCTCATTGATAGACCTCATCTAACGTGCAAGTCAGGATCCACATCCACTATCCCGGGCTCACACATGGCTTCTCCTCATATGGCGGCCTTACAACTTGAGCACCTTGGACCACTGATAGTTACCAGGGGTGTGGGGCATTGAGCATATCTAACACCCCCCCTCAATGTCCACCCATAGGAACTACCTTCTCGGCCTAATGCCGAGTCTCTGAAGATGACCATGAAGCTGATCCTTCTCGATTTCCTTGGTCAAGATATTTGCTCCATTTTTCTCTGTTGAGATAGTAGACCAATTCCACTATCCCATCCAGATCACGCACATAGTGATACTGAATCTCTATATGTTTTGTGCATGCATGAAACACTAGATTTTTAGCAATGGCCATGCAACTTTGATTGTCTCACCTCAGCATAGTTGCCTCATCCACTTGCACTCCCATGTGCCATAAGATCCTCCTCAGCCACACTGCTTCGCAAGTAGCAAAACATGCTGCCTTGTACTTAGCCTTGGTAGAAGACAACGCCACAATTGGTTGTTTCTTACTGATCCAAGAGAAGATACCTGAACCTAAAGTGAAACAATATCCAGAAACTAATTTCCTAGAGTCAACATCTGTAGCCCAATCTGAGTCACAATGACCAGCCAAGGAAGTGCTCGTACCATAGGTGATGCCATAATCAAGACTCCCCTTCACATACCTGAGCACCTACATCCCTACATTCCAATGATTCTCCTGGGGTTTATTGGAGAACTTGCTCAAAATGCCAATAGCAAAATTGATGTCCGGTATGGTGTTGCACAGATAGATGGGACTGTCAACCAACTTCTTGTACCTCCCAATGTTTGCTAGTGGTGAGGCATCCTCCATAGATAGCCTCGCATTTACCTCCATAGGTGTAGCTATCTCCTTGCACTCAGAGTACCAAATGCCTTCAAGATCTCCCTTGCATATTTCTACTGAGAGATGAAGATCTTACCAGACTTCAATCCCCAAACAGTAGTGCATCAAGCCTAAGTCTATCATCTCAAACTCTATGCTTAACACCTTTCTAGTCTATTGGATCATGTCTTCATAGTCACCTGTAATAAGGAGATCATCCACTTATAGAACAATAATAGCAGATTTTCCACCTTTCCTATACACATACAAGTTAGCATCTGAGGCACATCTTTCGAAGCTTAATTTATGAAAGAATTTGTCTATCCATTGGTACCATGCTCTTGGGGCTTGTTTCAACCCGTACAGAGCCTTCTTCAATTTACATACCTTGTTCTCAAAATGGGGGGCCTCAAACCCTAGTGGCTAAGCCATGTACATCTCCTCCTTGAGGTCACCATTCAAGAATGCTGATTTAACATCAATTTGATAAAGTGGCCACTTTTTATGAGCATCCACTGATAGTATTGTGCGAATACTGGTCATTCTGGCAGTCAAAGTGAAAGATTCTTGAAAGTTAAACCCTTTAACCTGCAAAAATCCTTATGCAACCAATCTGGCTTTATACTTTTCCAAAGTCCCATCGGCCTTGTACTTTACCTTCCAAACCCACTTGGTGCCAATAACCTTTCTGTTAGGTGGTCGATCTACCAGCTCCCAAGTTTCATTCTTCATGATGCTATCATATTCTACTTGCATAGTGTTTTTCCAATCTCGGTCTGCAAGTGCTTCCTCCAAACTCACAGGCTCCTTTACTTCTACAATAATCTCAACCATTAAGGCCATATTGACTATGTGAGCAGAAGCCCTCCTTTGCTCCTCAATTCTTTGAGACCGCCTTGGTTCATCTACATGCTGCTCAATAGACATAGGCATCTGGCTAACATGGTTGTAGAGCTCCTTACCCATCGCAGCAATGGCTTTTCTGGTGTTGTAACAATAGGTTGGTGACTTGTACCTTCATCATCTTATATTTCCTCCTTTATAGCTCTTGGGACAAGTCCATAGTGAATTACCTCTTTGCTGATAAAGTGGAAGAGCTCTTCTCTGTCTCCACTACATGTGGTTTCTCCTTGAACATCGTGGCTCGCTATGATCTTCTTTGCCTCTCAGTCATACAACTTATAGGCTTTCTTCTCATCACAATAGCTTAAGAAGCTACATTTGGTGCTTTTTGGTTGTAGCTTGTTTCTCTCTTTGTCTGGTACATGTGCATAGCATTCACAGCCAAATGTTTTGAAGTGGAAGACGGATGGCTTCTTACCCCACTATAAGCCTCATGTGGTGTTTTACCTTTGAATGCCTTTGTATAGCTGCGATTAAGGATGTAAACCACAATATTGATAGCCTTAGCCCAAAAATGGTTTGGCAGTCCATCACCTTTCAACATACACCTCCCCATCTCCACGGTACATGTGCATAGCATTCACCCCCAAATGTTCTGAAGTAGGAGACAGATGGTTCTTACCCCGCTATAAGCCTCATGTGGTGTTTTACCTTTGAGTGCCTTTGTATAGCTGTGATTAAGGATGTAAACCACAATATTGATAGCCTCAGCCCAAAAGTGGTTTGGCAGTCCAACACCTTTCAACATACACCTCCCCATCTCCACGGTGGTCCCCATTCGGCATTCAACAACTGAATTTTGCTAAGGCATATGTGGTGTCATCATTTGTCACTTGATCCCTTTGCTCTTGCAAAAATCTCCAAACTTTGTAGAAACAAACTCACCACCACCATCCGATCTGATTTTCTTCACTTTTCTCCCTGTTTCATTTTCAACAAGCTATAAACATTCTTTCAATTTACCAAAAGCTTGAGCCTTTTCATGAAGAAAGTACACCCACATCTTCCTACTATAGTCGTCGACAATCAATAAAAAATAGGAAGATCACCGCAAGGCCTGTGTAGGCATCTTACCGCACAAGTCAACATGCACCAACTCTAGAGGATCGTTTGCTCTATTCTTGCTTTCTTGTGGGAATGCATTTCTCTGTTGCTTGCCCATCATGCAAGCTTCATATAGCTCTTTGATTTTTGCTACTCTAGGTAAGTGAGCAACCATACCTTACTTCTACATCTTCTTTAGCACTGCAAATCCGATGTGGCCGAATCTTTTGTGCCAAAGTCTGCTTGTGCCCACTCCAGTGGTGGTTCTAAGAGCACTTAGCTCATACAGGTTGTTCCTCCTTACTCCTGTGCCAACAAGATTGCTAGCACTATCCAAAATTTTTGCTCCTGTCTTGTTGAACCTCACCTCATGGTCAAGGTCAGTTATGGAAGTATTTGATAGCATATTTCTCTTGATTTGTGGAACATACATCACATTAGATATTTTCTTAACATCTCCATTTACAGAAACAAATGAAACCATACCTATACCCTCAATAGGGCATTTTGCATCATTTCCAACCGTCACAGTGATGGGTTCCTATAGAGGCTGCATGAAACAATATAGACCCTTCTTGCAGGTCATGTGATAGGAGGCACCACTATCCAACACCCATGAATCAGTGGTCGATGCTTCTTGAACTGAGGAACACTCTTCCTCAATGGCCAAAAATAGATCCAACTCTGCTTCTGCTATGTTTACTCTCTTTCCCCTTATCTGTCTTCTTCAGGGTACCATTCTTTTCATCTGCTTTCCTAACTCGGCAATCTACAATCACGTGGCCCTTCTTCTTGTAGTAGAAGCATTCTCCCTTAAACTTCTTCTTGCCGCCCTTCTTCTTTTGTTCACCACTAGTAGAGGGCTCACCTCTGGTGGAGGAACCACTTTTGCCTTTTCCAATGGCACAGAATGCAGCATCGCCATTGCCACCTCCATCTCAAGCTTTAAGCCTCAATTCCTCCTCCACAAGTAAAGCACAAAACTCCTCAAATGACAATGGTTGGGGTCTCACCTGAGTGTTAGGTGATGTTACCAGTCCATCAAACCTTGGTGGACATATTCAAAGACACCACTGAGCTAGCTCTTTGCTAGTCTTTTGTATCCCAACACCAGCCATCTGGTCACTTAGATTTTTTATTCGGGTTATGAATGCCTCCACTGTCTCTCCTTCATTAAACTTCTCAGCTACGAGTTGATTCTCCAGATTCTAGACCCTTGTCTGATTCCACATCTCATAATGACTCTTCAATATGTTCCAGGCCATAGTTGCCTTAGATGTATGCTAAATCAAGGTCAAAACACTATGAGTAGTACTTGTAACCAGGGCACACAAAGCATCTGCATTCCTACATTTCCAAGCTCATAGAAGGTCAACATTAGAGGTATCGTACTCCTCAGATTTGCTGGGTCGGGGGTTCCTTATGGTTCTAGGTCAGTACTATCTCCAGAAGCTCATATGAATCTAGAAAAGTAGTAATTTTAAACTTCTACAGAGTGTAGTTTGTACCATCTAGCTTGCCTTCAGTGAAGGCTGGTGGGCGAATCCTCAATGCCTAGATTGTTGGTGCAGCAGCAGTTACTAAACTCAAGCTACTTCATGTTGAGCCGTTTCCTGTTGCCATCACTCCATATGTTGTTGAAGCCCTTGCCTCTCTCCTATTCTTCGATCCTTAGAGCTGCCTGGGCGCTGATACCATGTTAAATTACACGATGTAGTAGCACAAAAACTGAACAAAGAATAGAGAGTACATAGCAAACTCAAGATGAACAAAATTTTCCTTTAATATTGATGTAGTATAGATGATGGCTCTGTCCACCCATGCGCTCCCACAGTGGATATTAGATGGCGATCTAGATAGATAGTAGGTAAAGAGCTACTAGTTGGAAGATCTATGATGGAAAATCTAATCTAGTACAATGGACTGGGGAGGTCACCTCTTTATAGCTATGAGGGCGGTAGTCGGATCAACGTAGTTGGTGGAACCAACCAGTCAACCTAGTCAGTGAAGCCGACCAGTCAACCTAGTCGGTGGAACCGACTAGTCGTCCATGGAATATTCAAGGAATATTACCTATACCATTGCCTCGGGGGCTCTCGCCCTCGAACCCCCACCAGGGGGGTCACTGGCCCCCAAGCCCCAACAAGAATAAGGGGCTCCTACACAATCACCTTTCTACCATCAATGGTCTCATTGATAGACCTCATCTAACATGCAAGTCAGGATCCATCCAGTGTCTCAAGCTCACACATGGCTTTGCCTCATATCGGGGCCTTACAACTTGTGCACCTTGGACCACTGGTGGTTACCAGGAGGGTGGGGCATTGAGCATATCTAACACATCTCGCATAGTCCCGAGAGGAAATGTGAGGTCTCGCTCAACGTGTTCTCCCTATTGTCCTACTCCAACATCCTCTTTGATGGTCATGAAGATATTGGCAGTCATCATCAATGCTACACGTCCAGTGAGGTCACATAAAAACTTGTCAGTTAATGTTGGGTTCGAATTTTTCCAAAAAATAAGAAGCAAATAGTCAAAAAGATATTTAAATAGTATAGTCACCATACGTTCAACTGTCGACGTGTGCAGGAGGTTCTGCTACCATGGGTCTATGCTTGTCACTCATGATTTCTCAAATATTCAAGAACCTAAGGAAAAGTCCACTTAATGGCCAAGCACAGACTTTGTGTATACGTCTTTGCAAAGTATAGGGGAATATACCCTTGAGGTTTCTTTGCAAACATCATCTCCTAGATGATGGGTGCACTCTCTTTGATGGCTTGGTTATGACATGCACAATGGGCCATCGTCACTACTAAATCGAAGCTGAGCCTCCCTCTCATATAGCTATAATGTCTTCATTTGAGACGAGGCTCTTTACTTCCGCATACTTCAAGCCTTTAGGGTTATGGAAAGGACTGGCAATGGAAATATCCTTTGCCTGGTCTCTTCTCATAGGTTGTGTGGTGGTGTCAACCACATCCATCATGAACTGCATGGCTTGACTAGTGCATGTGTGTGCATCTTGTGCTTGGTACTCGTCCTATGTGGATGGTCGAGAGGATGTTCTTGATGATGATGCCATTGTTGTGAGTCATGATCGTAGAAATGCTTAACCTAATAACAAAGATACGAGTTCATAACATAAGCATGCATGCATTCCAATATTTCACCCTGGGAAAGGATGAAAACGGACTTGTTGCTAACCAAACTACATACACGAAATGTTGACAAAAATGTTGCAATGCGACCAATTAATGATATGAAAACCTATATATAAAATATGCGATTTTGGCATCTCATCATGTCTCAATTTACAATGTGGATAGTTTTATATTTAGAGAACAATGCTGGTTTTGTGACCTTGACATTGCTTTATAAGTTGTGTACTTTTCAAATATACCTAAATCATATTTTGCATTTTTTTTGTCGGATGTTGGATAACATGATTCGATGTTTAGGGTTTGGTATTTCAACCATTGGTTGTATGACTACAATCTCACGAGATGATCTTTTATAATTGCAATCCCACAATAGCTTGATTACATGCCCTTGGTATATTTGATTAGTTGACAGTGCAGACCTACAACCCAAAAGAAAGTTGGCTATTTTGCTAAGTAGCCAACCAAGAGCATAGCATTTTGATATGTCTAACCATGTGCCATTTGGTTGAGGGTATGCATCATTTCTTGAGTACATCTCTTGTGCAAACCAACGATATCGTGACTTTGGAGCAAGCGCTTGAACTTGCTTGGTGTGACATGAAGTTGGGGGTAATAAACTTCACGCACCTCTTTACTTCCTGCTACTTTCAAACTGAGTGATAGAGATATTCATCACTAGGAAAGGGACATTAAAAAAAATCTTTTATACTAAGAGACCACACCATACTTTCCTCCCTTAGATGAGAATGAAGATGGTAACATCCCAAGTGATGTACTCAACCATAGGAAGAAGGAAAGGATTAGCGAAGGCCATAATCTCAGCAAGCCGGCCTATGCCAAAGAGAAGAGTGATATGTTTTTGAAAGAAGATCTTGCAGCTCAACATGACATGAACTCATATATATCAAGGAGTTTAAAGGGGCTGATTGGGTCGGATGGGTAGGTTCCGAGGAAACATTGCACCTCCTTCATAGACACCTTTATACTTAGCTCAAAACACTCTCCAAACTATCATAAGACATAGAGACCCATAACTTTTAGCAGAGACATTCAAACACGTATCCAAATGTGCCTTAAAATGGGCTTCGCTTAATATAAGTTTCGTAAGAAACAGAGAAGCGGTCGGAAAGATATGGGCAGTTTATTGGAAGAGGGTAAAAACTGTTTGAAAAAGAAATAGTCACACCCAGAGAGTCATATATTTTTTGTTTAACATCTAATACAATAATTGAAAATATAGGATGATGCTTCTTTAAGAGAGCTTTGTGTGATATAAGTTTCATCTAAATCGGACAATTGAGCAAAAAGTTATAAGTAAAATACTAATAGGGGGTCAAACTGTCATGAAAAATGCCTACTCCTTCTACTAGTGCCAACTTGGGAGAATACTACCTCCATGCTTAGACTTCATCAATGATCCTAGTCCCATAGAGGTCACCTAGGAGGGAAGGAAGAGCCCTCTTTGTGGCTTGGGAAATAGATAGACCATGTATGCACAATGAGTGGCCAAATAGACAACAATTCTAAGCACTTTCGAAGAGAAAGCAATGGAAAAAGGGAAGAGACACTCAAGAGAGAGAACTTGAAGTGGCCTTCATTACCAATAGAGTGACACTCCACTCTAATGCAACTCAAAATACTACAAACACAAGGAAGAAGAAGAAGTTTCATATGTACAAGAGGGAGTGGAAGCTCCATGACTACTCATAGAGAGAGAGAATGAACTAGAGAGAGGTGGACTCAAGAGTCTACATAAGAGAATATCTACAAGAGGGAGAGAAGGCTCATGGAAGAGGCTTGAGGAGACTAGAGCTACAGCAACATGAGGCCTAATGGTGGAAGAGGCTTGCCATGTGTCCCATCAAAAGATGCTCAAGACTCTTAAAATATTAAGAAAGTCAAGAGACTTCCTACATGGAGCCCATAGGGACCCTCTCTTTTCCATATGTCCACATCCTTATTATTCCACATGGGAATTCTAGAAAGATTCCTCTTGACTCCACACTCCTCCACATGCCTTCCACATGCTTGGCATGTGGCCTCTCTTATATTATTGGAACACATGGACATGAGCCCACCTCTTTATATGACTCACTCTTCCTTTTCCTAAAAACCCCATAATATCCCATACACAAATAACTCTCACCCGATACCAAGGTATTTATAATTCATACCTATGGTATTTACATTGATCCATTCCACTCATCCTCTCAATCCCATACAATATCTTAGAAAATAGAAATAAGTGAGAGCCACTAGGCTATCACTTGATACTCAAACTCTTATCAAACATAGAAGAAAACAATACCAATGCCAAATAAAAAATATCAATTTTTGGCATCACATCTTTCCCCCCTAGCAGATCCTCTCTAGTGAGATAGAGAGGGATGTGAAGATAGTGGGAGAGAGGGAAGGAGTCTCACTTGCGGCTTTCTCACAATCACAAATGGGGGAATACACACAAAGGTGGAGGCTGAAAATAGTTTTCCTCTTCTTAGTTGTGAAAGCCAAAAGAACTCAAGTACAAAGAAATAGAAGAACCCTATATGTGGGTCTCAAACCAAACTCAACTAACTAAGGTGGCATACTAACTGAGCCACGAACTAGTGTAGATAAGGATAGCTGTCATCCAGCTATTATTCGTGGGCGGTGTACCAACCGCATCTCCAGCTAACAAGTCGGTGACATAAGTACCCAACGGTCACCCTGGCATATCTCGAGTGGAGCTCGATATCTCAACACTCCCCCTCGAGCTCAATCCCAAATCCTGCACACCAAGCAGGTCTCTGAACTTGCGCAGCTTCTCTGCGCCCAATGCTTTCGTGAATATGTCAGCTACCTGATCCTCTGTGCTGACATAAACTAGATCAATAAGATCTAGTAAAACCTTCTCCCGCACATAGTGATAATGCACCTCAATGTGCTTTGTTCTAGCATGAAAGACTGGGTTCTTTGCCAAGTGTATACTGCTCATGTTGTCATAATAAATGACAACCGGCCCATCTGTAGACTGATGCATATCATCGAGTAGCTTATGCAACCAAGCTACCTCACATGCAGCCATTGCTGCACCCCTGTACTCAGCCTCTGTGCTCGACAAGGCAACTGTAGGCTGTTTCTTGCTGCTCCAAGTGACTGCAGCACTCCCAAAAGAGAACACATATCCACTGGTAGATCGTCTATCAGAAATACTACCAGCCCAATCAGCATCAGTGTATCCATGCAACTGTATCTGAACCCCAGCCTCATAAAATAGTCCATACTGCAATGTGGACTTCACATACCTGAGTATGTGTCTAGCCGCATCCAAATGTGGTTTCCTTGGAGCCTGCATAAACTGACTTACCAACCCAACAGCATAGCTCAAATCTAGCCTGGTAATAGTCATGTAAATCAAACTTCCTACTATGCGTCTGTACATAGTAGGGTCTTCCAGAAGCTCACCTGCATCTGTGCTCAGCTTCACATTCTGCTCCAAAGGAACTGAAATAGGCTTACAGCCTGTCATCCCATATTTGGACAGCATGTCCAATCCATACTGCCTCTGTAAGAGTTGTATCCCACTTGGTGATCTAATCACCTCAATGCCCAAGAAATAACGCAGCTCTCCCAAATCCTTCATCTCAAACTTCTGCCTCAATAGCATTTTCACATGAAGGATATCTTCATCACTATCACATGTGATGATCAAATCATCAACATAAATGACCAGCAGCATAATCCCCTTCTCTGTTTTTCTCACATAGATTGAGAAATCTGCCTTGGAAATCTGAAAGCCAATAGTGACAAGATACTGTCCTATCTTGTCAGACCATGCTCTAGGTGCTTGCTTCAAGCCATACAAGGCTTTCTTCAACCTGCAAACAAACTCAGGATGAGTAGCAT
The DNA here is from genome assembly GCF_047967505.1 of Dipteris shenzhenensis. Classification (NCBI taxonomy): domain Eukaryota; kingdom Viridiplantae; phylum Streptophyta; class Polypodiopsida; order Gleicheniales; family Dipteridaceae; genus Dipteris; species Dipteris shenzhenensis. Next base: position 21,008,273 of record NC_141626.1, on the reverse strand, counting down.
GAACATAACCTGCTGGCTGCTCCATAAAGACCTCTTCTTGCAAATCACCATGCAAGAAGGCATTCTTTACATCCATCTGATGTAAAGACCATCCCTTTGATGCAACCATAGCAATGGCTGCTCTTACGGTTGCCATCCTTGCAACCGGGCTGAAAGTTTCTTCATAATCAATGCCATATATCTGTGCATACCCCTTGACAACTAATCTTGCCTTGTATCTATTCACAGAACCATCTGCATTGTGCTTGATCTTATAAACCCACTTACAACCAATTGCATTCTTGCCTTTAGGCAAAGGCACCAATTCCCATGTAGAATTAGCATCCAAGGCATCCATTTCTTCATCCATGGCTTTCTCCCATTTTTCATTTCCCATGGCTTGCTCAAAAGAAGTGGGTTCTGGTTCCTGTATCACTTTGACCATATAGGCATAGTGAATGGCTGTAAATCCATCATATTTCAACCTATCCACAGGATACCTAACCCTGGTAGACCTGCGCAAAATAGGCTCACTTCCAAGTGCTCTCAAAACATCCCTGGTCTTCCTTACTCCAGGTGTAACAACAGAAGGAATACCCAACTCATCATCAATGCTCTGTTCTGAGCCACTGGATTCACCATCCACATAAGAGTGACCTGCATTCACATCAAACATGGGCTGATCTACCTTCTCTTTTCCTTTTCGTGATACCTGCGTACCACTATCTGCATTGCTTTGAGGGGATTCTCCTGATCTCAATCTGCCTGTCCATGGTGAAGTATGTGAACCACTGGCAGAGGACACTCCAGGTCCACTGATATTTTGTGATTGCTGATGTGCATTCTGTGCAGCATTACCATTTTGTGCATCTACATCAATCATCACATTTACTGGTTTATACCAGCTGCTCATCTCATCAAAAACAACATCTCTGCTCACTGTGAACTTACGTGTAGAAGGGTTATAGCATCTATACCCTTTCTGCTACAGAGAATAACCAATAAAGATGCACTTCTCAGCTTTTGGATCCAACTTGGACCTCAACTCATCTGGCACATGGACATAAGCAATGCAACCAAAAATCTTCAAATGAGAAATATCTGGTTTCCTACCAGTATACATCTCCTCTGGCGTCATGCCATGTATTGCTGCAGTGGGAGTCCTGTTCATTATATAGACTGCTGTAGCAATTGCTTCAGCCCAATAATAATCTGGTAGATCTTTTTCATTTAGCATAGCCCGAGATACCTCTCCAATATGCCTGTTTTTTCTTTCTCTGCAATTCCATTTTGCTGTGGGGTATGACTGCATGAATATTGCTGCTTTATACCATGCTCCTGCAAGAACCTTGCAAACTCATTTGAGAGGTACTCTCCCCCTCCATCTGACCTTAGGCATTTTATTTGCAGGCCTGTTTCTTTTTCAACCATAGCTTTGAAAGCTTTGAAGTGCCCAAACACTTCACTTTTTTTTCTCATAAAATACACCCATAGTTTTCTGCTGAAGTCATCAATAAATGTGACAAAATAGTGACAGCCTCCAATAGATGCAGCTTTTGTAGTCCACACATCAGAGTGGATTAATTCCAATGGCTTTTTACTCTCTTGAACATGCCTAGGAAAAGGTTTCCTTGCCTGTTTCCCAAATTGACAGACTTCACAAATCTTGTGCATTTCTGCAACCTTGAATTTTGGCAATCCTGCAACAATATTTTGGGCTTGCATTGATTTAAGTCGCTGTATATTAACATGACCAATGCGTTTGTGCCAGATATCAATATCTGCAACTACACCGGTCCCATGTGCAAACATTGTTGCACTCAATTCAGGCATGTCTGCATCCAATGTAAACATCCTGCCCTTCTTCTTTCCTTTTGCTATCAAGCGACCATTATTTTTCATATCCTCAACAAAGCATCCATGAGGATTAAATCTGACCTGCAAGCCCTGCTCAACCATCTGACCAACAGAAACCAGGTTCTTGGTGATGTTCGGGACATGAAATACATCAGACAAGTGTTTCTTTTTCCCATCCTGCATAGACAAAGGAATTTTGCCAATCTGCACAATAGGATGTGCAGTATCATCACCACTCTCCACAAATCCTGGTTTTTCCATTTTTCTTGCATCCTACATCCATTCAGCGTGACCTGTCATGTGGTTTGATGCACCCGAGTCAACATACCACACATCATTGCTTTCTTCTGCACTTGTTATAGAATTTGTCATATGCTGCACCATAAACAAATGCTCATTTCTGTCATCACCCTGTCTACTAGAGGATGCATAATTGCCTTGCTGCAATTTTCCATTCATAATGTCATTCTACTTTTTATAGCAGTCCTTAGCCATATGACCCATTTTGCCACAATAGTAGCATTCAATATTGCTGTTTGCATTTTGGCCTCTCTGCCATCCACCACGGCCTCTTTGGCTCCCCCTGCCTCTAGAGTTCCCACGTCCTCCTGCATAGGACTGGTTTTCTTGCGTTTGCTGCATATTCTGATTTCTACCACGGCCTGCAGATCGGCCTCCTCTACCTCTGCCTCTACCTCTGCCAGCATTTGAGTAGAAGACAGTTTCTTTTGAAGTTCCTGCTGAAGAAGATGCACCCCCATTTCTCTGCTCTTCAGAAATTAGAAGAGCAATCAACTCCTCAAAATCAGGAAAGTTTTCACGAACGGCAATGGATGTCCGGAACTGTGCATAATCCTTTCCTAGACCATTCAAGGTCATAGAAACCAAATCATCATCATCCACTGGTGACCCAATGGAAGCAAGTGCATCTGCAATTTTCTTCACTTTCATGTGGTAGTCATTTATGCTCAAATTTTCTCTCTGCACATTGTGCAACTCCTGTTTGAGTTGCATTTTCCTGGCTTGCGTATTTGTGCTATACATTTTTGCCAAAGTATCCCATGCCTCCTTTGGCATATTTGCATCCTGAATATGCACAATCATGGAGTCCGAAATACTGATAGACAGCCAGTACATAACTTTCCTAGCTCTCTCATGCCATCCTTTGAATGCCTGCATTTCCTGTTGACTGGGAACATTAGGAAGAATAGGTTCTTCTTCATTTCCTGTAATGAATTCCCAATAGCCTTTTCCCATCAAGAAATTCGTCATTCTAAACTTCCATGCCTGGAAGTTGTTCTTGTCAAGCTTTTCAGTGACAATCTGTGAAAGAGAATCAGATGCCATTACAGAACACTGCAAAATATTCTGTCACTGCAAAAAACACAGCTTTTTGCCTCACACGGGCAGATCTGCAAAACTGACGAAAGTGGTATTTCACCACACAGTCACTTCCTAGTGACGATTTTGCATCAACAGGCAATAGGCATGAATCTGCAACTCCCAATATCTCTGCACATAGGCATACGATGCAATTTGTGCGACACCTTTTCACCAACTAGCCGCACGCAGTGGTCGCACAGCAAAAAACAGGGCCTTTTTTTGAGTGCCTGCGAAGAACTTCCGCCTTCAAAACGGGCCCCGAAACGGCCTCAAATCAGAAAAATAAAGTCACTAAGGGCTTCGCCCTTATCCCGCAGCATATACTGCGCTCTCGCCACACCGCGAAGGGTGTCTCAATCTGAAACAGTGCACTCCTGCACTTCTGGCTGTGCTACCTGCAGAGATTTGCTCCCAAACTCGAAATAGGAAAGCAACACTGGTCCTCTTACCAGGACACCACGAACTTGGCTTGCTTTCTTGAGCTCCTTACCACGAACAAGGCTCTGATACCATGTGAAGATAGTGGGAGAGAGGGAAGGAGTCTCACTTGCGGCTTTCTCACAATCACAAATGGGGGAATACACACAAAGGTGGAGGCTGAAAACAGTTTTCCTCTTCTTAGTTGTGAAAGCCAAAAGAACTCAAGTACAAAGAAATAGAAGAACCCTATATGTGGGTCTCAAACCAAACTCAACTAACTAAGGTGGCATACTAACTGAGCCACGAACTAGTGTAGATAAGGATAGCTGTCATCTAGCTATTATTCGTGGGCGGTGTACCAACCGCATCTCCAGCTAACAAGTCGGTGACATAAGTACCCAACGGTCACCCTGGCATATCTCGAGTGGAGCTCGATATCTCAACAAGGGACTGCTGGCCCTTAAGGTGGTCGAGCATAGAAGAATTTAAGGCAATACTCATTGGTGCATCCGGGTATCACCATGCCATCAACATCCTCAAGATGATAGGTTCCATTCGTGAACTTCTTTTTGACTCGATATGGTCCCTCCCATCAGTCGATAAACTTTTTGTCTAGCCGCTTCTCTAGAGGGCTATTAAATCTCATGACCAAATCTCCTTCTGCAATATCTTTTTTCTTGCATAATTTGGTGTCAAAATAAGCCTTGCGCCTTTTTTGAGAAGCTTCCAAGTTTTGTAAGGCCTATAATCTGCATTCATCCAAGGCTTCTAGCTATACCAAGCATTGAGCATAGGCATCGTCCTGTCCTTCTATTCTTGCAACAGTAGTGCGAAGACTATGTATCTCCAATTCAATGGGCAAAATGGCTTCTATTCCATACACTAGTTGGAATGGTGTAAACCCAATAGCTAGCTTGTGTGTGCAAAACTTCTGCCAAGTGCCTATCCCAATGCCTTTTCTTGGTGTCTACAAGCTTTCCCATTGAATTGCACAACAATCCATTTGTTTTCTTAGCCAAGCCATTACATTGGGGACAGTATGGTGTGGACATGTTATGATTTATCTTTAGCTTATGCACCACATCTTCAATTAGTCCATTTCTAAAAGAGGTTCCTCCATCAGTGAGAATTTCCAAAGGACAACCAACGCGTGAACAAATTTGATCTAAGAGAAATTTTGCAACTATGCTTGCCTTGCTATTGGATGTGGCCTTCGCCTCTGCCCACCGAGTCGCAAAATCTATGGCCACTAATAAATAATGCTTGCCTTGAGATGAGCGAGGGAGTGGTCCCACAAAGTCCAACCCCCATCTCTCAAATGGTCCATATGCTGGAATAGGCTTCAAGGGCCCAAGAATTAGTTGTCACCTTCCAAACTTTTGGCATATATTACAACTTCAATACCATTCATATACATCCTTATGGAGGCGTGGCCGAAAGTAACCTACATTAAGAATTCTCCTAGTTGTGCTTACTGAAGCAAAATGATCAAAGCATTCATGACACATTTCTAGAATTCTCCTAGTCTCCATGGGATGGACCACCCGATGGAGCACCTTATCTTTTCCCAATTTATAAAGAATGTCATCAACAATAGTATAGGGTCAAGCCTTCCTTACCAATCTCTGCTTCTGTTGTGGAGTTTACCCTTGAGGAAACATGCCTTCTTCCACATATTGTTGAACATCTTGCAGTTCTGGCCATCTAGTGTCTACCAAAGAAACCACCTTCTGATCTTGTACTACAATGGCTTGAGTAGCTAACTCATTTGCCCTTTGATTTTCTTTTATGTTTAAATGTAACAAACTTGCAAAAATCAAACTGACTACATAGTGCCATAGCCTTTTGATTAAGCTCCTTCAAATAAGGACTTCTTGTCTTGTAATGCCCTTGCATTTGCTTTATAATAAGCTGAGAAGAGGCTGAGAATCTCCTCTTACTTCCAATTCTTTAACTTGACTTTGAAGACAACCCTCCAAACCAAGAATCAAAGCATTATACTTAACTGCATTGTTAGTTGTGATACCTGGAAGCTCTTGTCCTCTTGCCCACACTTCTTGACCTTCAGAATTCATCAAGATTATCCCCTTGGCTCCTTGTTGGCGTGGACTCAAAGCCCCATCAAAATACAAGACAAAAGCTATTGATGGTGTCTCCCTTTCATCATTTATGTCCTCCTTGTATTTCTTTTCTTCTCTTAGATTCTCCGGTCCTGTGAGCAAATCTGCCATAGTGGACCTAGTGGTATTTTCAATGACAAAAGAGAAAGAGAACTCTTGAAGCTCTGATAACCATTTTGCAACTCTCCCCCTAGGATTAGGCTTGCAAACTAGATATGATAATATAGACTAAGAGGTAAGGAAGAAAAATGGCCGAGGTAATAAATAAGAGCAAAACTTTCTGACTGAAAACACCAAAGAGAGGGCTTGTTATTCCATTTCTTCATACCTTGTTTCCACCTCTGTGAGCTGTCATCTGGCATAATAGATGGGTTGCATTCTACCTGCCTCTCCTTTTTGTAGTAATACAGCACCAACTAAATGCAAAGAGACACTTGGATTTACATAAAACTCTTGAGACCAATCAGGGGGCTTCAATATTGGGCCCTTACTCATGGCCTCCTTAAGTTGCTGAAAAGACTCTTGTTGCTCCACACCCCATTGGAAAGAAACTCCTTTTCTTGTCAAAAATTTCATGGGATGCACTATCTCTGTGAAATCATCACAAAAGCGTTGATAAAATTTGCTTTTTCTTAGAATTCTGTGAGCACTAGTGACACTCTCAGGACTTGGCAATGCCATGATTGCTTGAACCTTGTCAGGATCCATTTGCAGGCCTTCTTCAAGCACAATATGCCCCAATAAGGCTACTTTTGTTTGATCCAAATGACACTTGCTAGGATTTAAACACCCTTTTGCTTCATCAATCCAAGCTAAGGCCATCTTTAATTTCTCCATGTGATCTATGCACCGAGAATAAATGCAAAAATCATTCAAAAACACCCTTATGAACTTTCCCAAGTAAGGCTCAAGGACTTGACTCATGAACCTTTGAAATGTAGTTAGTGCATTGGTCAACCTGAAAGCCATGACTCTATAAGCAAAAACTCCCCAAGGTGTGACAAATGATGTCTTCTTTTGATCTTCCTTCTGAATGCGAATTTGAAAGTACCCAGAATACCCATCACATACAGAATACATCTCATGCCCTGCTACTTGGTCTAGTATTTCATCTTGGAATGGCAAAGGAAAATCATCTCTCTTAGTGCATGCATTCAAAGGATGAAAGTCCACACAAACCCGCCACTTATTTCCTTTCTTTGGTGTGACAACTACAAGAGATATCCATTTTGAATCATCAACAAGAAAGATGAATCCCACCTCAAGTAGTTGTGTTACCTCTTTCTTTAGTGCCTGAGCTTGGATCACCCCCAATCGCCTTAAGCGTTGCACAACTGGCTTGCTTTCTAGCTTCAACTCAATCTTGTGCTCCACAAGAGAGACTGGTCAAACCTATGAATAGCTTGTTGCAAAGAGATATGGGAAATCATCTAGCATATCCAAGCTTCTCACTACCTGATAGAGAATCACCAAGAAGCTCTTCATTGCATTGGCGTCATTTACTATGCTCCACATCCTCCACATGAAGTGTCTCTATAGGATCTTCTTGCAGTGACCACCTTGTTCCCTCCTGACTCATCGATTAGCACCAAGACAAAGACCAAAGGCCACTCCTTCCACCTCACCCTTTGAGTTGGACTCCTCAGAGCTACACCCTATCTCTTCTTCTTCATCAGTTAAGTCAGAGCTTGAACTCTCTGATGTTGAAGACTCCTCCTTGACAACTTCCTTTTTGTGACTTCTGAAGTTGTAGCGCACCTTCTTATCATTTCCCTGCAAAATCAATTCTCCAGTATCCCACTTTTGAGTAGCCTTCACCTTGCGTAGCCAAGGCCTTCCCAAAATAAATGGATAGGCACGTGCATCTGGCTTGGTAGGGATCACCTAAAAAGTAGTTGGCATAGAAATTCCACATACATCCACTTCTAGATTCTTCACAACTCCCAAGGTCTTAACCCTAGTATTGTCAGCCAATTTGATGCGATAAGGAGAGGTAGTACTAGAGTATTTTAAATGAGCATCTATCATGGTCTTCTCACTCATGACATTAATCGATGCACCTCCATCAATGTACATATTAGAAATCACTTGACCATCAATGATCACATCAACTACAGGTACATCATCACCAACATCTATATCTACCTTTTGAACAACAAGAATGGCACTTTTCTTCTTTTTCTTCTTTGACACTCTTGTGCTTGCTAGCTTTCCCCATTCCTTCCATAGTTTTGGAGACAAAGCAAGTAATTGACCAAAGGTGATATGAGCTTTCTTTTCTTTAAGGTCGGACAACAAGTCATAGCTTCCAATGCCTTGTCCTAAAGGAAAGTCTGACTAGCTAATTCTCCTTCTAGATGCCTTCTTTTTCTTACTACGATGTTCCTCTTCCTGATGTTCCTCATCTACTTATTCCTTTCTTTCTTCTTCTTCTTTTGCTTTATCACGCCCTCGTTTAGCCATCATTACCTCTCTTTCCTCATCCCTTGAAGAAGCTTCTAACAAGGACACTTGTTTTTCTTCTTTCTTTCTTAATCTAGGACACTCGGGGTGATAGTGAGCTTTTTCATTACATTCATTAGTAAGTGGTCCCACTCTTATCTCGAGGCCTATCCTCACTCTTTGGTGCTCTAGGTTGTCGTGCATTGACCAAATGCAATTTCAAATCAGCAAACTCTACCATCAGTTGGGAGATAATATGATCTAACTCAGAGGACTTTGGGATTGAGGAGTGCCCATTACCTCCAGCTTAGAAGTTGAAGCTATTAAAGACACAAAAGAGGATTCAATCTTAGCTTCTTTCTTGGTCGCAATGCAAAGTGCCTCCATGTATGTTGTTGGATCTGTACTCATTACGTTCGAGGCTCCAAAGCCATAACAAATTTGCTCATCTTTAAGTGCTCCAAAGTGAAGACGAGGCTCTAAAGCCATAACAAATTTGCTCATCTTTAAGTGCTCCATCCCTACGAGACTTTGAGGTTTTCATACTCAAATAAGCACTCTTCACATAACTTTGTTTTCCCTTTGCCAATACCCATGGTGTCTTCAATAAAATCACCTAGTTGCCTCTTTGTTTTGGCCATAAGGCACTTTTTTCCCCATGTTTCTCAAGTCTTCTCATTCTTTTTGGTTTTCTCTATTCCAAAGCATATGATTTTGTGCATTGGGTCCAATAAATATGTGACTTTATGAAGCCTCTCATAAGAAAGAGTGTAAAATATGTAAAATTATTGCATGCCAAGTGGAGGTGATTGGAGATCTCGATCATGCAAAAGTTACTCCCAATCTGAGGATCTCATGATTGGAGGAATAGGATCTAGTCATTCATTGCCAAAATATGGGTCCACTCAATATGGATGGTCCATAGGAAGAAACCACTTATGCTTCTCATATATTATCTTTGAAAGATTTTGGAATATTGATGGCACAAACTATCTCCACAATTTGGGCATGCATGGTGTTGAGATGCTTGGAGACCTATTAAAGTAATAGGATACAAGAAAATAGTCATAGAAGTAACAGATGAACATAATCAAATGCAATTGATTTTGATGAATTGCAAGGCCGAAAGATAATTTTTGTACTTGAGAATCATGCAAGGTGGGATCATCTCATGCTTTCCTCACACAATGAGTGCCAACATTAGATACCCCTTCATTATGGCTAGCCACAAAGAAATTTTGTAGATTGTGACTATAACTAGCCATGTGGACTGGCACCAAAATAGATTAACACCATCCATAACCTATTCAAGATGCAAATTCCAAGGCTCAAGCCCAAAATTTCTACAAGTCTCCAAGCCTTTCCATTTGGTGGGATCCTTGACATTCCATCCATGGAGCAATTGCAAGAATTCCAATCCATAAGTCTAGCCAATGATCCATAATAAAACAAGTGGGAGATGTGTGTTAAGATGGGAATGTGTCACACTACCTTTCCAATAATATTATCTCCTTGTGTGTCTTTCCTTTATCAAGATGCATCACATTGTGGACAAGTTTTAGAGTGTTAGTATCTCCCTCTATAAAGGATACAATCATTGGTACATGCTTGAATTGCCTTGTCCTTCATTCCTAATGAATCAAGTATGTTCTTTGCATCCTTTATTGAGTTTGAAATTACATTCCCCTTTGGTAGTAGTGTTTGAAGCAAACTGAGACGTCAATTGATACATTGTAAGTATTTGAAACCATCAAATTATAGCTACATATGATGAAACTATTTGTTGGCATTGCTCTAAACTCTTTCTAAAAGAGGGATGAAATGCTATTGTCTGACCATCCATAAGTGTCTTGCAAATTTAAGATCAAAATAATGGGTGCAAGATGATATTTTCTTGACCCTTCATATAACATGGTGCTTGCTTCACATCGTAAGCTCTTTTCCTCTCAAGACTCGGGTTATGGTTGGGGACTTAGACCTCCCCAATTGCTTCTACATCTACATCTCTTTCACCTTGGTGTGAAGGAGGATCAAAGTAAGTGCTAATCATGTCCCAAATTCTCTCATCATCATTTGGTACATCCTCCTCTCACTTATCTTTTGGCTCTCAATCTTCCCTTAGAGCATTTCGATGTTTTTGGTTCAACATTGGATCATGAGGATGATTATGCAATGTCTGTGCTCTTGAACTTCTTGGAATAAGTTCATCCTCATGCATGAAAAATTTTATTGAATCGTCTCAAAATAGTCACATATAAGAAAACATTGCCTATATTGATTGCAAACATCAAAAAAATGGAATTCATACGGCATCATTTAACTCAACCTTAGGTTAAGGGTAGAAGCAACCATATCACTTTATGTGTGTTATCGATATGGTACATAGTGTCCTTATAACACCTTTGTATTACACACAATCACACAATAGCCACCCTCTACCCTTGTTTTCTTCAAATGTTGATAAGCTTAATGACATCTACAAGAAGAACTCTGGTCCTATTACACTATACCACCAAATCCTACAATTAAAAAAATTGCACAATATGAAGGCAAATATTTCAAATTTTTCTAGCTACTCTATTCCATTGATATTTCTATCAATAAGCTCTCTAAAAATTTATAAAAGTGAATATTTTTATTGATAAAAATGTCAAAAAATTAGCTTCTAGTCTAGAGTCCACAATCTTGCTTTAATTAATTCATAGACATCAAACAATGTCATAGATTTGATGGGGGAAACATAGGATGTACTCACATAGTTTGATGTCGATCTGATATCATTATGTATCCCTCACCAAGGAAGAAATGGACTGACTATTTGCAATTGAGAATGATTTTTTTCCTAGCCATTGGAGCGAGTGGAAATAATGCCTACTAGTTCAAAATCATGGGCATACTATTAGAAGTGATCATCAAATGATTTGGTGATATTATATATGGAAAACCTAGTTGTAATGACTCTTCTTCCATTGAGGAGCAACCAAGAGGAACAAAAACCATGGTAATTGGGTTCTTTCAGTAAAAGATATATCACCAAACATTTTCCTCTATAATGATCACTCTTGGTCAGACATGAACCATGGTTTGAGCAAATCGGCCTTGCTCCTATGCATGCTCTAATGGCTAGGAAATAGAGCCTTAGTCTCTACAGATCCAAGATGGTCAAGCTCGCACACTCTAGGCTATAGGTTGAGATAGAAAGGAGACCAATTTCAAGGCATTTAAGAGGAGATAAATTCTAAGGTTGCAAGCCTTTGGCTAAGAGTGCAAGCTGAGTTCAAGGAGAAAGTATTGCAAGCCAAAGGTAGAGACGTGGATGATCATGAGTTCCAAGCTAGAGGTTGCAAGCCTTTAGCAAAGATGAGGCAAGCGTTTTAGGAATGAAGGTTTTAAGTATTCAATATATAGGAGGTAGAGTTCAAGACTGATTTCAAGGCATGTGAGAGGAGGGGGAGTTTGAGGGAGGATGGTTGCAAGCCTTTGGCTAAAAGAGGATACCCATTTCAAGGAAGGAAGGTTGAGAGCATTTGACTGAAAGAGAATGCCAAGTTTGAGGAAGAAAGTTTGCAATTTTTTGGCTTAGGGAGGAGGCCAAGTTTAAAGAATGAGGATTGTAAGCTAGAGTGGAGGCTGATTGGTAGTTCTAGGCTTGAAAGTTACAAGCCTTTGGCAGGGAAAAAGGGTCCTATGCCCAATAACTTGCTAACACTTAAGGCGTTGCAATAGGCCAATTTTAAAGATCAAATTCATGCAAGAGAGATGAGAGATAGAGGGACTTACCTAGAAATGTAAAGTGCTGGCTATGAGGTGGTTCTCACTTGTAACAAAAGATATGAGGTGGTTCTCACTTATAACAAAAGCAAGCCTAAACACATAATTCAACATAAGAGGTAAGGGGGGAAAGGGGAGAGAGAAAGAAAGGGGAGGGGAAGGGAGGGAAGGGAGGAAAGGGGATAGAGAAGGAAAGGGGAGACATAGAGAAAGAGAGGAAAGGGAGGAAAGGGGAGAGAGAAGAAAGGGAAAGAGAGGAAGGGGAAAGAGGGAGAAAAGGGGAGAGAGGGAAATAAAAGGGAGAGAGGGGAGGAAATGGGAGAGAGGAATGGGAAAGAGGGAGGAAAGGAGAGAGAGGAAAATGGAGTGAGGGAGAGAAAAGAGCTTGGAAGGGGAGAGGGAGGAAATTTTTTTTCTATCCCAAGCCCATCTCTTCCTATGCCTCTACCCCTCCCCCTCTTCCCTATTGCATGTAGAAAACAGGAAAAATACCCACAGAACAAGCTTTGAAAGGAGGAGGGAAAACAGGAAGATCCATACCTAGAACTTGAAATGTAGCTTCTTAGAAGAGTTTCCTGGCTTTCTCCTTGCTACCTGCAGTGCCTTTGACATAAGAAGTGGGGGGGAGGTGGTTGCAGGAGTCTAAAAGGGAGGGGGGAGAGAGAGAGAGAGAGAGAGAGAGAGAGAGAGAGAGAGAGAGAGAGAGAGAGGGATTCTGGATGGAAGAGGGCAAAAGGTGATGCGGAATAGGGAAGTAGGTGTTTTTGGGATCCTGACAGCATCGAAAAAAGAGTCAAAAAATACATTACGTTTTTGTTAAAATTTCTCTACAAACCTTTATTTTTTTCATTATCTATATGTTTGATTCAATTGCAATTCATGAGAAAGCTATAAAAGTGATAATCAAACTTGGGTCAATGTAATTTTGGGACCTAGGGGGCCTTCAAATATGGTTGTCCTATTTTTTAATTGCACCTTCAGCAAATCTAAAACATTATTTATGGGCACCGATGGTTGTAATGGGACCAAACTTGACAAGAATTTACATAGTGATGGTGCAAATATTCTAGCAAGGTGTTATGCAATTCGTATTATCATGATTCCTTCTTTAAGGGTGCGTATTGGTGTTAATATTGCACAAAGGGTTAGGGTTTACAAATGGGTCAAATGATGTTGTATAGCTCTATGATACTTTGTAGAGGCCTTAAACTAAGGATGGTCAAGGATTGCAAAAAGTATCATAGCCATCTTATAGCATTTTCACCATTTGCAAAGCCCAATCGCTTGTTTTTATATGTGCGTCATGCATGAGGATCCAAAAACAAGGAAGTGGGATTTGCAAATGGGGCAAATGATGTTGGAGGCTATGATTCTTTGTATGGGCCTTTAAATAATTAAGTTTGAGGCCCTTGCAAATTATTATAGCCATCAAACATCATTTGTACCATTTGCAAAGCCCAATCCCTTATTTTTATAAGTCTATGATGCATGAGTGACCAAAAAGGAGTTGGGATTTGCAAATGGGTAAGCTGACCTTGGATGGCCATGATACTTTGAACGGGCCTCAAACTAGGTGGGTTTAAGGCCCGTGCAAAGGCTCATGGAATCAAGCCCAATTTGCATAATGAGCCTTTGCACAAGCCTCAAACTAGGTGAGTTTTAAGGCCATGCAAAATATCATGGCCATCAGGCCCCATTTGCATGGTCAAGAATGAACATTCCATGATTTTTCCCATGCATCCTCTACAATGTTAAAAAAATGGCCTCGAAGGGTCTTCTAGGCATGCAAATGAGAGACAAAGGCCAAGATACTTTCAACGGGCTCAAAATAGGTGAATTTATGGCCCGTGGAAAGTATCATGGCCATTGGGTTCCATTTGCATGCCTAGAAGACCTTCGAGGCCTTTTTTGTGCCATCATAGAGGATGCATGGGCAAAAACATGGAAATGTTCATTCAAGACCATGCAAATGGGACCCCATGGCCATGATACTTTGTACGGGCCTCAAGCTACGTGATTTTAAGTCCCATGCAAAGTATCATGGCCATGTGGTCCCATTTTCTTGGTCAAGTATGAACATTTCCATGTTTCTTCCCATGCATCCTCTACAATGGTACAAAAAATGGCCTTGAAGGCCTTCTAGGCATGCAAATGAGAGGCAATGGCCATGATACTTTGCACATGCCTCAAAATAGGTGTAATTAAGGCCCATACAAAGTATCATGGCCATCGGGTCCCATGTACATGCCTAGAAGAGTTTCAAGCCCTTTTTTTGTTCCATCATAAAGGATGCATGGGCAAAAACATGGAAATGTTCATTCAAGGCCATGCAAATGGGACCCAATGGCCATGATACTTTGCATGGGCTGCAAACTAGTTGATTTTAAGGCCTGTGTGAAGTATCATGCCATCGGGTCCATCTCCATGGCTAGAATCATGTCCATGAATTTTTTTTTACACCCATGCATGACCCATGGTGAAAATAAACAACATATGCTATCTGCCGATTCACATCAAACAATTTGGGATCCACATAAAAATTTGTCAATACAAAGTTTATGTTCCCTCTATCACTTTCTTGAGGTAGCTTAACATTCCTTTGATCATCAGAGCAAGCTAACATTGTGTGAATATTTTTGAAAACCCCAAACACAACTTGTACATGTGTACATGAGTGATGTTCCATATTGTGGTAAAGTCATGGGAGCACTCATTAACTCAATGTGTTCTTCATGGTTGTGTGCTAGTCTACAGAGAACTGAGCATTAAATGCTGGTAAGGAGGTTATGTGCATTGGTATGCATAAGGTTGGAATATAGGCACTAACAGCCATGGTATAAAGTTTGAAGGAGAGAGTGGGAGAGTGGTAAAAAAGCAAAGGTGATGTGGCTAATTTTAAGAAAAGCACGCATGTGGCTACATAGAGAAGGAAAGGCAAGTCGACGAGCTGGATGGAGATGGAGATGACAGCTTGCAGGAGGATTCAGTAAGGAGTTCATGGGCACACGGAGGATGATCACGTAAAGCCCAAAGAAGATAGACAACTAGGTGGCTCAACGAGCTTACCTGGATCAGCAGCCTATTTCCTATACTACTAAGTCAGTCCATATGGAGGGGTCGAGGCATTCGAACCTAGAAAAAGAGCCCCTCAAGGGGGCATAACTCACTGCCTACAAATCCACTAGAACAGCATTTAAGGAGTAGACTCATGTACATTAACAATAGATTTTGGTATAGGTTGAGGGCTGCATAAAGGCCCTAGCTTGGACTTTTATTGGCCTAGCCCTATTGCTGAGCAGATGGTGGTGCTACAATTTCAGATGTTCTAAACAATTCTCTTTTCCTTTTTGTGGTACTTGCATACCACTATCTGCATTGCTTTGAGAAAATCCTCCTGATCTTATATGAGCACAGTCTTGGACAATTATTGAAACAACTCCTATATCCAACATTGGTTTTGTCAACCATGTCCCTACAATAACGCAAGATGAGAATAAACTCGTAGTAACAACACGTGCTACACTAGCTGCAACTCAATATGATGATGAAGTCATGGTTCTCGTAGTAACAATTGGAGCAGATCTCACTCTAAATATTGAAACTCAACACTCAATTGACACTGTTTTGCAACATCAACAACTACATTGTGAAAGAAATTACAAATACAGCCCTAGTGATTGCTTATTTGATACAATAAAGTATCTGGTTGATATAGATTTGACATCTGCCGGAATCTGAGCGGCAATAATTCAATATTTTCTCACAAGCTTGTAGAATGGAGAGGAGCAAGCTACCAAGTGCTTATGCACTTCTCTCTCTGCAGATTTTCTCTATGATTTGCACGATATCCAAACCTATGATGAATATTTAGAGCAGATGAGCAAGCTAACAACACAAGGGAGACTTTGGGGGGATCAATTTGCTATTCTTTGGGCATCATCATTCTTACAAAAACCAATCTACGTATGGTCGCTATAGAAAAAACGAGTTTATATAAGACATGGCATGAATTTCAATGCCATGCCTTTAAAAGTCCTTTACGATGATCGCCCATCACACGTGGGTCACTTTGAACCTATAGTGTACATTGATACACCATCTATCGTAGAGAATCCAAGCAAGCCATCCAAAATCTGCACAAGACTCGTTACCTCCTCGTTATCGAAGACAGAGAAGAGTGACAAGGGTGGTGAATTTGTCTGCACGGCTGTGAGAGCTCGTCGAGAGCTTCTGGATAGAGATGGCGACTCTATTGTGCAAGTCTGGAGGACTTTGGATGGGAAGAGAGACCTATAGCTGAGGGGAGCACACGAAAGGACGCTTGTAGTTCATGAAATCGCGTGGGATAAAGAGTTTCATGGATGGTTGCAACAATGTTCAAAGTTGTTTAAGAGACTTTGCTTGCTTGAGGGTGGCCTTCACGAGCATATAAAAGGGAGGTTCATTTGAAGTAATATCAATGTAGCAAGTAGGTCAGAGCAGGAGGGAGCAGAGAAAGAGGGGGAAGAGGGAAAATGCGTGGGATTTGGTTCAAATGGAGTGATTTGGCAGGATGGACTAGAACAGTGGGGGGCAGAAGCCCTAGAAAGAGGGAGGGGAGAAGAAAAATTCACCAAAAGGGCTCTACCATCCCATTGAAGGTAGTTTTGGGCTTATGTGGGGGAAGTGCACCTAGTAGGAGGGTCAAACATGGGTTAAGAGGGTGGGGGGATGGTTTGGGTCATCCCTAGTGTAAGGGGAGCAACCAATAGGGGCTCTCTGTAGGCTTGCCCACCCTCCACCTCAACATACCATTGCCCCACACCTTCTAGCACTCTCATTGGTACACCTCAAATCACTCTCTAATCCCTTGAAATTAGGAAACACTAATTGGAGGCCCTTTTGAGACCCCAATTCTCCCCTAATGGATGCCGTGAACCCTTTTGGGTTATGCTTGACATCTTGGTCATCATGGCCCATAGACTTGGTGAATTACAATTTCCCACCATGGCTAACAATAAAGAAGGGACACCTCATGCTTGCCCTACTTGTGCCAAGGACATACAAGGCAAAAAAAAAAAGGCGTGTACATGGCACCCCTTGATCAAGGAGCTGTAGATTCTATTTAGGGGCATACGTGTCTTTGATATTTCTAGAGACATGAGGTAGGCCGCAGACATTTTTATCAAAGGAATTTTGATGTGGACCACGCATGACTATTCAAAATATGGGGAATGTGCAAGTACATGCTTGTGGATGCCAATTGATACCTTTATGCTTTATTGTGGTGTGATCTATGCATGTCTAATGACATATTTGTGCATGCATATATGTAGGACTTAAAACACAAGGGTACCATGCATATCCTATTTATGGTCATAGTTGGAATTCACGACACTCCAAACATATGAGGAAGATGTTTTATGAAGGTCATACTCAATACCTTCTACTTGATCATCCTACACATGAAGGACAAGTTATCCACCACCAGTCCATAGGAAGGCAGTTTGGCGGCTTATTGATTTTTTAGGATGTTGGAAAAGAGAAGCTTCACTCATACGGATGGTCCTATCTCAATATCAGAAGAAGATGATCCGTTCCTTCATGAGAACGTTCAGAGCATCTGCATCTGTGACACAGGTCTATCACATATTGCATCAGAAATATCAGCCCTTGCATCTGTTAATGCTTATATTTTTACTGAATTTTTGTAGAGGAGGAGATGGGCAGGGGGGAGCTTGGAGGACAACGGAGTTGTTGCCTTGGGTGGCTGGCAATGAGCCATCGCTACTGCAGGTCGGGAGCTCCGTGATGTCGAGGAGGAGAAGCTGGGGGTAGTTCCCAACAACCAAGGTTCTATTGGGGTGGCTGAGTGCTACTGAATAGCAACTGGGGGTCGCTAATGGGGGCACCATCAATAGGAGAAGTAGGGAGGACATGAGCTCATAGTGGACAAATAGGCAGTGAAAGGAGAGCTCTGGAAGGGAGACTGCAAACGTGAAGATAGGAAGGAATCGAGGGACGGACGGTGGCCATTGTGGGAGTTTTTGGTGGCTGGAGCATCCCTTCTAAGAAGCTGGAGACAAGGGATCATAGGAGAGGAGGACCTGGGAAGCGGCAGGAGCTTGGTGAGCTCTGTGAGCACTTGTGACAGTGGCTCATTCTTGAATTAGGAGAGCATGGTTACTGTGTGTTTGGAGGATCTTGGACCACAGGCAATGGGAGCTCCATGAATTGAAAAGAGGGACGATTGCTTGTGTGGGGGCTGAAGGACTTAGCTAGAGCATCGCTAATATGCATGTTTGTTGGAGGATCTTGAATGATAGGAGGCCATGAGCTAGAGCAGGAGAGTTCACGAGTATATATCACTACGTGAAAGAAGAAGAGGTAAAACAGGTATTGAAGAGAATGAGTGTGGGCTGGCTAGTCAATGAGTAAGCACACAGTTGCTTTGAGATCGAAGGCAAAGTGGACTTTGGATAGGTGGGTGCTCGGTTGTAACTACAGACTTTGTCTATTGGGAACTAGAGAGATGGTGGGCTGCATCACATGGGAGCATAGCTCACCAAGGACCTATGTGAATTTGATAGGAGTTTTGAAGGCATGGTGTGTGAGTGGAAGGGAAATTGCATTTATGGATGATCATGTAAAGGAGACGGGCTGCATCATTTCTAGTGCTTGATGTTGATCTTGGGAAGACATGATAAGATTCCTGACTGTGGTCACTTTGTGGGTGGTTGTCCGACGAGTTGTGGGATTGGATGTAGTATGAATCTGAATGCTTTGTGAGCCTGAGCTCAGTCATCAGTAGGAGCTTGTTTGGGCTATGTGGTCCACTGGGTTTTTTTGAGGTTGTTTGGCTGTCAAGAAAATGTAGCCAGTGTATGAACTAAATGTGTAGAGACAATGATGTTGAATGAATGCCTTTTACCTTCTAATTGTGTTGTTCGGTTGTTTTAAACGTGGATGAGGGTGGTTGTGAAGGTCGATTGGGCTCTACTGCTTTTGTCCATCCACGTTTTGGTGCCTCCATGGAGGGCTGTGCACTTCAGTTTACAAGTGTGAAGTTGTGCAGCCAGTTGTAGTGTTGAAGAGCTGAGAGAGATGGCACAAGACTTTCCAGAGTTCTTGGGGATGCCATATGAGAACGCAGAGAGATTCCTGGAAAAGATGGAATTTACAGCACTTATGAAAGATAGGGCAACCCCTAAGATTTTGTTTCAGATCATGAATTATTGCTTGCAAGGAGATGCAAAAGCATGGCTACAGACTCAAGTGGCTACCTTGAGGACTACTCATCCTCAGCAGCAAAATCTGGACTATACAGTGGTGAGAGCAGCTTTCTTTGCACAGTTTGCACAATCCAGGAGACCTAATGAAGTATGGAAAGAGCTATGCAAAGTGAGACAGGAAGAGGAGCAAGAGGTTGACCAGTACCTGATTCAGTTTGGAAGATTATGGAGTCTCTAGTGTGAAGCTCTTGTGTCAGAGGTACCTCCTCAGATGATTAAGAGAGACCCCTTTATTTTAGGCTTGAAGCCTTCACTCCGTTTGAAGGTGGAGCTGAGGAATATTAATAGCTTTGAGGATGCAGTCAGAGTGGCCAAGGAGAAGGAGTGGACAATCAAGAGGTTGAGGCAGCTTGGCATGTAAGAGGAGCCTAAGAATCTCATTAGAAGCCTAGAAATGATTAAGGCTTATGCAAAGAGAGAGCCGGCATCTATTCCTGTGCAAGATGATTCCCTGAAAAAGGATTTCCATGAAGCTATGGAGCTGATGAAAACACTTAGCCTAAATTGGATGGAAACTACAGGAAGAGGCAGAGGTCAAAATAATAGGAGAGAGGCTATGGATGGAGGAGAAGGAAGTTCAGCTGGCGCAAGGAGAGTACCAGGTTATATGAGCAATGTCCAATGCTGGAATTGTGGGGAGTGGGGACATATCAGCCCTCACTATGATAAGCCAGCCAGAGCAGAGGGAGATGTCTATCCTATGCAACAGAGAACAAATGATAGACCAAGTGATTATAGTATGGAGGTGAAAGATCTAAATCAACTCTGTACCAATGTTATGAAATGGGAGGATAAAGGGAAAGGAAAGGCAATTCGTCTGATTAGAATGGAGACCACACCAGAGATTATGTCTGTACCCATGCAGTGCATTATGAGCTGTAGGCTGGAATTGGAAGAGGAACCTGAGGAGACAATCACAGATGAAGAGATAGAGAGTGAGACAGAGGAAGAGAGCATCTCATCGGAGGAAGAGAGTGTGTTGTCTTAACTATTGAAGGAACCAGATGCATATAGTGTTGATGATGTAAGGGAGCTGGAAATCATTACACTTATGAATGGAGGCTTGTCGGTTGCTATGGAGGAAGGTGTTGCTCAACCAGATCTGTGTGAGGTGGCAGAGGAGAGCCCGAGAGAAGGGGTTGCTACCACAGATGGCAAAAAGGTTGAGCCTATTAAAGGCAGCTAAGGATAAGTCTGTGTGTGTAGATGATGATCATGCTCCTGTGTTATGTGATGACATGCCTATGATGGCTTAATGCAATCAGGTTGTGGTTGACACTGTGATTGTGCATACCAAAGAGGCTGAGATTTCAGGTTCAGCAAGTGAGGAAGAGAGAAGTGAAACTCGCAGTGAAGATGAGAGCTCAATCATGTCTGAGAGAGATGAAGCAGATGTGGCTATTACTGATAAAGTAAAAGACCTGCAGTTAAAACTCTTAGTTTGGGTGGGGCCAGCAAGTGTTGATTGTGTGCATGTAGACTTTGATGTGGATGATGAGGTTAAGATTCAGTGTTTACAAGATGATGGTGATTCAGAGGATGAGCTAAATTGCATTCTTAATGATGCACTGGATGATATGTTAGCATTGATCTCTTCGAAAGAGAATGTAAACACCAGTATGCATGTTGAGTAAGATGGTAGTGATAGTGTGGTTGATGATCAGCTGGATGCTTTACTTGATGATACCCTTGTGGGCTTTGCACCTATGGTTGGTAATGATAAGAAAATATGTACTTCTTTTGACTGTTCAGAAAATGAAAATGTCAGTGAGGATAGGATGCATAGCAAAGAGTGTGCTTATATGTTTGAGCATTCTTCAGGTGGGAAGGATGTTTGTTTGCTCCTGGGTGATCTTGATAATTCATGTGATGGGTTAAGATTTGTAGCTTACCAGGTTGAGGCAATAGGGTATGTTGAGAAAAAGTCCCTAATCACAGATTATGAGCTAGTTGTGCCTGTGAGATTTGTGTGTGATGTAGTGACCTCAAAAGATGTGGCTCATGTGAAGCTGAGCAAGACTCATGATATAAGTGTGATGGCTAATAGCCAGTGGACTTGTGTGATGTCTTGGCAGGATAAGCTATGGGATCCTGGAGGCTTAGTGAAGATGTGGGTATATAGAAGGAGCTGGTGGCTACATCAATTTGGTGTGTTGTTGATTCCTTTTAATCCAGGGGGATGGTGGATTATGCATATCTCGTAGTGGAGGGTTCAAAGTTATCCTTTTGATCCGGGAAGAGGAAAGCAGAGGCATAGAGTACAAGCTTGCTTTGTTTTTAATCCAGGTGGTTTGCTGATGTTTTTCTTTAGCTGCTAGACATGAATGTCATAACAGAAAAGTGGGGTTGCTAAAGGTGTGTGAAGATTTTTGAAAACCCCAAACACAACTTGTACATGTGTACATGGGTGATGTTCTGTATTGTGGTAAAGTCATGGGAGCACTCATTGACTCAATGTGTTCTTCATGGTTGTGTGATAGTCTGTGGAGAACTGAGCATTAAATGCTAGTAAGGAGGTCATGTGCATTGGTATGCATAAGGTTGGAATATAGGCACTAACAACCATGGTATAAATTTTGAAGGAGAGAGTGGGAGAGTGGTAAAAAAGCAAAGGTGACGTGGCTAATTTTAAGAAAAGCATGCATGTGGCTACATAGAGAAGGAAAGGCAAGTCGACGAGCCAGATGGAGATGGAGATGACAGCTTGCAGGAGGATTCAGTAAGGAGTTCATGGGCACACGGAGGATGATCACGTAAAGAAGGAGCTACTCAATTTTTGTAGAGGAGGAGATGGGCAGGGGGGAGCTTGGAGGACAATGGGGCTCTTGCCTTGGGTGGCTGGAAGGGAGCCGTCGCTGCTACAGGTCGAGAGCTTTGTCATGTCAAGGAGGAGAAGCTGGGGGGTAGTTCCCAATAGCCAAGGTTCTACTGGGGTGGCTGAGTGCTACTGGATAGCAGCTGGGGTTCGCTAATGGGGGCACCATTAGTAGGAGAAGCAGGGAGGACATGAGCTCGTAGTGGACAAATAGGCAGTGAAAGGAGAGCTCTGGAAGGGAGACTGATCACGTGAAGATAGGAAGGAATCGAGGGACGGATGGTGGCCATTGTGGGAGTTTTTGGTGGGTGGAGCATCCCTTCTAAGAAGCTGGAGACAAGGGATCATAGGAGAGGAGGACCTAGGAAGAGGCGGGAGCTTGGTGAGCTCTGTGAGCACTTGTGACAGTGGCTCATTCTTGAATTAGGAGAGCGTGGTTACTATGTGTTTGGAGGATCTTGGACCACAGGCAACAGGAGCTCCATGAATTGAGAAGAGGGACGATTGCTTGTGTGGGGGTTGAAGGACTTAACTAGAGCATCGCTAATATGCATGTTTGGAGGATCTTGAATGATAGGAGGCCGTGAGCTAGAGCAGGAGAGTTCACGAGTATATATCACTACGTGAAAGAAGAAGAGGTAAAACAGGTATTGAAGAGAATGAGTGTGGGTTGGCTAGTCAATGAGTAAGCACACAGTTGCTTTGAGATCAAAGGCAGAGTGGACTTTGGATAGGTGGGTGCTCGGTTGTAACTATAGACTTTGTCTATTGGGAACTGGAGAGATGGTGGGCTGCATCACATGGGAGCATAGCTCACCAAAGACCTATGTGAATTTGATAGGAGTTTTGAAGGCATGGTGTGTGAGTGGAAGGGAAATTGCATTTATGGATGATCATGTAAAGGAGATGGGTTGCATTATTTCTAGTACTTGATGTTGATCTTGGGAAGACATGATAAGATTTGTGACCGTGGTCACTTTGTGGGTGGTTGTCCAACGAGTTGTGGGATTGGATGTAGTATGAATCTGAATGCTTTGTGAGCCTGAGCTCAGTCATTAGTAGGAGCTTGTGTTGGGCTATGTGGTCCACTGGGTTTTTATGAGGTTGTCTAGCTTCCGAGAAAATGTAACCAGTGTATGAATTGAATGTGTAGAGACAATGATGTTGAATGAATGCCTTTTACCTTCTGATTGTGTTGTTTAGTTGTTTAAAACATGGATGAGGGTGGCTGTGAAGGCAGATTGGGCTCTACTGCTTTTGTCCATCCACCAACGTATTCTAACAGTCTTCCATTATTCAACATTAATCTCGATGCTTTTATCATACTTGTGCTTCTTCTTTGAATATTGCAAGTTCTTCCATTTGCATGACTTTTTCCATAAAATAAAAATTCCTTTTGTATGTCCAACTCTGAGACATTTTCCAGACACTTTATTGATGAAAATATCGATGGAATAGAAAATCTAAAAGAATTTTTCCATTTTGTGTGCCTCTTTTGAATCTTTTGTCATCATTCATGTATTATGTAATGACAAAGATGTAATAGGCAAGTGTTCTCTCTATAGATGTCTTCAAGCTCATCGGAATCTGAAGAAGAGGCTAGTAGAGCAAGCCTTTATGAATGGGTACTATGTGATTGTGCATGATGCAAAGGATAGATAAGGATATGCACCGTATCAATCACACACATAGAGAGATTTGGTTGCTCCCAACCTTTACTTGGGGTTGAGTTCAATGATGACATACAACTTTCTTTATTGGTTAGTTCACCAAACTATCTAAATTATTTTCATGTACTATAGTTTGGTGAACTTTTCCAACTAATTCTCTAAGTTTTTTTTCATGTAGGGAGATGAACTAGTGGAAGGAATTTTGAGAGCACACGCATTGCATAATTATCCTCATGAGACAATATTGACCCAAGGGCATCGAAGCATTCTTAAGGGAGGATCAGGAGACAAAAGAGCAACAAAATACAAGCATTAAAGAGGAGGATGCACTGAATGAGGATGAAATTATACAAGAAATGATAAACATTTACTTTGATGCTCCTTCACCCCAAGATGAAAGAAATGAAGATGTCGAAGAAATCGGGGAGGATAACATGAGTCCTAAAGAGAAAAGCTTACAACATGAAGCAAGCACCATGTTATATGAAGGGGCAAGCAAATCTCATCTTGCAACAATTCTTCTTATCTTAGCTTTACAAGCAACCTATGGATGGTCGGACAATAGTGTTTCATCCCTATTTTGGCAAGAGTTTTGATATACTTTAATTACAATTTCACTACATTACTTCTAGTTTCAAGTTTTAAATTCATCGAATGGATCAATGTCTTAAGTTACTTCAAACACTACTTCCAAAAGGAAACACAATTCCCGACTCAAGAAAGGAAGCAAAGAGCATGCTTACATCATTAGGAATGGACTACAAGTCAATTCATGCATGTCCCAATGATTGCATCCTTTACAAAGGAACTTATGAGAAATCTACAACATGCCCCCAATGTGGTGCATCCCGATATCAGCAAGACAAACAAGGACAAAATATTCCAGGAAAGGTTCTGCGACACATGCCCATCTTAACACGCATCTCACATCTATTCCATTATGGATCATTTGCTAGACTTATGGATTGGCATTTTCATAACCGCTTCTCGGATGGAACCTTAAGGATCCCTGTGGATGGAAAGGCTTGGAGGCACATAGAAAAGAAGTGGCTAGAGTTTGGGCTTGAGCATCAGCAGTTTGGCTATGGATGGTGTTAATCATGTGGACACTAATCCACATCATGGTCAACGTGGCCAATAGTAGTCACAATCTACAACATTCCTCCTTGGTTGACCATAAAGAAAGGGCATTTGATGTTGGCACTCATTGTGCCTGGCAAGCACAAGGTGAAGAATATGGATGTGTATCTAGCCCCCTTGGTAGAGAGTTGTAAATTTTATGGAATGGCATGCAAGTTTATGACATTTCAAAGCCTTTGGGCCAACACCATTTTCAAGTAAAAGGCATTCTTATGTGGACCATGCATGATTATTCTGGATTGCATGATTCCTCAGGTATGAAATTTGTATTCCTCTCGACTCACCAAAATCGATTTGTGATTGTTTGATTTGTGATTGATTGTGTTCTTCTTTCACTTCTCAATACTATTTTCTTTTGCATGTCCCCTTTGTGGAGATAGTTTGTGCAGTTAGTACTCAAAAAAATATTTCAAATATGGTATATGACAAGCATGGGCGGTTTTTTCCTATGGACCATCCATATTGAGTCGATCCATCTTGTTGAACTAGCTCCTATTCCTCCAACCATGAGATCCCATGATTGGGAGCGATTTTGGCATGATCCAAATGTCAAAACACCTCCACTTGGCATGCAACGTCTTTCCATATTTTACACTTTTCCTTATTGGAGGCATCATAAAGTGACATATTTGTTGGACTGATGCATATATTCAAAAACGTGTCAAAATGTTTGTGGAAACATATGATTGGGATTATCTCTATTCCCAAAGCATGAGAGGACTTGAAACTAGTGAAAACCAAAAGACCCTTCTAGCCAAAACAAACCCGTTCTAGCAAGATGATTTTACCAAAGGCACCATGGGTGTTGACAAAAGCAGAAGAGGCATGGGTGAAGAGTGTTATCATGGGTATGAAACTCCCAACCGGGGTACATGCAAACTTAAATGTTGTCTTTACTTAAAAAGGGAAACTAAGTGGTCTAAAGTCACATGATGGCACAAAATGATGTAGGTAACCTTATTTCCATGCACTTGATTTGCAAAAAAAAATTAAACTCCTGTTTCAATTTTGCTAGCACATGATTGTTACTATAGTATGCACTTCCAATTGCTTTGCAGGGATGCAATTGTAAAGATGCATCAAGTGCCATAACAAGCTCAGTGTATTTGTGAGGTATGTCAAAGGGTTGCTAGTGCATGTCTAATTTCCCTTCTCATTGCAAAAGCTAGTTACGTTGCTTACGAATGGGTAAATGCAGGATGATATCATCAAAAGAAATCAAGAAATCATCCATTTCAAATTTGAGAATTATTGCCATTGAAGCCGTATGTTTGATTGAAAAGGCATTTCCAACAAGATCATGGGCATCCAATTGCATCTACTTGTGCACTTGGCTGATGAAGTGGCATATGCAAGCACTTTACATAGCTGATGAATGTTATTCCAACAGATATGGAGGAGGAATTTGCACAGGGTTGTGATCTAAAGGTATACAATCATGTTGCTTTTATTTACATTCATTTATAACCTTTTTGTATGTATTGCTAAGGAGAATCCATTACCTTTATAGTACCATTCGTTCAATGCAATATGGGCATCTGGTAATCACTACAAAGTAGAGAAAATTGATGTAGTGCGCAACACATTTGGTTGAGTCATGGCCAAACTTTTTGCAAGATCGTAGAGCTAGTGCGAGGGATAGAAATCTCATCACAAGCGAAATGGACTATGTTGGAATCATACAATATATTTTGCAAGTGAATTTTAGAAAATTTAAGTATTTATATTTGATGTGAAATGGTTCAAGGTCATGTGCAAAGGTGTTCTAGCTACAGTCAGAAAGGATCCAAGTGGGTTTTTTGCCATTGACTCAACAAAATTTTGGGATGACCTTACTGCTAACACATTCATGCTACCCATGCACTACGAGCAAGTAAGCAATTTTCTTATATGGATATCATTTGTTCTTCCACTTCATTAGAGCTTGCATGAACATTTTAGGGATTTTTGTCTTAGGTGGTCTTTCAACCTGATCAAGTGGACAACAAGTGGTGGTTTGTGATTCAAGTTGCACCTAGAAACCGACATGTCTTTCAAGATGTGGAAATAGAAAATGAAATGGAAGATCAAGAAATAGATGGGTTGGAAGTGAGCACTTCCTATAACACTTCTACTATAGTTTTGGAAGGTGAAGGTAGCTTGAGTTCCTTAGAGGGTTTCTTAGACAATGATTTTAGGGACCTCGATCTACATGCTAAAGATATGTGAGACGTGCCACGAATGATCAAGAGGATGAGAAAGGAAAAAGTGCAAAATCGATACATTATATTTTTGTTTGTCAATGGATTTCATTATTGGAAGGTGTTGGGTTAAATTCACCATGTTAATGTGTTGAGTGGATTATCAATGCTCTTATCGACATTGTGTATTTGTCCAAAGACATTATCAATGCTTTAATCGATGCTTCTTCTAGAACTTTATGCTTATATGGACGAAAATATCGACGCTTATATTGATGAAAATTTCGACGTAATGCTTTCTCTCTACTTATATCGACGAACATGTTTTCAAAGTAAAAAGCATCGATGAACAATGTCAAAAAAGAGGCTAATGGTTGTAGTGCCTATGGTAGATTATGTTAGGATCTTGTTTATTGCTTTAGCTAGATCGATCCATGCAAATAGTATGACATAGACTTCTTGTGCCGATGAGAAATTTGCTCATCACTCATTACCTCAAAGACTAGTTTCATGAAATGAGGCCCTTTGTTGGACACAAATTTGATGGGACACTCACATTGATAGATGAGGCTCTCATATTATAAGAACTATGTTATGATGTGGATTGTGCTTTGGGCTTTTAATGTTGCCCACTTGGTGACATAGTCATTCACCACCACAATGTATTTGTTTCTTGTTGGACCTGACAACATTGAACAAACCAATGATGTCCAATCCCCACTTCTAGAATGTCTCCCATGCGTAGGTTAGTTGCAATGAAATTTGATCTTAGAAGGTTGGCCTCCTAATTCCTTAACATGCATTATAGTTCTTGCAATGCTTTGCCACATTGGCATAGAGTGTGCTCCAACATAATATTGCACTCAAGATCTTTCAAATTGACTTTGACCATTTCATGTAGAAAGATGCTTTGTCAAAGGATCATGTCCCCCCTTTTTAGTGCAAGTACCTATGTGTGAGCAAGTACTTCCATGCCTTCAGTGTGATACTTTGCCACTTATTCTTACTTGCCAATTTGGGAAACATCCCCATGGAAAGATACTTAATTGTCTCTTCATGCTTGTCTTCAAATATCAACATCGTTAATAGGTTTACATCAGGAAGACTTCATGATCCCTTCATTCACTTTTGTCCTTTGGTGCGAGGCCAATATTAGATCCATAATGTGATGAATTTGGCTTATGGATGATCTTGAAGTTGAACCCTTGGAGAAATAGCATCCACCATATCAAACAAGGCTTTATGATGGTCTTGTTGATCAAGTACAATAATGCTTGAGGATTTCATATAGAAGATTAGATGGGTTTCCCAAGAGGTAGTATGAAAATTTTTGTACATTTGAAAACCATCCCTTTGGTTTCTAACATCTAGCTCTAACAAAGTTCCCTTTGGGATGAGCCGCAATGGACCAAATCTCCATCCTTAACACATCAACATGAACTCGGAATATCATATTCTAGTCGGGCTTTTAGAGGATTGGTACCTTCATTGCCATTGCTTGTACAACTGGAATGCTTCATTGCATTCCTTGCTCCATTGTATCTACTCTTGTTAGAGCTGAACTGGTTTAGTGACTCCCACAAAATTCTTGATGGATCATTAGCTTCTATGAATGAACTAACTTGCTTGATGTTATTTGGCTTGTCCATCTTCTTATGGCATCTATTTTCAATTTTTTGGTCATGATTGCATTCATGCTTCATGATATAGATTGAGAAGTCATCCAAGAATATTGCAAGGGAATCCCCTTGGTGATGAACATCAACTTCTCCTAGTCCTCTTTGGCTGGCATGATCTAGTTGGACCAAACATTAATGAATATATATCATCATCTGTTACTTTGTCTAGGATTGTCTCCATGACCGGTCATGGGAATGGGTCTTTTTGCCATTATTTTTTGGCGTAATAATGATTGGGAACAACCAATAACTTTAGATGACTTGTTAAATGAACCCTACTTTGAGTAGTTGGTCAATATTTCCCTTTACCAACTTAGTATAGTTGGGGTATATTCAGTATCTTTGCTACAAAATGGGTTTTGCATCTAAAAGGAGGCAGATTTGATGTTGGATCAAATTGGTGAGACCCCCCTTCAAGTCCATATATCCCTAGGCAAATACATCCTTGAACTCCTTGCATATAGTAATTCATCTTCACTGAGGAAATTGTTGGGAAGTTCCTTGTTGATCTAGATCTACTTTGATTCTTTTCAAAATTTGATGTTGATTTCTTTTATGGCCTAGACTTTGGTGATTCGCACACTACCCTAGTAACTTGGCTGATTTGTTTTAGTGGTTATTTTGCCACTTCTCTTTGCCCTTCTTTGTCTTCTTTGACGCCTTTGGAAAAACTAGGTGTGGCTCTTTGGCTTTTGGAATCATTTTGGTTTCCACATATAATGCATCGATCATTGCAATTGGCACAATATTGATTGCTAGTAGTTTCTCCTTGATGTCTCAAGTGCTCTCAAATGTAGGCTTCTTCGAAGCCTAAACACTTGGGCTTCTCCTTGATGTCTCAGATACTCTTAGGTATAGGATTCTTCAAACTCTAAGCACTTGGGCTTGCAATCCTTTTGGATTATACTCTTACCCATTGTTGACTTGTGGTTAACACAAGAACTTGACTAGGCATCAGCCAACCATACACTTTGGTTGGCTTAGCAGGTAGTGAAGTGCCAAGCAATGGAGTTTTGGGAGGCAAGTACAAGTAGTGCTTTGACACTGAAGTGGTCCAATAGTAGTTAGTGATTAAGGTTCCTAGCTAGGAATTAGTGGGTTATTTGTTGCTAGAGCCACCTCATAGATGGAACCAGTCTATAAGTTGTTAATTGTAATAGAGAAATGGGCAGCTTTTGGCTCATAGTGTCTTGTATGAGAGACAAGTCCAAGTAAGTCTTGTATGAGAGACAAGTCCAATAAGTCTAAAGTCCTATTGCAAGGTGAGTGGTTCACCTTGAGTTGAGGCCTAATTTTTTGCATCCCTTGGCTGTTTGTATTGCCAAGTGCCTTTTAGTAATACAAGTATTGCATTCCATCACCATCCTGTTCAATACATTTGTGTACTTGTGTTGTTTTTCTTCCACCCATCTTCCTCTCAAACAACACTGACCCTATTAGTGCATGACGTGATTCTATAACCAAAAACTAGTAGGAACACAAGCCAGTCACCAAGGAGTGCAAGAGAGGTCATCTTCCACCAAAACACTATGCATGCACTATTTACATCTAACCACCATCTAACACTGAGCACCATGCACCCTAAGAGATGATGGCACCAAGAGTAGAACCAAGCATCAACATTTGGCGATCTTGTTGGCAAAGGATATGTGTTGAAAGGTTTGAGTGGGTAAATTGAGTGGATTGAGAATGTGATTCTTAGCTATGAGTGCACAAAAAGAACCATCAAGCAGTAGTTCATGCTAACCAGTGACAATTACGATAGTTACTTGGTGGAGTGTAAATTTTTTTAAAAATCCTCCGAGTATCTGCTGTTGATTTCAACATCTTACAGACATGCTTGAAGACTAGTGTCTAGATTAAGGAGTGCTCTAGGAAACCTATCTAGATTGAGGAGTGCTCCTAGGAAACCTATCATATCATCCAGGCAATCGAAGATGTATGTTTCACATGCAAAAAGAAACAACGATATGCAGCCATGAGAGAGGAATAACTATGGGGAGGTTACAAAGAGTGGCAAGACTTAGGGGATAGAGAAGCTGCAACAATGAATTTCGAATTGGGTTTGGATGAGCAAGTGAATCCTCGTGGTATAGCTGCAAACCCCCAACAATAGCCTAAACAACTTCAAAGAAGGATGGGTTGTGGTCTAAGAGGTGTGGGATTCAACTACTATACCAACACTAGAAGTGAGTCAATTAGCAAAAGCCATCTACAATGATGTGAAGCCTTCAATCAAAAAGATATGTTCAAGTGGTGGATGGAGGATTCGAAGAAGTCATCTATAGAAAGTCTCCATGTGAAAGAACTTGGACAGCCCATACTCAAGTGAAGTCGATGACTAAGGATCATCCGGATTAGAGCCAGAACAAGTACCCAACCAAGAACAATCACAGGTTTCTTTTAGTGAGTCAAAAATAGAACCAAAACATGGCTTTGTCATCAGTAGAAGGGCTTTTGAGGAGATGAGCCTTGGATGGGACCGAGCAAGTTGGGAAGCATCCCAAGGTTTGGTATCTAGGCCGAGTAACCCAAGTTTGGTTTTACCCCAAGAAGCATGTCCAAGTCCAAGTAGAGTACTTCAAGAACTAATATGCCAAGTTATTGCCACTAAGCACCCAGTCCCGTACCTCCTCAAGCATGTGTTTGACCTAGGAGACTACCACGAGGGCCAAGCCTACTGGTCACACCGAAAGTACCACTATGGGGGGGATCAAGACCAAAAGGTACCCATGCATGGATGGTAGGTTTTGACCACTAGAAGAATTGATCCCACTAGTTCAGGAGCATACTTATACTCGGTATGGAAGTCTATCCCCTTGCCAACATTAAGAGGATGAACCTCTCGAGGAATCATAGTGAGAGCTAGTTGTTGTAAAGCCCCCTAATTAAGGCAAAAATTTAGAATGATAAAGGAGCTAATGATGAAGACCCCTAGCCACTTGCAAAGTTTTATGCAAGTTTGTCACATTAATGATGCCTAGACCAAGGAGGAGTACATGAATTACTTCCCTTGTACCCTGGTTAAAACAACTCAAAGGTGGTACAACTAGTTTCCAATTGGCTATTTCGCTGATTGAGGCATTCTTGAAGCGTTTCCATTAGGAAATCAACGAAGAGGATGTTTGGACCAAACAAATTGAACTCAAACAAAAGGAGGGCAAGTCTGCCTAGGATTTTGTATTAAGGATGAGGTTTTTGATCAACCAGCTTAGCACGCCGGTGGCTGATGATAAGTCTTTGCGTGCTTGGCTATTGACCAAATGTACACACGTGAACATTTGGGTGCCAAAAATTGCAAACCCTACTAAGACATACAAAATTTGCTTACTCGGGCTGTGGCCTTGGAGAAGAGTGGTGGAGTTAAGTCCAAGACCAAGAAGGGAAATAACAATAGTGATGATGAGTTAAAGGATAAACTCAAGTCTACTCTCAAGAAAGCCTTGAAGGAGATGGGCTATCGTGAGAAGCGAAGCTCTAGTGAAAGATCGTGTAATAAATGTTTCAAAAAGGGACATACGGAAGAAGATTGCCACACAAAATATGCGATGTATGCACTAAGTGGGGCCATGATGAGATTGACTGTTGGTTTGCCAAGAAACAAACTATCAATGTGAACTAAGTTATGATAGTTTCCAAGCCCAAGGAGGGACGACTGTCCAAGCCTGAGCAGAGCAACTATAAGGCAAGGAACGATGAAGGAAATATGTTCAATGCTTTTGTTTTGGTGAGAATCATACTCAAGCCAAATGTAAGTTATGGCAACAACATCTCAAAATGCTCAAGGATACTCTTGAAAGAAGGGAGGTAGATCTTGGTTTTCAAGCTATACTTATTGATATTAATGATTCAGTTGGTGCCAATGCAATTACTCAGTCAAAAGGTCTTGGTGCAACTCCAAAAGAGGACCCACCATTAGTTGTAAATTTAGAATAGAGGACACAGAAGCGATCTGGCCCTTGAGGGATTCTTGAGGTTTACAGTCTCATATGGTGTAAGCGCAGTGGTTGTGCAAGCTAGGCTATAAGCACAGTAATTGGCATTTACTAAAAAGAGCACAATGGTTGTACAAGCACAGTGTCACAAAGGGTAGTGGTTCTTTGAAAAGGTCCATATGCTGTGCAAACCACGAGTTTCTTTAATTAATGGGCTCACAATTGTGTTTGCTTCTCCTTTGCACTTCATTCACTTTCACTTCATGGAACACCCTCACATACACTATTCTTGAAGCTTTGTTTATTGTACATTGACTGTGGAGAGGTTGGTTGTAAGCATATTGATTGGTGTCTAAACAATCCTCTCTCAATAACAACACCACATCCATCATGTTCCCCCTTGCCATGGCTACACCCAAAAAAATTCCCCATCATGGCTAGATTGGTTAGGGATTTAAACCTTAAGATGAAGTAGAATCCAATGGGCTAATTTAAATTGAGAGGAAGTACCATCTGACCACACCCAATGTTGTTTTATATTTTCTTGTACATGGGGATCATATTTTTTAGCCATTCCCAATGCAATAGAAAAGCATGCTACACAAATAAAATGTTGTGTTCCCTATCATCTAAAATGTAAAAATGGTATGTGTGTGCACTGACTTAGACCCCTATGAGTAGTAAGAAGATTGGCATCAATCAAGCAAATGAATGTAGAATTTGTTGGAATTCCTCACTGAAATCCTTAGGTCAACCTCATGGGGAGACTTGATGATAGTCTAAGGCTTGAGAGGGTATGATCAAAGTGTTACCTCATTGGCTGGTTGATGTGGAGCAACATGATTGGTCCATGCATGAAAGTGATTGACCATTGGCTGGTTGAGGCGGCTACCAATGCATGATTTACACATGGCTATTCTTAACTTGGCAAGGTGTTTCTCTACTTCTACAAAGTTCGTGAAGGGTGACACTACTGATTATCTTTGTCCTGACAACTCAATGAAAGTTGTCTAATACATGCACAAGAGCAGCTCCTCTGGGTAGTCATCTTTCATGTCTATTGGAGTCCCTAGATCAAGGTCGACGGGTTGTTGTAATGCCAGCAAACCGAGTACGAGTGAGGCAATTGATCACTGGTCTATTTTGTCATGATAATAGATTATCTTTGGCTTGCTTATTGCATTGCCTTTCCTCCTATTCCAACTCTATTCATGCTCTATTGTTTCGATAAGAAAACTCGATTTCATGCAATATCAACTTACGTGAATATTAGGGCTAATAGCTAATAGTGGTATCAGAGCGCCTGATTCTAGAGGAAGATTATAGATGCATTTGGAGGTGTGACATGGTAGTACTTAAGGCAGTCCGTTGTTGTTATTGAAAGGTCTGATAGTGGAAATTATGATTACGTCAAACATGCTTTTGAAAGCACGTAGATTTTTTTGATGATTGTAGACAGATTTTATTTTTGTCAAATTATTTGGTCCTTTTGTAGCTGAATGTATTTGGCTGTATGTGAGCAATCTTTTGTTACTGTTAGAAGATGCAGTTGAAGGTCCAAATGTAGAAGACACAATAGGCATTTTTGTTTCAGGCTCTTTGTGAGCAATTCTTATCTTGTTGTACTAGTGAGCACTTTGTGTCTCATCTTGTTCTTGAAATGAGTAATTTTCTGCAAAATCTATGATAGAGACAATAGTGTCATGCGGAAAATTGGCAAGGCACATTTTTTGCAAATTCTATGACAGAGACAATAGTGTCATGGGGAAAATTGGCAAGGCACATCTTGAACTACTTATCTTTCCAATTGGCCGTGAAACTATGAAGCACATATTTTGGGATGGATTGAACCAAGTGATCTATAAGCTCCCTCAGGCCTCAACTGAGTGCTCTTATATGATAGTAGCCATATATTTTTCTTTGGTCCTTCAATGTTAACATATTCAAATCTCCTAGATTTTAGAACAACAAGGTTGTCTTGCCTCATTTCATTTGGACATCCATTGAATTTTCTCTTCTTTAGACTATAATGTGTGCATGTGCCATGAATGCATCAGTGCCACTAAGAGTCTCTCTTTGGATAGATCACTGGCTCCCACAGAGATCTTAGGCTACCAAACTTGGCCTCCCTTGCAACACATGACGAGGATCAAAGTGGCCTACAGATTGCACATTCATCTACGAGACATGGGCATTTATCTCCACGGAGTAATGCTCTAACAAGACCCGATCTCAAGTCATTCAGAACTTGCCAAGCCAAGTCAAAGCCTATTTGTGTTTTGCAACAACACACATTCTCCTATCTTTGAGTTTCTTTACATACCAGGGCTTATAATACTCAAAGCTCCTTTGCTCAATCGAAAGGTCAAGGTGTTGAGCCATAAACTTGAGATACAACGCCGTCTACTCACCCAACATACAAGAAATAAACTTATTGAATTATAACAAAACTCAGTACTACTTAAGTTCTTGGCATCAATATTCATGGTATTCACATGTATGCATATAGCATAATGCATATACTTTTCAAGCTAACATAATGCATATAGCATAATACATTTACTATTCAAGCTAGCATAATGCATATACTATTCACACTATTTGAGATGTATGATATTCACAAGTATACTCCAAAAAATACTATAGTGCATGTAGTATTCACTCTTCGAGGCCTCTCCATCTCAGGCATGCAAAGAACAACATGCAATATGCAACATTGTCTTAGTCCTCCTTTTTGCACTACTATGAGGAAAACAAACATAGCACCTGCAAAAACACAACCTAATCAAGCTACTAGAAAACAAAATAATTTCACTACTAGAAAAGAAAACAATTTCAACCACTGGGCTCGTTTAGGACAATCACATTAACTCCAAGCCAACTCGTGCATGGATCGTACCAGCCTGGAAATTAAACAATTTAACTACTAGGAAACACAACAATAACAATCATCGAGCTGGTCATCAATTAGACAATAACAAAACTCATTTAGGACAATCACATTACCCAGTTGAATGATAAATTGCTATTCCAACCGCTCGGTTGGTTTTGGACAATCACAGTCCAAGCCAGCTCATGTATGACCCAAACCATCTCATAAATTAAACTAAACTAATTTAACTTAATAGGAAAGACAAAAATTTCAACAATTGGGTTGGTCATCAATTATTTTTGTTGCAAAATATAATTTTGTTCATTTTTGTTCAACCACACTAGTTTAGGACAATCACGTAAATGATGTTTGACCTAAACCAACCGACGATATATTGCATGATGTTCCAACCAATGGCTAGTTTATGGCAATTATATTAAGTGCAAACAAGCCTGGCTTAGAAATTAACTGGTGTATGACCCGGAGAAATTAAACTTAACTAATTTAACTAGTAGGAAACACATCAATTTCAACCACTGGGCTAGTTGTCAATTAAACAATAACAATATATTTCTATCTATTTCTGTTGCAAAATATATTGCTCTTAATTTCTATTCAACCTTGTTGGTTTTGGACAATCACATAACTAGTGTTTGACGTAAACCAACATAGTGATATATTGCATGATGTTCCAACCATCGAGTTGGTTTAGGACAATCACATTAACTCCAAGTCATCCGGTTTAGAAATTAAACAATTAAACCATTCCAAAACTCAATCATAGACAACCACATGGTTGGTTTAGGCAACTTGTGACCTACGTTGTGTCAAGTATGTGTATGATGTTCGTGTCCCACTTCTTGTGTCCCGTTTACTTTTGGTAGATGTCCTTATTTTTTTGAGAAACCCTTGTATTCTCAGGCCAAAGTGTTGTCTCCTATTCTTGCATTCTATTGAAGCCCACAGACAGCATGAGGATGCCCTCAAGTGTGGCCTAAAATGCTTCAAAGAACAAATAGGCTAAAGGGCATATTTTTGCTTGATGGTGTATTTTATGAAATACAATGACATTTGACATGGCGTATTTTATGAAATGCAATGACATTTGACATGCTTATAAGCCATATAGCAATTGGGTTTGATGGTGTATATTATGACATTTGACATGCTTATGAGCCATATAGCAAGGAATTGCATGGAAAAAGAAACAATACAAAATTGTAAACAGTGTTGGATTTATTACAAGATATTTGCACATGCATAGATTGCACATTTTCAAATTGTTCCAGTCTAGGGTGAATCTAGACACCAAAATCACCAATTATCAAAGTTTTAAGACCACCATGCACTAGTCCCACTAGTTTGAATTCCATTTTTTTAGGGTTTTAGAAAATCAAGAAAAAGTTATGGAGCATGCCCTTGAATGGGTGTGCATAAAACATTGGAGGCCCCTTAAACCACACCTGATGTTCTCAATTAGGTATGTCCTTTGGTTGAGGAGAAGCTCACGTAGTGTATCTTTGAATGATTACTTGGTTGCATGTATGTGCATAACAAATTGTTGTAATCTATACTCTTTAGGATAGTACATGCTTCACATGCAACATAGCACTTGTAATGCTTTAACAATCTTGTTCCAAATATTTATTCTTTTTTTTTTTGGGTTCTCATATTCAAGTTTGGAATGTGTACTGCAACTTAAAGACCAAGTTTGCTGAATTCCATTGAGCAATGCATAAGTTATGGGTTAGGAGAGATACCTATATACAAAAAATGCCAAGAGCTACACCCAAGCACACATTTGACAGAGTAGCAAGGTGGGGGCCCTTGGTTGGCCACCCTGGTCCTTGTTTCTTGACACTACATCTTTTTTAGCATAGGGGAACCTTGAGAGGTAGGTGGCCGCCCTATAACGTGCCACCTTACCCTCTCTTACAATACTTGGCTACATGGCCATAGTCATTGTAATTAAAGCGTCTTGACCAAGCTTCAACATCTTGTTGAGGAATTATGATGGATTAGAATATGCTTGAGTACTCTCAATTCTGATAAGCATTTTGTTTGACTATGGGGATCTTATTGAGGTAATTATGATGGCTTGGAATATACTTGAGTACTTTGAAATCTGCTAAGCACGTTGTTAGACTATGGGGATGTCGAGATCCATGGGAGTCAATTTTAATAGCAAGGGTGGTGATTGAAAGAGAAGTTACTAGGAAGAGGAAGGGCTGGTTGCATGCTCATTTTAATTCTTGGATATGGAATCTACTAATGTCGTGGGCATAGCCTATTGAGATATAGATGTTTTACCTTTTGCCACCATTAGAAAGGTAGCTTCAATTGTTCGTCCATGGTGGGAGAAGCTCGAAGTAAGATTCGAATCACAAGAATTGTAAGAGTTGCTATTGTTCACATTTTGTTTGGAATTGTTTCAAAGATAACTCCATCTTCTTGACATTGCCACCTAAAGCTTGTACAATAGCTCGTTCCAACAATTATAAACAATTTGTTCAAAATAAGTATGCCAAGCGGTAGTTCAAAATCTAAGAGCAAGGATGTCACTATTGCTATAGCAACAAATCATGATACTTTGCTATTATGCCAAGTGATTAGGCCATCTCAGTAAATATCATCAACATGATAGCCAATGAAAGGGCAAGGATTGGCTTTTGTAGTTTTGAATCACAATGTACATTCTGCTCAATCATATGTTGCAATAGGTTTGTGTAGTCACTCATTTGGGAAGGGGACACAACATCATGGAATTTGGTCGGGGAATCCATGGGACCACTAAGATGAGCATTGAGAATTGAGTGATTAGGAGATGAGAAGTAATATGTGGGTTAGACACAAGCATAAATATGAAAAGGAAGGGAGAGCTACGCAAGTAGGGGGGGGAAGATATGGTGGGTAGGTCTCTAGAAGTGTTATTGTGGACATGGAGAATGATTTTTTATTCCCAAGAATGCCCCACATAAGCACTCCTCCATTGCCTATGTATGATGAGTGGAAACTAAGCAACCACCCCTTGTGATAACTTGCATTGTAGTGTGAATTACGTAACCACATCATTCAAGTGTGGCTATAGTTGTGACTCCCTGGGGCATGAGAGGGGGTGAGGATGATGTTAGCACTGGTGGTCGAATACAAAGTGATCATTATGTGAGCATTAGGAGTCTCCTGTGAGCAAGAAGTGGTGGTTGCATGGTAGGGAGGGGTGGACTTGGATGAATGCTGAAGGAATAAGGACGATTACGCACTGCCCAATGCCCACCAAAGCTAGAAAATGGATGGGTGGTGTGTGGTTACACATTGGATGGACATGTTGGGATGCATGGAGGTGATGGCCCAGAGAGGGCGACAAAGGAGTTGTCATCAGTGTTTCTTCTAAAAGGCGAATGTTAGAAAACTTTGAGCTTATTTGGGTTTGGGATAAAAAGTTGGGCGACCATGGCATTCAAAATTTTTTGAAAAAATCTATGTAGATCGCCAAAAACTGCCAAACTTTGATGACCTACATCTTTTGACGGACAAATCCAAATGGTTGCATATAGCAAATCAAATCAAATGGCAAGGCATGATTTAGATATTTGACACGTTTGTTGCACCATTTAATAAAGTTACATGCATCAAAATAAGCATTTGATGAGCACGATTGCTCATTTTAGGCTATCATTTCTCAAGGGTGAGGATAGTAGGATAGCGCAAGTAGGCGCTCCTTTTCCAAGGGGGAGGGGGAAAAAACATTGGTTGTAAGCCCACATGAAGTTGTTCCTGCGTGATGGAGCAATGTGTCCGCACGTGTGGCGGAATTAGCCATTGGTGGAATCGAGTCCTTGGAGGCTTTGGCGGACACCCGGGCTGCTAAGCCCACATGAAGCTGTTCCCGCGCGATGGAGCAATGTATTGGAGGCTCTGGCGAACACCCGGGTCGCTAAGCCCACATGAAGTTGTTCCCGCACGATGGAGCAATGTGTCTGCACGTGTGGCAGATTTCTGGCGGACATGCGGGTCGCACGTCCCATGTTTTGTCATCGGGTGCTGATACCCCAAGAGAGCGAAAAGAGTAGGTGTAAAAGGGGACATTGAGGGGTTTAGGGTTTAAGGGGGCAAGCATTTGCGACTTTGGTTATTTAGTGTTCTGCCTCACCTCAAAACCCATCTTCCCAACTGAAAGACTTGCCCAAAAACTCTTGTTTTTGGGCTCCGTCTTTCTGTCGGGTTCTAATAAATATTGGGTTCTTCCTTGTTTGTTTCCCCATACAAGAAATTTTGGGTTCTGTCTTGCCCATTTTAGAACTGACGGATTTCTTTCATCCCCTCCATGGCCACGTTTCTCATAGCTCGAAAGCTCGGACTCACTTCTAGCACCTTGAAACGGGCATTCGATATCCGTCATTCTCCTTCTTTGGTATTTAGTCGCTCCTTCCCTTCATTTCATAGATCTCTGTATCAGTTATTGCACTCATCTAGCTCAAGATTGTTTTTCAGTATTCATTCCGTGAGGACAATCAAAACCTGCAGCTGGAAACTTACTCTTGCGATTATGAATACAATCTTACTCTTATGATATTGAATACAAACTTACTTATACCCCCTAAACCAAAAAACACTGCAGGTGGAAAATCATTTTTGGGGTCGCTCAAGCCAATCGCGAAGAGATTTCAGGTTTGCGAGATTGCTTGGCAGCCGTCATGTGCATTGTTCTATTTTTTCTCTCTCTTCTTTTCAGGGATCGCTTGGCAGCATTTCTTGCCTTTTTGCGAGGACGGTGTCTTACATTACGTAGTGGTTGTATATGCCTCTCCAGCAGCTCACATTTCTTACGGTCCTTGCTGGTGGGATACTTTACGCCTCTACAAAGAATATATTACTAGTTATAGAAGCTCAGAAGTACAACCCCAGTTCTCAAGCTGGAAGTTTCTGAACAGAGCTTTTCTGCCTTCTTGTCATATAAAAGGCGGATCTGCAATACTGTTCAGCCGCGTACTTATCTTGTGAAAGGGCTTATGTGGCGTGTTACTCTGATATTGCATTGTGAATGGCCGGTTAGCATCTGAAATGTGGCGTGCCCATGAATGCAGTAACTCTACATTGTATTTAGTGCTTGTCAGGGTCTGTATGCAGTTGCATTGTTGCATTTGCAAATCCCTGGGTGCCTTGTACAATGAAGTAATGTATCGCTTTGAGGCTAACGTCCCAAGATACTTCAAATAAGGATTACGGTTATGGACTGCCTGGTTCATCTTTTTCCGTTTATAAAGCGTCCTCTCTCCACCTCCAAGGAGGTTTCTGTCCTTTCCGTTACAATGTATCGTGCATGCTTATATGGGCACGGTTAAAGCTCTTGCTGTACTCCTCGTAGCGGTATTAGGTTTTCTCCATCCAGTTGTATTGATGCCTTTCAGACATTACCTCAAGCAAGGACTCGACCCTGGCTAACCTGAGAACGGCATGGTCACAATTTGGTATTCCATCCTGTTTTGTGTGGAAGACCAGCATTCTAGCATTCTTGAATGGTAATTGGACATTCTAATTTATGGTTTTGAGCATCTGTATTCATCAAGTGATCTAGAGATTTGATACTGCCAGGGCAATAAGAGTGATGCCTAGCTGTCTGTTCCAGTGGATAAGGCTGGGTTGCAGATCGGTAGTTCTGGTCATTGAGGTGGTTGGATTGCACCTTGGGACAAATGGTTTTATGCAGGATACAGCCTGTAAGCTTTTGGCAGTGCATGCCTCTGTTATACACTCGTGCTTTTGATTAATGCCTTTGTCTTTTTGTCACACCATGTCAAGAGGTTTTTGGGTATTTTGCCCTTATCTAACATGAGCTACCTGATGGGAGCTTAGTATAATAGTTTGCCCTTATCTAACATGAGCTGCCTAGCTGTCTGGTCCAGTGGACAAGGCTTGGGTGCAGCTCGGTAGTTCTGGTCATTGAGGTTGTTGGATTGCACATTGGGAGAAACAGTTTTATGCAGGATATACCCTGAAAGCTTTTGGCACTGCATGCATCTGTTATCTACGTGTGCTGTGATTGATGCTGGATTTTGGCTATAGTAGTTTATGCTTGCAGTCACATCACGCCAAGAGTTTTTTTGGGTAATTTTCCCTTATCTAACATGAGCTGCTTGATGGAAGCATAATAGTCTAGGTCTTTATTGACAGGGCTAAGAACTGTATATGGCAGGGACTTCAAGCATTTTTCTGTTTGGGACCAATGCATTCTGAATGTATATTCTAATTATATGTCGTCAATGTGCAACTCTACTGATGTTGCAGTGCAAAGGCTCCTGGCAATGATGTGATAGGGGTTGATTTAGGAACCACAAATTCTTGCGTTGCAGTTATGGAAGGAAAGGTATCAAACTTTCTCAGTTCAGATCCTTTATCACTTGTCTTAAGCTCTGAAAGTCTGTCTGATCTCTTATTTGACTTGCAGGCTCCTCGGGTCTTAGAAAATGCTGAGGGAGCCCGGACTACACCATCTATTGTCGCGTTCACCTCAAAAGGTGAACGCCTTGTAGGTATACCTGCTAAAAGGCAGAGTGTGACAAATGCTGCAAATACTCTCTTTGGGATTAAACGTCTCATTGGGCGCCCATTTGATGACCCTCAAACTCAAAAAGAAATGAATATGGTGCCTTATAAGGTTGTGAGGGCTGAGAATGGGGATGCCTGGGTAGAGGCAGGGGGGCAGAAATTATCTCCTAGTCAAGTGGGGGCTTTTGTTTTGCAAAAGATGAAGGAAACTGCTGAAGGTTACCTAGGCAGGATGGTCTCAAAAGCTGTCATAACTGTTCCAGCATATTTTAATGATGCACAACGTCAGGCAACAAAAGATGCTGGAAGGATTGCTGGTCTTGAGGTTTTGCGCATCATAAATGAGCCAACAGCAGCAGCTCTATCATATGGTATGGAGCGTAAAGAGGGGGTGATTGTGGTATATGATCTTGGTGGCGGGACTTTCGATGTCTCAATTCTTGAGATGCTGGATGGTGTATTCGAGGTCACTCTCTTGAACTACAGCCCCTTTTTCTTTTTGCTTTTAAGGACATTGTTCTTAATCTAGGGAGGAGAACAGTCAACATATCCACCTCCCTCCTCCTCCTTGTCCCCCCTAAAAAAAGGAGAAAGAGTTTGGTATGCCCTCAGTATTCTGTATGTTTTGAACGTGTTAGGTGTTTGAGCTGTAAATGGATGCCAATAAGTAACTATGTTTGCTCTTTTTGAATGGCCTTGGAGGCTCTCATCAACCTCCGGTTGTTTGCTGTCACGCACTGCAATTTGATAAGCAAGGCTTAATATGCGTTTATGGTTTGGGCAAGGCAATGGAGGAGTTCTATGTGCAGTTGGTGATGATGTGCAATTTTGACTCGTAGAAACTTGATTCACTTGTGTAAATCTAAGGGGGGTGGTGTCTTTGTGTGTGTGCATATGCATACAACGCATACACGTACATGTATAATGTTTGTGCATGCATGAGAGAGAGAGAGAGATAGAGAGAGAGAGAGAGATGATTTCATTTATGTCCATTGGTGTGCCAAGAGGATCATTGGGATATGTTCATCATCAGTCACAAATTGCAGCTGTCTTAGATACCTCCAATAGCCATAGATAGAGGGATGTACATGAATTTTGTGCTCCCTCAAAATACCAAGGTTAAAT
This sequence comes from Dipteris shenzhenensis, assembly GCF_047967505.1. Taxonomy (NCBI): domain Eukaryota; kingdom Viridiplantae; phylum Streptophyta; class Polypodiopsida; order Gleicheniales; family Dipteridaceae; genus Dipteris; species Dipteris shenzhenensis. The sequence continues at coordinate 20,965,068 of NC_141626.1, read as the reverse complement.
TGTGTGCCTTCAAAATTTATCTTCGAGGGGTCCAAAATTTCCTACAGTAGGAGCCAACTTGTTTCACTGTTTGTGTATAGAGGCAATGCCATGGTGTGATTGCTATGCTTCTTCTTATGTCTAAGTATGCCTGACAACTATGTCTAAGTATGCTTAGCAACTATGTCCAAGTATGCTTGACAACCATGCCAATTTCTTCTTATGTTTAAATATGCTTGACAGCTATGTTATGCTGGTATGCACGACGATAGAGGGGGTTGTGGTCCTCATCCTCTATTTCACCCATTGGCATTGGTTTCCATACCCTTTGTTCTCTTGGATCCATCCCGATTCGCCCATTTCATCCTCAGGATCATGTGAGATATCTCTTATCTTGCATTAGTCATTGCATGTAGGCAAAGTTGCCCTCACTCATTAGTTTTCTCTTCCATAGATAAGCATGGATCGTCTTTTCATAGAAAGCCATCTTTCTGTTGTTCCTTCCAAATCTCGTCGAACATTTTATCACAATGGGCCTTCAGAAGACATTAATACAGCTTTCTTTCTTCATTCCTTTCTTCTTTCACATACATTGACAAATCTCGTGCCATTGTAGTAAAATGTTCGATGAGATTTGTCAATGTATGTGAAAGAAGAAAGAAAAGAAGAAAGAAAGATGTATTAATGTCTTCTGAAGGCCTCGCGGGCCTATGAGACAAGGTACAACGAAGAAAAGTAACTCATAGAAGCACCATGGGTTGAGGCAAAGGGCTTGCTAAGGTCCTCGCTGATTGCTATACCAAGAGTTCAAAACTCGTACTCAAAATACAAAAGCTAAAAAATCTTGAGATGCCAAGATATGGGATCAGTGTCATGCATGATCTTGGTGCCATGATAACTCTCCGGCGGGACGTCAAGGTATCGCATATCTCCATCTGTTTGGTCGTCTCACGTTGCGGTGGGGGGGCATGGTCTTTGTGACCTCTGTACTTGGTGAGCCCTATCGAGATTGACGCCTCAGGAACAAGAAGGAAAGGGGGGCTGCTATGGGCAAGCCCTTGGTCCTTTAATAGGACCCTGCTAGGCTGCTTGGCCAACCAACCAGGTCGGCTAGCCAACAGATCCAGGTCGGGTCACCATAGATCCGAAGTGTGTCTGGTGGGGTCGATTGATTGGGTCGGTCCAGTAGGTCTGATCAGTCGGCTATTTTGTTTGGAAATGGCCCTATGAAAAGAACCCATTGGGGGCCCACTTTTCATCTAGTGGAGCGGCGTCAGAAGAGCAGCTTGGAGAAGTAGAACAACACCTTGGGCCTACATCCAAGAGGACTAGAGGAAGCTGATATCTCAGAGAAGGGCTTCAACCCTTGGCTATCTTGTAGGGCAGCAAGGTGCACGGATCAAGAACGCATACACTACCTCATACGTGGCTACCTAGGAGGGATAGCTTGGAGGTGTGTTTGCAGGTACGGTAACAAAGGCAATGCAAGCTCTATGGGAGCATGCAGCTTGAGCGATCTAGGAGTGCCATGGAGGTAGGAGGATAACATGTTTTGTTAAGTACCACGTTTTGGTGGGACCTGGACTTGTTTTGTATTTTGTCCATGTCTTGGTCGAACATATATCTATTGTTGTAGCTTGCACATGTATGATGAACACACTAAGGAAGTAGTTTTGGATTCCATCTCTAACACCATTGTGTGAGTTTCTAAGCTACACATACCTATCTTTTGTTGCGTATACGCTTTGTTGTACTTATTTCTTACAACTGTCACCTCTTGCTGAAAGACCACAAGGGTCTATGAAAGTAGACATTAGTGCAATGATTCAAAAAATCTGGTATTTATTGCCGTGATGACATCTTCAAGTCTAGGCGTATATGAGAGGACCAACATAGCATGGGCTATTTACAAAATAGATTTCAGGCATTTACAAAATAGATTTCAGGCACTTTCGAGCAATTGTGGGTTTGGTGTGAGCTCTCTCTTGGCGATGTCTAGTTTGAACCCTCATGAGGGTGGGCGTGATGTGCAGATAAGGAGTAATTGGATAGTTATGACTTGCATGGTCCAAGCCATTGTATGTGCTTTGATGCATCGAGGGTGGCTATATGGTCCTCTTAGCAATTTTCTCTAGCTATTGTCCTCAAGGACTGCATGTAATAAAGATGTTGCAAGCATTTGTTATTGTTGATGGTCATCCATCCTTGTATCTCATTGGCTATGTGATGAAGGATTGCCTTAATCAACTTTCAAAAATGCACAAAGAACTTCAATGGAAGCCATCTCCACTCGAGGCCTGCCACTTATTCATTTTTGAGGTTGCAAAGTACTCTGGGCTTCCCTGAAAGGCTTTCTAAGGAGCCCTTCTTGTTCCTAAGTCACCCTCCAAAGGACAAGCTGTAATAGCCCATCATAAATTTGATGTCTCACCATTGACCAACTATCTTTTTCTCCTGCAAATGCCTCCAATCCACTTGTGAAGGTGATAGCAACCTCATCATGAGTGTTCACTGACGTCAGACTTGCCTTCGTTATTCCCTTGGATCACGTGTTTGTCCTTCTCCTTCATAGTTGTGAAGGGAATGGACGATGGACATTGCCTTCCTTATGTGAAGAACCAATCTTTTCGAGAATACAAATGTGTGCAATGCATGTAGAATTTGAATGCCAATTGGCCCTCCAATGGGGGAGAGCGCCCTCGTTAGAGTACTTGTTTCTAATTCGACCTACATGCAAGGTGGGAGAGAGATGGCGGATGAATGCAATGTGGTAGAGAGAATGCTATGTGAGATTCACAATGAAAGGGTGATACCCTTTCACTAATGTCCCTTGAGATCACCGAAGTTCCATCTTTCCATTTACACCTACTGTCACGATCTGTGACGTATTCCTTTCTCTTTCTAGACTTATGGATGGTTTAATGAATGGACACTTGTGGAAGGGTATGACCTTTCGACGGGACACTTGCCCTTTCGACGGGACACTTCCTAATGAGGCACAACCCTTCACAAGAGACATTCTAATGAAGAGACATTCCTATTGTAATGTACCCTCTCATCAAGGGTCACACCCTTCACAAGGGGTACACACCTCTTCATGCACATACCCTTTGGAGTACACACCTTTTCATGTGTGACTCTTCACTCTCTATATAAGAGAGGCCAAATTGTATGGATGACAATCACATCCACCCTACAGACATTCAAGCAATATCATTATTCCTTTGCTCTCTGCTATCTCAGTCTCTTTTCTGTTCCTTAGTACAGTTCTAAATATAGTAAATCTAGGATTTCTTACAGTGGTATCAGAGCAAAATTCGCTCCTGCTTGTAGGAAATGCCCCCCACCTTCTAGCGCTGATCTGATACATTTTTGCCGCTAGAAGGATATTCCGTGCACATTGTGCATGGAAGAGATGGAGAGGATGAGCATAAAATTTTTTAACGCCTACCCGGCCTAAAGTCATCCTGGCCTCTCCATCTCCCTCACATCACAAGTTGATGTGAATGGACATGACCAAAATCGTGTCTTTTCAGGTGCTTGGGCTGTCCCAAAACCAAGGGACGCACCTTTTCCACCATGGGACACACCTTTTGATGACGAGTCTCGACTCCTCACTCATGGGACATACCCCATCGTGGGCAAATGGACATACCTATTCATGCAGGGTCGCACCCCTTTTAACAATAGGGACATATCCCCTCATGAACAGGTGCACCTATTCCAAGGGTCACACCCCTTCGAATAGGCACACCTCCTAGGCCCCAAGTACCTACAAAAGGGTACCTAGAGGGGTAAAAAGGGACAAAAATTAAACCCATCCCCTACCCCTAGGTTTACCCTAGCTACCCTAGGGTTAACTAAACCCCCAAATTAATTTTTGGGCAACTAACCCATTGGGCAGCCCCCAACGAAAAGAGGCGACCCTCTTTATTGCACCGTACGGATCTCGAAGCAGCCTGCGCAGCCAGCCGTACAGCCCTGCGCAGCCAGCCGTACAGCCCTACGCAGCCATTCCGTACCACCCTGCGCATGCCTTCGCCATACGGCCGTACAGCCTGCACCGTACGGACCAGCCGGTAGCCTGCGTCAGCCCTTGCCCTGCCGTACAGCCTGCGCAAGCCTACCGTACAGCCATTCACGCTGCCAGCCGTACAGCCGTACAGCCTGCGCTGCCAGTCCCTGCTTCGCCATTCACGCTGCTGTCCCTGCTTCGCCATTCACGCTGCCAGCCCTGTTTGCTGCCAGCCCTTGCCTCGCCATTTTCGCTGACAGCCCTGCATCGCTATTTGCAGCCCTAGCCTTGCTCATTGCGGCCCTGGATACCTGCCATTTCCTGACAGCCTGCAGCCCTTCCCTTGTTTCGCCATCTTTGCCCTGCCACATCAGCACCAGTTGCAACTATTCACGCGATGAAGACAGCCTGTTGACAGCCCGGACCAGACAAGCCTCGTTCTCTCGCAAAACAGTGCTACATGGACCTCCGGACAACGATTTGCAGCCTTCTTCTACGCAATAACTTGGCAGATTAAAGTATTGCCAGGTGGAGTCTTTCCAATCTGCTTTTTAAGGATTCTCTTTAACAAATTACAGCAAATGAAAGAATCCACATTAAAGCATGGAAACCCCTGGTAATTCACCCGGCCTTTCAAGGACACCACAGGCATCTGCTACTACACAATATCGTGTTCAAATTGCACAGCTTGCCCATTTTGGAGCCTTTGCATCTTGGGTCTTCTGTGTCACGTGCCCTCCGAGTGACTTGGATCACATCCTCTACCTTCTGCGTGAGGCACCTCAGTTACATTATTTCCTCAGCACAGTACAGGTTGTGTTCCACGAGACACGAAGATATCCAGAACACGATATTTCTCAGGAGTTTGCCGTTCATTTTTGGAGAGAATTTTACCCTTCACCTTCGGCATCTCCAGGGTACTCTCCACCTCCATCAGCTCCCAGATATCCTCCTCTACAGGTTGTACCTTCTCCAAGTCAGTATTTACCCTTTGAAGGCACTCCCTCTCTTGGATATCCTCCACTTCCGACAGCAGCTCCTTATCCCTTTTCAGATCCGTGGACTCTGCTACCTACCCCTCTCCTATCACGAGCAGTAACACCATTTTCGGAATCTCCAGTGTTACCTAAGACAGGACCTCCCTTACCAGATTTCCACGGGTGGTTCCATCTTGCCTCGCCTGCCCCCTCCAATATGAGCAACCTCAGGGAGCAGCCCGAATCCTCTTCCAGGAATGGTACGAACTAGAGCGCAAGTTCGCGCTTTTCTCACAGGGATTTCCGACATGTCGCACCGCTCGCGTGAAGCCTCTCCAGAGATTAAAGAATCAAGTCCCAAAAAGACCACTGAAGGCAACGTCCAAAGCGAATCTCTATTGCAACTTCAAATATCTCAGCTTCAGGACAGCATCTCCGACTTGGTTCAAAAAGTTCAACAACTTCAAGATTCTCGAAGTCCAGCACATACAGAGGATGACGTGACGCAACCCGACGACGATGCGGACTCTTTCCCACCAGAGGTAGAAAACATTGAACTATGTGCCCTCTACCGATTACTTCAAGCTTCCAAAACTAAAAGACTTGACGTCAAACTTCCGGAAGCCTACACTGGTCAACGTAATCGCCGAACAGTTGACCAATGGCTCGCTAAAATGCGCATGTATTTTGACACTGTTGACCTCACGGAACCATTTTATGAAGAAAAGTTCCATGACCTCGTCAGCTTTTATCTTTTATAGTAACTTAAAACTCTGCTTCCAAAAGCATTTAGTAGTAGAGTAGGAAGATGGGCATAGTTGTGGGTGGAGAGTTGCCTACAACTGCATGACGCTTAAAGGACGGAAAAAGTGTGTTAACATGGGAACGTTTTGAACACGTGCTCCGTAAGCAGTTTGTACCTGCCAATGCGGACTTCCAAGCACGTTCAAAACTCCGACAGTTGGAGCAAACGGGTTCCCTGTCTTCCTATATCTCTCAGTTCACCACATTGGTGCTGGAGATTGATGGTTTAACTGAGGATGATCGCCTTCATGCTTTCATCTCAGGCCTAAATCCCTCGTTACGCATTGATGTTCTTAAAGCAAACATCACCACCACAGATGGTGCTATTGCTTACGCAGAGCGCATTACAGATTTTCTAAACACAGGGAAGCAGAGTGCTAATCGCACACAGAACTCTCCTACGGCCAAAGGTGCTCGTCCTCAAGATAATACCAGGTTTCGAAAAAACTTCGGTAATCAAGGTCAGCGACAGTCTCAAGATCCCCAGAAGCCTCAGAAATCATTTGCTGGATTCCAACAGAAGCATTCCCCCAAGGATCGCGCTTCTTCTTCTTCACAAAGTCATTACCGACATCCCCAACATAAAGGTGCGGCCACTGACAAGAAGAACAGCTCCAGCACAAAAGGACTTTGTGAAGGAGTAGAGAGTGTGAGAGCAAGAGAGTGTGAGTGAGTCGTAAGCTGGAAAGCTATAGTTGCAATAGAGTGTGTAAAAGAGTACAACACAAAGTAGTGTAGATAAGGTTTTGTCATAGTGACAAAACCTTAGTAGTCACTAACCATAGTTAGTGAACTAACTGCAGTTAGGGGGAAAAACCTCTAAATGAGGGAAAAGTGCCCCTAACTAACTTATTATATTACATTGGTCACTGCTGAATTATAGATATAATTCCAACACCCCCCTGCAGTGCCAAAGTCATGTACAAGGCTGATCAATCACCAAACGGAAATAAGTTCAGGGCACTGCGAAATGCCTCGAACTTCTCACGTGGTAGTGCTTTGGTGAAGATATCTGCAACGTTGTCATGTGTGGACACAAAGATCATACTGATCTCTCCTGCATGTAGCTTCTCTCTGACGTAATGATAATGAACCTCAATGTGCTTCGTGCGAGCATGAAACACTGGATTCTTTGCCACTGCAATGGCACTCTGACTATCAGTGAGAATTGGAGAAGGACCCTCCAAAGACAGATAAAGATCAGCAAATAAACGTCTCAGCCAGACACATTCCACTGTTGCTGTGAAAGCTGCCCTGTACTCAGCTTCACATGATGAGGTAGCCACTGTAGATTGTTTCTTGCTTAGCCATGAAATGCAAGATTTTCCCAAAAAGAAACAATTGCCACTAGTGGACTGCCTAGTGTCATAATCACCAGCCCAATCTGAATCACTGTAGGCATGCATCTGCAAGTCACCCCCCCTGGGAAATAGTAAGCCAAAAGACTTGGTGCCTTGCAAATAACGGAAGATGCGCTTAACTGCCTGCCAATGCATAGTTTTAGGGCTGTGCATATACCTGCTCACCTGAGATACTGCAAACTGAATATCAGGCCTAGTATTGCAGAGATATATGAGGCATCCAACAGCTTGACTGTAAAGTGTGGCATCAACTGATTCTCCTGCATCATGCATTGTGAGTTTCAGCCCCGGTTCCATAGGAGTAGATATGGGCTTACACTCTTGCATGTTAAATCTGTCCAAAAGTTTCTGAACATACTTGGACTGAGACATAACAGTGCCACGTCTCTCATGAGAGAACTGGATCCCCAAATAAAAATGAAGCAGCCCCAAATCTGACATATCAAAGTGGGTCTGCAAATCAGTTTTGAAATCTGCAATTTTGTCGTCATTGGACCCTGTGAGCAGTAAGTCATCAACATAAAGAAGGATGACTAATATTTCCCCCCCATCCATCTTGATGTAGAGGGTGCTCTCAGTAGGACTATTGTGCAGCCCCTTGCTGGTTAAATAGGCATGTATCTTGGCATACCATGCACGAGGGGCCTGTTTCAGCCCATATAAAGCTTTATTAAGCTTGCAGACTTGAAGTGCATTTGCTGTAATTTCAAAACCCGGAGGTGGTTTGACATACACCTCTTCCAGCAAGTCCCCATTTAAGAAGGCTGTTTGGATGTCCAACTGATGAACATTCCACTCAAAATGTGCAGCCATTGCAATTACTGATCGGATGGTGGTCATCCGGGATGTAGGAGCAAAAGTCTCCTCATAATCTATGCCCTTTTGCTGAGCATAGCCTTTAGCAACCAGCCTGGCTTTATATCTGTCAATGGAGCCATCTGGCTTCCGTTTGACTTTAAATACCCATCGTGTGCCAATAGCATGTTTACCCTGTGGCAAGTCCACAACATCCCAAGTCTGATTTTTGGCAATTGACTGCAATTCATCGTGCATGGCATTCATCCAATGCACATTACCTTGTGCCTCTTCAAATGTGGCAGGCTCCTCTTCATCAAGGAGAGTACCTGCATATGCTGATTCCACTGAATTAGCACCTTCCATGTGCCTTGCTGCACTGCGAGTCCTGCCAGGTAACGGAGCATCAAGTTTACTCTCCCGGAGAGTCTGTAACAGCCAGTTTGGGACTGTTTTTGCTGCATGTATGTCTGCAATTTCTTGCTGTACCACTTGTTCCACTTCCTGTGGAGGAGGCATGACATCCCGTGGCGGAACTGAAGCATGTGAAGGTTGCTGTAAATTCTGATTTGGATCAGAAAAATCAGCAGGGGAACCCAAAGCAATGGGTAGCAACCCTTGAAATACATCTTCTGAAGGTGAAGGCATTTGAAAATCAGCCTGAGTGTAAGCTGAATTTTCAGAAAATATGACATCTCTACTTACAATGATCTTGCGTGTAGCAGGATTGTAGAGACGATACCCCTTGCTTTCTGCACTGTATCCAACAAATATGCATTTGATGGCTTTATCTGACAATTTGTGCCTAAATTCAACTGGCACATGTGCATAGGCAAGGCATCCAAAGACTCGGAAGTGATCCACTGAAGGCTTCCTGTCATTCCAGACCTCAAAAGGAGTTTTTGTTTTTAAAGCCTTAGTGGGAGCCCTGTTCAAAATGTAATTGGCACACATCAAACCCTCTAACCAGAATTTATGAGGCATGTGTTTGCTTTTCAGCATACATCTGTCCATCTCCATGAGGGTTCTATTTTTCCTCTCAGCTTTGCCATTTTGCTGAGGGGTTAGCCTGACTGTGAGCTGATGCACAATACCCTTTTGTTTGAGAAAAGCATCAAATTCTGCAGATAGGTATTCCCCACCTCTATCCGTGCGTAATATCTGTATCTTGAGCCCGGTTTCATTTTCAACCATGGCTGAAAAGTGTTTAAACACTGTGAACACTTCAGATTTCTTTTTCAGCCCATAAACCCAAGTAAAATTGGAGTAGTCATCAATAAATGTGACAAAGTAAAGATGACCACCCAATGAAGGAGTCCTCATGGGACCACAGACATCACTGTGTATAAGCTGCAATTTGCGAACAGCTTTAACTGAACCATCCTTCTTGAAGGGAAATCTATGCATTTTACCTAAAATGCACCCTTCACAGGCATGTGGAGGAGGTATTGCAAGAGGGGGCAATGCATCAACCATTGAAAATTTCTGAAGTGTCATCAAGCTGTTGTAATGCATGTGGCCATATCTGGCATGCCATAATTCTGCATTTTGCATGGCAACTGTAGGGGAAGAAATTGCCAAAGCATGAGCTGCTCTTTTCTGAAAAATATCAAGCTGAAAAAGCCCACGCAGCAGAGTACCAGATAACATTAAGGCATAGTTAGCTTCCCTGTCCCGGACAGCACATTTGTCATCCTCAAAGATGACCTGAAATCCATCTCTGTTAAGAGTGGACACTGAAAGGAGATTCTTGGTTATGCCAGGCACATATAAAACATCAGAAAGTCTGAAAATAGAGCCATCTATTGCAGTGAGCTCAACTGCTCCTGTGCCACGTACTGAATATGAGGAGTTGTTGGCACAAGTGACTTTCTTACCAACAGGGGGAGGATGCAAGGAAGTAAAGAGACACTTCCGCGAAGTGATGTGCTTGGATGCACCGCTGTCAAAATACCATGTGTTCAGTGTTTCATCAACACTGAAAGCAGATGCATCTGAAGGAGAGTCAAAACTGCAAGTCAAAAATGCATAAGTGTCATCACTGCATGAAGCTGTACTATCCCGAGCATCTGGAACAGCCAACCTAGAATCAGAAATGCAAGATAAAAAGGCATAATCTTGACCAACAAAGTTGGCTGCAGCATCCCCACTGTCAGATGCACAAGGGGCTGAATCTGAAACAGCCATTCCTGAGCTGTTTTTCTTTTCCTTTGCAATCCTTTTCCTGCATTCTGCTATGTGATGACCTGGCTTTTTGCAGTAGTGACAGAAACCCTTCTTTTTGGGCTTGCTTGCATCACTTTGAGCCTTTTGTGAAGGCTGTCCTGACCCACTGGAAGGCTGATTTGCTGCTGTTTTTGCCTGTCCCTTTGTTTTTGATTTGAATTTTGAGAGCATGGCTTGTTCACCTGCACGTGAAGCCAAATTTTTCCTGGTCTGCTCTTCCTGAAGCAGAAGTCCTATCAGCTCATGAAAAGAAAGAGGATTTACACCCCCCCTCAATGATAAATTCAGCGAAGTATGAAAGCTGAGATAAGACTCAGGAAGAGAATTCAGAGTGGTTGTAATCATCTCTGAATCAGGAATAATTTCATCTATATTTAACAACTGCTCTCTGAGATCCTGTAGCTTAGTGAGGTGGGCTGACATGGAGTCACCCTCCTCCATATGTGTATTGGTCAACTCTCTTTTTAAAAAAGATACCCTGGCATCATTCCGTGCTGCATACATGCTTTCCAAAATATCCCACGCTGCCCTGGAGGTCTTACACGACCGGATATGCGGAATGATTGATCTTTTTACTGAAAGAGAGATGCAAGACAAAGCTAAGGCATCTCGTGAATCCCATCTCTTTTGTTCAGGAGTATTAACTGTAGCTGCACCAACAACTTGTCCTGCAGCTGCACCTTGTGCACGACCTCTTCCACCTCCTTGATGAGGAGGGGTAGCAGGTGCAATATCTGCTGGTCGGATTTCATCCCCATTGACATAATCCCATAAATTACGAGAAATCAGAATATTACGTACCATGAAACTCCAGAGGGAGTAGTTGGTACCATCCAATTTGTCTTCCTGAGAAAGACCACCGAACTGAAAATCATTCTGATTTTGATGGGCCATATCTGAAAAAGGAATTGAAGCAGATACAAAGTTGAATTCCCTTACTGGGAATAGAATGCACAACTCCCAAAAACCACACCCAAGCACGGGTTGTATAAGCAACTTAGATTTCTGCACTTGAGCTGTCAGAAATCTGTCCAAGCATAGAACACTCTCCAAAATCTGCCAAAAGTGTTCCAAACACTCCAATAAAGGCAGAATATACTGAATTCTCCAAAAAATGCTCTCCAAACACAAAAGCCCCAATTTGTGGCTCGAAATTGCAGCCAGAAAGGGGCTAAAAAAGCCAGAAGCCCCAAATCTGCAATTTTAACACAAAAGCCCCAAATTTCAGACAAGATCTGCAGATCTGTCTGTAAAAGCCCCAAATGTACTCCCAGAAAATGACTGCCCCAATTTGAGGTTTCCTGCAAGATGTGCCTGCCAAAGGACACCTGTGGCTGAAGGCAACCTGGCAGGTGGTACAGTACAGTACGAACTGTACGTACAGTATGTACGGGGACCTGTACGGCCAAATAGTACGGCGATCTGTACGGCCAAATAGTACGGATGCACCTGCGCCTGTACGGCGCTGTCGACGATCTGTACGGCAGCAACGACGATCAGTACTGGAACTGTACGGCAGCAACGACGATCTGTACTGGAACTGTACGGCAGCAACGACGGAAACTGTACGGACGGCGAAATCTGTACGGACGGCGAAATTCGTACGGCGAAAACTGTACGGAGTACGGCTTGCAGGTACGGTGAAGTACAACGCAGATGACGATGTACGGCGGCAGCAAATGACGATGTCTTCGTAAGACTTCCGTACAGTCGTACGGACTGTACGGACGAATTGGAGCGGGCTGGAGTTCGAGGTAAGGCTTTGAAAATAGAGGGAGCAAGGAGCACCAGGCTCTTGAAACTTGCTCTGATACCAAATGAAGGAGTAGAGAGTGTGAGAGCAAGAGAGTGTGAGTGAGTCGTAAGCTGGAAAGCTATAGTTGCAATAGAGTGTGTAAAAGAGTACAACACAAAGTAGTGTAGATAAGGTTTTGTCATAGTGACAAAACCTTAGTAGTCACTAACCATAGTTAGTGAACTAACTGCAGTTAGGGGGAAAAACCTCTAAATGAGGGAAAAGTGCCCCTAACTAACTTATTATATTACATTGGTCACTGCTGAATTATAGATATAATTCCAACACTTTGTACCATCTGTACAAGCGACCATAGATGGTTCGATTGTCCCAAGCGACCAAAGCAAAATTCCAATATGGAACCTAGCACTTCCCAAAAAGAAGATGCTACCTCAGCACAAGACAAGAAAGGCAAAGCTGTTCGAATGGTGAATACCATCCACCTGAGCCTTGCCAGCAACCCCGAACCTTCCCTGGCCACTCAAGTAGTTTGCGTTCAAGGATCGATTCATGGAACAACGGTCACCATCCTCATCGACAGTGGCTGTTCTCATAATTTCCTAGCCAGTTCTGTGGTCGATAAACTTCGGTTGACCACCAGTCCTAGCCTCGTGGACTATCAGATTGAACTCGCAAATGGAACGACTTTCTTGTGCAATACCAGGATCAAAAACTTGTCTTTTCGCATCCAACATTATACGGACAAGTTGAACTTCGACATTATGCCTCTTTCTCGGTACGATGTCATACTCGGACAACAATGGCTCTACGACTATGATCCATCAATCAGTTTTCGCAGCCATACTATCCAGTTTGTTCACCAAGGAAAACTTATTGAGCTAACTGGTTCTAGGGATTTTGCTTCAACCCCAGTTGCCTCTGCCCTACAAGTAAAGAAGTGGGTTCGTAAACGCCAAGCAAAGACTTCACTTCTGTTGGTTACGGCAGTCGAGGAGACACCAACAAAGGATCCTCCTGAATACCTCAACCAACCTTTTTTCCAGCCTTACCTGGATCTTTTTCCACAGGAATTGCCAAAGCAGTTACCACCTCGACGACCAGTGGATCACCCAATCAAACTTATTCCCGGCAGTAATCCACCGTCGAAACCTTCTTATTGGGTTTCTCACACTCAAAATGAAGAAATCCAAAGACAGGTCACCGAACTACTCGACAAAGGTCACATTCGGCCCAGTCGCAGCCCTTTCGGATCTCCTGTACTACTTGTGGAAAAAAAGAACAAGTCTATGCGCCTCTGCATCGACTACCGAGCCCTCAACAAGCTCACTATCAAAAACAAGTATCCATTGCCTCGCATTGATGACCTTTTCGATTAACTTTTACATGCAACACACTTCTCCAAGATTGATCTTCGTTCAGGTTATCATCAAATTCGTATACGAGAAGGCGATGAGTACAAGACAGCTTTTCGAACAAAGTATGGACACTATGAATGTTTGGTCATGCCTTTTGGGTTAAACAATGCCCCGGCCACATTCATGACATTAATGAACGACATCTTCAGGCCTTTCCTCGATAAGTTCGTCATCGTTTACCTCGATGACATCCTCGTTTTCAGCAGATCCCTACATGAGCACAAACAACATCTTCACCAAGTTTTTGAAGTTCTCCGCGCAAATTCTCTCTACATCAACATTGAGAAGAGTGAGTTCTTCAAGACCCAACTTGAATATTTGGGACATGTTATTTCAGCTCAAGGCATCTCTGTGGATCCCAAGAAGGTCGAGGTAATCCGAAACTGGCCTACTCCTAAGAATGTTCATGATGTCCGCTCTTTTCTCGGATTGGCAAACTTCTACCATACAAAGGTCTATCAGTTTTCCGAAATCGCAGCTCCTATGTCCGAATTATTGAAAAGCACAGCAATTTTTCAGTGGCTTCCCGAAACAGAGTATAGTTTCCAACAACTCAAGCAAGCACTCACTACCACACCAGTTATGGCTATTGCTGACCCAAATCTTCCATTTGAGGTCATGATCGACGCTTCCGACATCGCTACAGGAGCAGTCTTGATGCAAGAAGGCAGAGTTATTGCTTTTGACAGCCATAAACATTCTGATATCCAAACCCGATATCCGGTTTATGATAAGGAGTTTCTTGCTGTTGTACATGCTTATCGCTCTTGGAAACATTATCTCATGGGTGCCGACTCTGTGGTCAAAACAGACCATCACTCTCTCAAGTATATCTTTACTCAGCCAGTCATGAACGCTCGACAAGCACGCTGGGTTGAGTTTCTGGCCAACTTTCACATGACCATTGAGTACATACCAGGACTACGCAATGTAGTTGCAGATGCTCTCAGCAGGTTACCTCTAGCATCAGCCATGGTAATCTCTACATTATCTGTGGATGTTCCGAACTCATTCAAAGGAAAGTATTTCAATGATAAAGACTTCGGCACCGCAGTACAGGTTCTTTCCAAAGGTCAACCTTCGACTTCCGAACAAAAGATTTTCTCATCCTATTCTTATACGGACGACCTTCTGTATTATCAAGATCGCGTCTGTGTACCACATGACAAGGATGTTCGACGTCTTTTGTTAAAAGAGCATCATGTAGTTCCTTATGCTGCCCATCCAGGCATCAATAAGACTTATCGGTTACTCAGTGCAACATACTACTGGCCTCAGATGAAAAGAGATGTCATCAACATGGTTACATCTTGCTTATCATGTCAACAAATGAATGCAAGTCGACGACTTCCAATAGGACTTCTTCAGCCTCTTCCAGTTCCAACTGAAAGGTGGGAAAGTATTTCCATGGATTTCATTACAACACTACCACGATCCTCCAAAGGTAACACAAATTATGGTAATTGTTGATCGATTGTCCAAAATGGCACACTTTGTTGCTTGCAAAAGCAGTGTACAGGCCCCGGACATAGCCAAACTCTTTATACAACACATCTTCCGACACCATGGATTACCCAAGAATATCATATCCGACAGAGATCCTAAGTTTACCAGTCACTTTTGGATTTCCCTGTTCGAATCTTTGGGTACTACTCTACTGTTCAGTTCAGCCTACCACCCAGAATCAGATGGACAGACTGAAAGAGTCAACCAAGTTCTGGAAGAAATGCTTCGACATTATGTTCAGTCACGCCTCGCAGCCTGGGAAGAGTATCTACCACTCCTCGAGTTTGCTTATAATAACTCTTTCCATAGTGCCATCAGCATGACTCCATTCCAAGCAGCTTATGGACACACTCCGATTGTACCAACAAATTTTGTACTTCAACATCGAGTGGCCCTAGCTGATCAATTGGTTCAAGAAATGCAAGACATTCTACTGCAAGTCAGGGATCATATGCGAAAAGCGCAAGAGCGGTATCAACGGTCTGCCAACAAACATAGACGTCACCTGGAATTTAACACTGGTGACATGGTGCTATTATTTGTAGCCCCACATCGCTATAAGACGGTTAAGTCTGTGTTTCCTAAGTTGCGACCCAGATACTATGGACCTTTTCGGATCGTCAAGGAAAATTCACCTTTAAGTTATAAATTGGAATTACCACCATCATGGGGTAAAATCCATCCAACATTTCATATTTCTTGGCTAAAGACGTACATTCCAGGCGATGAAGCAGTTCCTCCTGCAGGTGATTATGTCCCAGAAATCGAAGACGATTATGTTCTCCTTATTCCTGAGCGTATTCTGGACCATCGACAGCGAGAGACTCGACATAGACTTATCACGGAATTCCTTGTTCTTTGGCGAGATCTGGACGACTCCGACGCTACTTGGCAGTCTGATGAAGACTTACAACAGTACCCTGATCTTTTACAGCAGTATTTCCAGAATCTACCATGATATTTTCTACATCGGTTCATTATCTCCACCAGGGTCTTCTTTTGAGTGGGAGGGGATGTCACGATCTGTGACGTATTCCTTTCTCTTTCTAGACTTATGGATGGTTTAATGAATGGACACTTGTGGAAGGGTATGACCTTTCGACGGGACACTTCCTAATGAGGCACAACCCTTCACAAGAGACATTCTAATGAAGAGACATTCCTATTGTAATGTACCCTCTCATCAAGGGTCACACCCTTCACAAGGGGTACACACCTCTTCATGCACATACCCTTTGGAGTACACACCTTTTCATGTGTGACTCTTCACTCTCTATATAAGAGAGGCCAAATTGTATGGATGACAATCACATCCACCCTACAGACATTCAAGCAATATCATTATTCCTTTTTATTAATAGAATAAGTATCACATGTCCAAATTCGATGTCGTCTGAAGCAGCGGCTCCAGCTCGACTAGTCCTATCTACTAAGATGATCCACCGCCATAGCTAATCGGTCGGTGTCCATCATAAATACAAATACATGTTACACCATTGGCGTATAATATATAATAATGTTTTAATGTCTACTAATCACAGATTAGTGATTTATCTTGTCATGACACTCCCTCTTGCTTGAATGGGCAGAAGTCCTCTTCTGGATCCTCTCGTGTCTGTTTGTCTTGCATACGCTTTTCTCTTTTACTTCTGCATTTGCATCTCCTCTTCATAATTTGCAAATAGTCTTCTCTTGGTAGTACACAATCTCTTCTGAATCAGAACTTAAATCTCATCTTCAAGTTCTGGTTCCTCTTGATGCTGAATATTCAAAATGCAGAAGTACCACTCCAGTGCCTCTTCAATATCTCTTCATACTCAGAATTCTCTTATGAATACCAGAGTGCTGAAATCTCTTTATAGTAACCTGCTCAATAAGCTGAAACATATTCTCAACAAACTGGTCAGTATTCAAAAGATGTTCTCTCACCCAAATGTGTTATTGAACTAGGTAGACCTTGGCTATAGATGATTTTGCGATGGAGAACTACTTAGTCTATAGAAACTATAGACCTTCAATCTCTTTTTCCAACTCTTCTATTTCAGCCCTATTCCTCCTATCAGACGCTCTACATGGATTTTTCTCCGTCTATACTCTGTAATGAATATGCCTACTCTCTATTCAATTCACACATCCATACACCAGTGTTGGTTGAATGGATAGCATTTACTCTTGGTTCTATGTTCACCGTAGAGTCTTGGGATGAGGAGGTAGAAGCCTCACCCTCTTGCTTGGATGCTTTACCTTTCCCTTTTACAGAATTGGTTTTGGCAATTTTGGCTAATAGAGTAGGACATTTATGCCATGGATGACCTAGCTTATGTTTCTTACATCCGAAACATTTACTCTCCTTAATTAGCTTTTTATTCTCATCGTTAGTCATGGAAGGAATCCAGTACGTGATTGGCTGTTAACATTTTGTACAATAGCTTTCTCCTTTCCTTTGTTGAAGGGTTTATGAGGATTCAATTTCCTCTCAGCAATCTCAGCCAATTTAGTCAGGTCTTTCAAGGTGGTTGGGTTGAACATTTCAACCTCAAACATCACTTTCGGGGTTAGGGCTGCTAAATACCTTTTACTTCTATCATCCTCACCCTTCTCAGGTAACTCTAAAGAGAGTTTCCAGAACCTAGCTGTAAATTCAGCGTTACTCTCGTTATCGAATTGCCTGAACTTTTCCCAGCGGAAGGTCAATTCTTCTTCATGCTTCGGAGGCATGAAAGTGGCCTTAAGCTGCCCTACAAATTTGGACCGTTGAAGAATAGGCTCTTTTCCCGTTTGTGATAAGGACCACCACGTCAAAGCATCCTTCTGTAGATGCAGTGTGGCAAGAGCAAGCTTTCGTGGTCGGTCTTATCTTGATGGGCAAAATATAGCTCAAAATGGCGAATCCAATTGTGGATTTTATCCACCTCTCTTGCTCCATCATACTTTGGGAACTCTATTCTCTCTCGAGGTTGAAATTTGGCTGTCTTCGAGGGGGTACCTAAATCTTCATCCCCAAAATTCAGCACTGTGGCGTAAAGACTTAGCACCTTGCTCTTGGATGAACTTGTTTCTCCCTTCATTTCCGAAGGAAAACTCCCTATCAAGAGATTCTTGAAGAAGAGATGAAGGTAATTCTATACGTGGGTTATCATACTCAATATGTGTGTAACTCTCATCTACATTATCCTCTTCAGGAGGAGGTGATGGTGTTCTCCCCCTATCTCCTCCTGGTAGTGGAGGAAAAAGGACAAGCTCATTATTAAATATCCCTTCTCCTTCCATTCTTTCCTTTTAGTAATACAAGAGAGAAAATGACTTGCTGTAATTTCAGAAAAGGGGTTTATTTTACAGCAAAAGTCAAGTGTTGTGGAGTTGGTGGTACTTATCCGACTCCCGCTTCGCTTGTGTCGAAAAACCACTTCAATTGATCTCTTCTTCCTTCTCTTTTAGCCTTTTTTCCTTTTTTTAATGTTGTAAACTGGTACACTCCGTTTGGGCTACTTGTTTTGAGCGGATTGGGGCTCTAGATACCGTTATAGGGGGTACTTGATGGGTGGATCACCCCCTTTAAATCTTGTTCCAATTCGACTTTTCGTTGGGGAGAAGGAGGGGGGTTCTCTTTTTCCCATGGTTTAAGGGTTTTAAGGGTCTATTCGCACGGGGGGGAGTCACTTTGTTAGGACACCCCGTTCCCTGTCCAAAGATCCAAAAAATCAGAGAAAACACTTACCTTTGAGTCTCCGAAATTAAGTATCCTTGCTCCGCTACTAAATAATCAGGAGTACAATGTGCAGGCGGCCTTGCATCACAGATTGCTATCCCCAATCTGTCCCCTTTTTGTCGGACTTTGCTGCCCGCCCCAGACTTCCGCTATTCAAGTTGTGGCCTCGGCGTATGGCGCCTTCAGACCACTGTGTGACTTCCGTTAACCCCTCTACCTTTTGCACGTTCTTGCACGTGGCCTACGGTACAGAGCTTTGTCGTTTCCTGTTGTGCGTCTTTCCCATATGGACCCTTTTTTGCGCTGTGGTGCAGTGTCACGTTGCACTCTTCCTCTTCTCCTACTGTCCCTTACGTGGATTGTCGCTGCTTTGATACCAAATGTGAAGAATTAATCTTTTCGAGAATGCAAATGTGTGCAATGCATGCAGAATTTGAATGCCAATTGACCCTCCAATGGGGAAGGGCGCCCTCGTGAGAGTACTTGTTTCTAATTCGACCTACATGCAAGGTGGGACAGAGACGGTGGAGGAATGCAATGTGGTAGAGAGAATGCTACGTGAGATTCACAATGAAAGGGTGATACCCTTTCATTAATGTCCTTTGAGCACTGAAGTTCCATCTTCCCATTCACGCCTGCCCTTAGCCTATGACCCATGCATCTATCATTCAATGCATCTTAATGCACCCTTCCCTTCCTATTGCCCCTAGGACCCTTTTTTTTTTCCCAAAGAAAGGAACCTTCTATTAATGCTTAAAAGATTTCATACAAGACAACACCTCCCAAACACTGTCTTCCCTAGGGGAAGGAGGAGCTAGGGCGTTAGGGGGGTTGCCTCGTGGAGTGCAATCGTCTGAATGCTTTGACCATGTATCCGGTAGGTTGGGGAGATCTCATCAATTTGGAACGCGAGTCCTGCCTCTGTCAACCAAGCCACCATCCCCCAGGTGTAGTCTCTGTGAAGGCTCTGCATGCGTGTCATGATCCTGAGGGCTCTCATCGAGATCCTCGCTGCGCTACGACAGCTCCATAGGCAGTGTGAGATAGTCTCCAGGATACCGTCTGAGCAGCATGCCCTTTCACTCGCATCTGCTCCAACCACGGGCCGATGGGCAAGCCTCCGTGGGTTGCCAGCCAGAAGTAAGAAATCTTCCTCGGTCGCAAGCTGGACCACAACCGCGTCCAAAACTTGGAGCGAACGTCCCGGGGCACTCTTTGGGTCTCCCAGTGTCTCTCCCTCGAAAGGGTCCATCTCGACGAGTCCATCTGAAGGCTCTTGCCAATCCGTGTGGTGTAGGAAAAGAAAGGCACCTCATCTATCGTCTCAGCAAGGCCGCCCTTGGAGGGCGAGAACCACTCCTCGGGGTCCTCCCTCAGGGGTCTACCCTCCCATAGCCAGAGGCGCCATCTGGAGGCGTCTTGCTGTGAGATACTAGGAGGATCGATGTGCCACTCCTTCCCCAAGCATCCTATTACTCTGATCATCTGCTAGTGTATCCCATCAAGACTCCCATCCATCTCAGGGTCACTCCCAATGAGGGGCTGCAGTAGGCCTCCATGTCCTATACGGAAGAAGCCGGGGTCCGTGCTGTCACGTTGCATCAAAATCCTCAAGGGAACACTAGTACGAGAAAACTGCCCCAGCCATCTGCTGTCTCTTCAAATGTGAAGTCCTTCTGACCAGGACTCAGGAATGGCTAAGTCGATCTCGCCCATCCGTTGCCCTGCCCCTCTTAGATGTGCTAGGGCATCAAGCCTCGTCTTTGCCTCCATAGGTAGTTTGCTCCAGCGACCAAAAGACCCTGCGGGTCCACTGTCCCACTGTGCCCAACCAAGGTGAGTCCGCTGCCCAAGCATATGTCCCTCTTGATCTCTGACCTCTGGGTGCCACATAAGGGGCTGAGGCTCGAACTCCTCTCTGCATCTGGGCGGAGCACGGATGAAACCCCTTGCTAGTTTCTGCCAAACCCTGTGAAGACTCCTCATCAGGGGGGAGTCCTTCCCCGTGGGGGGCCTCTGAGAAGATCCATCTATGTGAAGACTGCCACTGTCCTCCAGTGCGTGGGGTGTTCCTCAAAAGCCCTCTCTGTAAGAGGAGCTTCCAAGGCTCGGCACCTGGGGTGAGGCCACGAACCACCAGCTTGCCCAAAAGGGCCTTGCTCTGCATCTCCGGATCAATGATACCCAAGCCTCCCAATGCCTGCGGCATGATCACCGTCTGCCAAGCTACTCGGGCCCTAGTGTTCCTCGTGTTGTCTGAACTGGCCCAGAGGAAGCTCCGTACCAACTGTCGGAGCTGCCCAATGCATCCTTTGTGAAAGCATCAACAAGAGGCAATATACCAAGCAGTGGCAAGAAGGACTTGGTTTGCCACTAAGGCGCGACGTGCGAGGGAGAGTTTGGTCGAGCTCCAATAGAGAAGCTTGCGCCGAACACTCTCAAGGACCGGGGCAATCTGTTGCTCTGCTGTAATGTCAATACCCACTTGGCATCCGAGGTATCTTGCTGTCTGGCCCTGCGGCCATCTGAAACCAAAGTCACTCCCCCACTCACGGATCTCGTCTCCTCAAAACCCGTGAGGAAGCCTATGGATTTCATCCAATCGATCCGTGCCCTCGAGTCCTCACAATAGATAGCCAAGGCGCCTCTGACTCTCTAGACTCACCCTGGTGCCCTCAACATACAAGGCCGTGTCATTTGCAAACTCCGAGTCAAGAAGCTCTTCCTCATGTCTGATTGGGAGCCTCAACCCTGTGAGACCCGCTACCTGTGATCTCAAAAAGTAGCCCAGAGCCTCCGCTACAAACAAGAAGAAAAGGGAGCTAGTGGGCAGCCTTGGCGAACTGAGCGAGAGAGAGGGAAGGCCTTGCCCGTGTGTCCTCCGATAATCATCTGACTAGAGCTCCCTGCGTATAGCGCTGAAACTCCTCCGACCCATTTGTCTGAGAAACTCAATCTCCTCATAGTGCCCTCTAGGAAAGACCACTCCACCTTGTCGTAGGCCTTCTCAAAGTCCAAGAGAAGGATGGCCAATGACTGTGACTCCTTCCTGGACCAATGTCTCTATCATCAATGATCATGAAAATGAACTGCTCCCAGGTGCTACGCTCTGTTGCTGGCATCTCTGAGAACGAGGTGTCGCTCTGCTTGTCCTCCCCAAACTCCAGGTGTTGAAGTCCCCTCCAACAATCCAGGAATCAACATCCGGAAGACACTCTGACAACCTCCTCCAAAAAGTTGGGCGGTGCTGTCTACATGGTGGGGCATACACGTTCAAGAATCCAATCGCGGACTCTTCCATTCGAACTCCCATCCAAACTGCCCGTGCTGGAATGAGCTTGCCCTGATCGTAGACCTCTGGAGCCAAAGTCTGTGAGACTGAGATGCAGACCCCTCCGCTTCGTCCTACTGCGGGAGACCACTCCTCTGGACCTCTCCCTGGGAGAAGGTGATGGTGTCATCTGATGTCTGTTTCTGAAAACATGTGCTTCTGAATCATAAGGATGTCCACTGCCCGCCCGACCACTGCTGTCGAAGCTACAGGTATTGCGGCTGACTACAAACACGGTCGTAGAGCCCGTGTACGTTCCAGCTCACTATGGTCCAGCTCATGAGAACCGGGGAGTCGGGAACAAGGCTCTCCTGTGAGTGGGTGCTTGTCCTAGAAAGACTGCCTTGGGGTGATTTTGTCGGGGGTTTGGAGGGCGAGTAATCGGTGTCTGTGCGGCGGCGTACTAGGGTGTTCACCGGCTCAATATCGATCTTTTGTGCTCACTTCATCATGAAGGAGGCTTCCACTCTGACTTCATCATGAAGGAGGCTTCCACTCTGAGCAACTCGGCGCACGTTTGGAGGGGCCATAAGTGTGCCTGCTCCACCTTTGCCTCCATCGACAATATGATAACTCTTGTCATCAAACCACACACCGGCTCCTCGTGCGTGAAGCTCAGCTGAAAGTTTACCTCCACGCCATGGGCATACCAAAGATCTAGTCCCTGTGATCCCATCCACTCGTCCATCATGAGCATAATCTGATTACCCAAAATAAACGAAAATCTCCAAACGGGGTGTGTCTGAGATCCCACTGATCCTACTGTACAGATCAAACCTCCCTTTCAGGGCTTGAGAACCATGAGCGTGACCTCCAGTGGTAAAGGGTATGCATCCGGAATCTCTAGATAGTTCTAGGGTCCTAACCTCTAGAAGTTCTGCGGTAAGGGATGCCTGTTAGATATGCTCAATGGCCCACCCTCCTGGTAACCACCAGTGGTCCAAGGTGCTGAACTTGTAAGGCCTCCATATGAGGAGAAGCCATGTGTGAGTCCGGGACACTGGACGGATCTTGACTTGCATGTCAGATGAGGTCTATCAATGAGACTGTTGATGGTAGAAAGGTGATTGTGTGGGAGCCCCTTATTCTTGCTGGGGCCTGGGGGCCAGCTGGCCCTCGGCTGGGGGGTCCAAGGGGGACCAGTGGGCCCCGTGGTGGGGGTTCGAGGGCGAGAGCCTCCGAGGCGATGGTATAGGGAATATTTTCTGAATATTCCATGGACGACTAGTCGGTTCCATCGACTAGGTTGTTTGGTCGGCTCCACCGACTACGTCGATCCAACTACGTCGATCCGACTACCACCCTCATAGTCCCCAGTCCATTGTATCAGATTAGTTCAGATTAGATCAGATCTTCCAGCTAGTAGCTCTTCACCTTGTATCTGTCTAGATGCCATCTAAGCTCCACTGTGGGAGCGCACGGGTGGACGGAGCCATCATCTGTACTACATCAGTATTGAAGGAAAAGTTTGTTCCTCTCTAGTTTGTTGTGTACTCTATATTCTTTGTTCAGTTTCTGTTCCGCTGCGCCGTGTAATTTAACATGGTTTCAGAGCCCAGGCGGCTCTAAGGATCGAAGAATAAAAGAGAGGCGAGGGCTTCAATAGCATACGGAGTGATGGCAACAGGAAGCGGCTTGAGTTCAGCAGTTGCTACTGCACCAACAATCCAGGTGTTGAGAATTCGCTCACAAGCCTTCATTGAAGGCAGGCTAGATGGTACGAACTACACTCTGTGGAGACAGTACTGGGGACTGACTCAGAACCACAAGGAACCTCCGACCCAGCAAATCCGGGGAGTATGATATCTCCTAATGCCGACCTTCTACGTGCTTGGAAACATAGGAACGCATATGCTCTGTGTACCTTGGTTACAAGTACTACTGATAGTGTTTTGACCTTGATTCAGCATACATCTAAGGCAACCGTGGCCTGGAACATATTGAAGAGTCAGTATGAGACGTGGAATCAGACAAGGATCCAGAACTTGGAGAATCAGCTCGTAGTTGAGAAGTTTAATGAAGGAGAGACAACGGAGGTGTTCATAACTTGAATAAAAAATTTGTGTGACCAGATGGTTGGTGCTGGGATACAAAAGACTAGCGAAGAGCTAGCTCGGCGGTGTCTCCGGATATGTCCACCAAGGTTTGATGGATTGGTAACAGCGCTTAACACTCAGGTGAGATCCCAACCATTGTCATTTGAGGAGTTCTGTGCTTTACTTATGGAGGAGGAATTGAGGCTTAAAGCTCGAGATGGAGGCGGCAATGGGGATGTTGCTTTCTTTGCCACTGCGAAAGGCAAAGGTGGTTCCTCCACCAAAGGTGAGTCCTCTACTAGTGATGACAAAAAGAAGAAGGGGGGCAAGAAGAAGTTTCAGGGAAAATGCTTCTATTGCAAAAAGTAGGGCCATATGATTGCAGATTTTCGGGTTAAGAAAGAAGATGAAAAGAATGGTATCCTGAAGAAGACAGATAAGGGGAAAGAGACAGCTAACACAGTGGAAGCAGAGTTGGATCTATTTCTGGCCATTGAGGAAGAGTGTTCCTCAGTTCAAGAAGCTTCAACCACTGATTCATGGGTGTTGGATAGTGGTGCCTTCCGTCATATGATCTGCAAGAAGGGTCTATATTATTCCATGCAGCCTCTACAGGAACCCATCACCATGACGGTTGGTAATAACGCAAAATGTCATGTTGAGGGTACAGGTACTACAGGTATGGTTAGATTGCCGGGTTAAGAAAGCAAATGAAAAGAATGGTATCCTGAAGAAGACAGATAAGGGGAAAGAGATAGCTAACACATCGGAAGCAGAGTTGGATCTATTTCTGGCCATTGAGGAAGAGTGTTCCTCAGTTCAAGAAGCTTCAACCACTGATTCATGGGTGTTAGATAGTGGTGCCTCCCGTCACATGACCTGCAAGAAGGGTCTATATTGTTCCATGCAGCCTCTACAAGAACCCATCACCGTGACGGTTGGTAAGAACGCAAAATGCCCTATTGAGGGTACAGGTATGGTTTCATTTGTTTCTGTGAATGGAGATGTTAAGAAACTATCTAATGTGTTGTATGTTCCACAAATCAAGAGAAATTTGCTATTAGTTGCTTCCATAGTTGACCTTGACCGTGAGGTGAGGTTCAGTAAGACAGGAGCAAAAATTTTGGATAGTGCAGGTAATCTTGTTGGCACAGGAGTAAGGAGGAACAACGTGTATGAGCTAAGTGCTCTTACAGCCACCGCTGGAGTAGGCACAAGCAGACTTTGGCATGAAAGATTCAGCAACATCAGATTTGCAGCGTTGAAGGAGATGTAGAAGCAAGGTATGGTTGCTCACTTACCTGTAGTCACGGAAATCAAAGAACCGTGTGAAGCTTGCATGATGAGCAAGCAACAAAGAAAGGCATTTCCACAAGAAAGCAAGCATAGAGCAAATGCTCCTTTAGAGTTGGTGCATGTTGACTTGTGCGGTAAGATGCCTACACAGGCCTTGGGGAAATCTTCCTATTTTTTATTGATTGTGGATGACTATAGTAGGAAGATGTGGGTGTACTTTCTTTGCGAAAAGGCTCAAGCTTTTGGTAAATTTAAAGAATGGCTACAGCTTGTTGAAAATGAAACAGGGAGAAAAGTGAAGAAAATCAGATCGGATGGTGGTGGTGAGTTTGTTTCTATAGAGTTTGGAGATTTTTGCAAGAGCAAAGGAATCAAGCGACAAACGACAACACCACATAGGTCTCAGTAAAATTCGGTTGTTGAACGTCGAATGCGGACCACGGTGGAGATGGGGAGGTGTATGTTGAAAGGTGCTGGACTGTCAAACCACTTTTGGATTGAGGTTGTCAATATTGCGGTTTACATCCCTAATCGCAGTTATACAAAGGTACTCAAAGGTAAAACACCACATGAGGCTTACAACGGTAAGGAGCCATCTGTCTCCCACTTCAGAACGTTTGGGTGTGCATGCTATGCACATGTACCAGACAAAGAGAGAAACAAGCTACAATCAAAAGCACCAAATGTATCTTCTTAGGCTATTGTGATGAGAAGAAAGCCTATAAGTTGTATGACCGAGAGGCAAAGAAGATCATAGCGAGCCGCGATGTGGTGTTCAGGGAGCAGTCACATGCAGTGGAGGCAGATAAGAGCTCTTCCACTTTATCATCAAGCGAAGAGGTAATTCACTATGGACCTGTCCTAAGAGCTATAAAGGAGGAGGAAATATGAGATAATGAAGGTACAAGTCACCAACCTGTTGTTACACCACCGGAAAAGCCATTGTCGCAATGGGTAAGGCAGCTCTACGACCATGATAACCAGATGCCTATGTCTGTTGAGCAGCATGCAGGCGGTCTTAGAGAATCGAGGACCAAAGGAGGGCTTCTGCCCACATAGTCAATATGGCCTTGATGGCTGAGATTATTGCAGAAGTAAAGGAGCCTGCGAGTTTGGAGGGAGCACTTGCAGACTGAGATTGGAAAAATGCTATGCAAGTAGAATATGACAGCATTTTCACAAGTTGAAGGGTTTGATTTTCAGGAATCTTTCGCTCCGACTGTCAGAATGACCACTATTCGCACAGTACTATTGGTGGCTGCTCATAAAAAGTGGCCAGTTTATCAAATGGATGTTAAATCAGCATTCTTGAATGGTGACCTCAAGGAGGAGGTGTACGTGGCTCAGCCACCTGGGTTTGAGGCCCCCATTCTGAGAACAAGGTATGTAAGCTGAAGAAGGCTCTGTATGGGCTGAAATAGGCCCCAAGGGCATGGTACCAATGGATAGACAAATTCTTTCTTAAATTAAACTTCAAAAGATGTGTCTCAGATGCTAACTTGTATGTGTACAGGAAAGGTGGAAAAACTGCTATTATTGTTCTATATGTGGATGATCTCCTTATTACAGGTGACTATGAAGACATGATCTAGTAGACTAGAAAGGCGTTAAGCACAGAGTTTGAGATGACAAACTTAGGCTTGATGCACTACTGTTTGGGAATTGAAGTCTGGCAAGAGTCAGGCAAGATCTTCATCTCTCAGCAAAAATATGCAAGGGAGATCTTGAAGGCATTTGGTATGTCCGAGTGCAAGGAGATAGCTACACCTATGGAGGTAAATGCGAGGTTGTCTATGGAGAATGCCTCACCACCAACAGACATCGGGAGGTACGAGAAGTTGGTCGGCAGTCTCATATATCTGTGCAACACAAGACCAGACATCAGTTTTGCTGTTGGCGTTTTGAGCAGGTTCTCGAATAAGCCTCGGAAGAATCATTGGAATGCAGGGATGCGGGTGCTCAGGTATGTGAAGGGCACTCTTGATTATGGCATCACCTATGGTACGGACACTTCCTTGGTTGGTCATTGTGACTCAGATTAGGCTAGAGATGTTGATTCCAAGAAATCAGTTTTTGGATATTGTTTCTCTTTAGGTTCAGGTATCTTCTCTTGGATCAGTAAGACAACCAACAGTGGCATTGTCTTCTAATGAGACTGAGTACAAGGCAACATGTTTTGCTGCATGTGAAGCAGTGTGGCTGAGGAGGATCTTATGGCACATGGGAGTGCAAGAGGATGAGGCAACTCTGCTGAGGTGCGACAATCAAAGTTGCATGGCCATTGCTAAAAATCCAGTGTTTCATGCGCGCACAAAACATATAGAGATTCAGTATCACTATATGCGTGATTTGATCGAGCACGGGATAGTGGAATTGGTCTACTGTCCAACAGAGCAAAATGGAGCATATATCTTCACCAAGGCACTCAGGAAGAATCAGCTTCAGGGTCATCTTCAGAGACTCGGCATTGGGCCGAGAAGGTAGTTCACCTATGGGTCGACTTTGAGGGGGGAGGTTAGATATGCTCAATGCCACATCCTCCTGGTAACCACTAGTGGTCCAAGGTGATGAAGTTGTAAGGTTCCCATATGAGGAGAAGCCATGTGTGAGTTCAGGACACTGGATGGATCCTGACTTGCATGTCAGATGAGGTCTATCAATGAGACTATTGATGGTAGAAAGGTGATTGTGTGGGAGCCCCTTATTCTTGCTGGGGCCTGGGGGTCAGTTGGCCCTCAACTGGGGGGTCCCAGGGGGGCGAGCGGCGCCCCTGGTGGGAGTTCGGTCTAGGTTGAGTGGTCGGCTCCACTGACTAGGTCGACTGGTTGACTCCATCGACTACGTTGATCCGACTGCCACCCTCATAGCTATAAAGAGGCGACCTCCCCAATCCATTGTATCAGATCAGTTCAGATCAGATCAGATCAGATCTTCCAGCTAGTAGCTCTTCACCTAGTATCTGTCTAGATCACCATCTAAGCTCCACTATGGGAGCGTACGGGTGGACGGAGCCATTATCTGTACTACATCAGTATTGAAGGAAAAGTTTGTTCCTCTCCAATTTGCTGTGTACTCTATATTCTTTGTTCAGTTTTTGTTTCGCTGCGTCGTGTAATTTAACAATGCCTAGGT
The DNA here is from genome assembly GCF_047967505.1 of Dipteris shenzhenensis. Lineage (NCBI taxonomy): Eukaryota > Viridiplantae > Streptophyta > Polypodiopsida > Gleicheniales > Dipteridaceae > Dipteris > Dipteris shenzhenensis. Next base: position 20,936,730 of record NC_141626.1, on the reverse strand, counting down.
TGGAAGTTGGGAGCTGCTAGTCGGGAAGATGAGCCTTGTCCCTCAGGATCCCTCTCTGAGCGAACCTGCTACTGCGATGAGGAAGCAGAAGGGGGCATCGTCATTTCCTTGTGGGATGGTAGGGGTGTCGAAGCGGAAGAGGTTGCTACTGAAGCAGAGAGGGGGGCGGAGGGAGAGTGAGAGGTAGAGATAGGGTGCGGGGGGCGGATAGTGAGGGTGGCCATAGAAGGGGTACTGAGGGGGAGGAGGGGACGGGGGAACCCTGGGGAGGGAGCGGGAAGTGAAGAGGAGGAGGGGGAGGGGTCAGGGTGAGGGGGGAGAGGAGGGAAAAGGGTGACCACAGGTCCCTTTTGTTGATCAGGCTCGTCGAGGCTTCATATCGGCTCCTTCACGGCCCTCATCGGGCTAGCGTCTGCGGCTTTCGTCATTGTCGCATCTGGAGCTCCTGGGGTTCTCTGCTGTTGCAAGGGTGGGTGCGGAGGCTGAACTTGTGAAGCTGGAGGATCGACTGGATGGGCAATGGCCTCTGTCGCTGGGGGAGGTGACTCCTACTGTTCCTCTTTCGAGGCCTCTCAGTCAACCTTGTCCCTCTCCCTGCGGTTGGCCCTTTGTCTGCGGCATTTGCGTGTCTGCTTGCTTGGTTTCTTTTTCTTTTTAACCTGTGTCCAGTTCCCTTCTGAAGGGGTAACTCATGGGGTCTGGGACTCTTGCTGCTCTTGCCTGAGAGGACGCTGAACTCGGGCCTGCTGACTCTGTCTACTTTGTGGAGGAGGGGGGGGAGGCGCACGAGGGTGGCCACGGGGGCAATCTCTGGCAAGGTGACTTATCTGTTTGCAACGAAGACACTGGCCTGGAAGCCCGGAGATCCCCACCCTTTGGCAAAGTGTGTCCCCTTCCAGGGTCTCGAGAAGGATCAGCTCTGGGAGGGACTCCGGGCTCTCCACCACTAGTCTGATCCTGGGGACTCCATCATCTGCTAGGACGAAGGTGGCCGTCTCTGGCAGGGACTTGAGCATTGTGCCAAATGTCCGGCCAATGGAAGGATGGCTTGATACTCCTTGGGGAGCTCTGGGAAGCGGAGTGTAATCGAAATCCGTGGAACATGGTGTGTCGTATCCATGTCCTCCACGGTGAACCCATGATACTAAGGAAAGAGGTAGACAAGGTGCGGGCCAAGGAGAATGGGGCTTTGCTCCACAAGTGTCGAGGCGGTGTCAGGGGAGCTCAACTGGATGAGGAAAACACCTCGTCCATAGATGGTGACACCTTGGATGTGGTCGCCCTCTAATATCAGGCTCGCCTGGATCCACTCTCGCACCTGTCTCCGTGTAGCCGTGAGGCCCACAATTCTGCCCACAAGCGCCTTGTCCTGGAGGGACGGGACTGCCTGCTGTACTTGTTGCTTGTCAGCTGGGGAAAGAAGAACCTTAACGACTATGGGAGTTGAGGGTGCTGCCATAGAGCCCCTCTGGCCAGACCAAAGGTCACCACCAAGATTTTCTTTCACTGTAGTAAACACAAGTGCTCCCGCTACAAGGAGGCAAATGAAAAAGGGAACGAAGGAGAGGCGAAGAAGAGAGAAGGAGAGGGCAAGGCAGGAAGGAGGGAGCAAGGGGAGGAGGAGGAAGGAATGAAGAAAAGAAAGGAGGCGGGAGAGGAGGAGAAAAAGGTGGGAGGAGGCGAAATGGCGAGGGGGGGCGCGTTGGCGGGAGGGCAGGAGGGTGGAAAGAGGTGCGAGGCGGAGGCGAGGAGGCGGGAGGAGGGGGGCGGAGCGGGGAAGGCAGCGGGCGAGGGGGCGGAGGTGAAGCGGGGGGGGAGAGAGCAGGGCGAGGGGGAGGAGGTGGAGCGTGGTAGATGGCGGAGGTGGAGAGGGAGGAGCGGGGAAGGTAGGGTAGAGTGGGGGGCGGAGGTGGTCGGAGGTGGAGCGGGGGAGGTAGAGCGAGGCGGGCGGAGCAGAGGTGGAGTGGGGGGAGGTAGAGAAGGCGGAGGGTAGGGGTGAAGGCGGAGGTGGAGCGGGGGAGGTAGAGCGGGCGGAAGTAGAGCGGGGGGACGGAGGTGGAGTGGGGGAGGCAGGGCGGAGCGGAGAGGGAGGAGGGGCGAGGCGGAGCGAGGGCGAGGTGAGGAGGGTAGGCCGGGCAGCAAGGGAGCGCATAGGCCGCGGGCAGCCTACAAGCCGTCGTAGGCAGAGGGGAGCTCACCGAGCAGCTCCTCCATCTCTTGGGTAAAGTATTTGTCCCTAGGACCTAGACACGTGTGCACTCATTTTTATTAATAGAATAAGTATCACATGTCCAAATTCACTGCTGTTTGAAGCAGTGGCTCTAGCTCGACTAGTCGTATGTACTGAGATGATCACCGCCATAACAAATCGGTCGGTGTCCATCATAAATACAAATACATGTTACACCATTGGCGTATAATATATAATAATGTTTTAATGTCTACTAATCACGGATTAGTGATTTCTCTTGTCGTGACACCTTAAGCTATCTCAAGTTTGACTTCATCTTGATTGATTGCCGATTATAGTTTCTACATTAGCGAAAGATTCAGTAGGTTCCTATAGTGAATGTGCAAGAATCTCATCGGTTCAGCTTGTTTGTAGTGCTTAAGTTGTATCTTACAAAAATGAGATGTGGCTCTAGTGCTTTGAGACTTCTTGCTCTTTGTCTTCTAGTCTTCCATGCATCCTCCACCCCTCTATAAAAATTCGTCTTCTACAATGGGAGCATAAACCAAGTGGGCTATGCAGTGGTGCCAAATGCATCTCACAGTGGAAATGCATCTTGGAGCAGAGGTTGCGTACGAAAAGACTTGAGAGGCTATATGAACCCAAAGCAATCCCAATAATATAGGCTAGCATGGTAACGGAACCAAGAGCGTTCATGGGAGCATCCATCGGTGTACACCCATGGGTTGGCCAAGGATAGATGGATCCATTTGATAGGGTGCAGATAGCTATAGACTATATGGTTGTCTCAAGGCCTACAAAAAGGTGCTCATAGATGCATAGAATGAGCCCTCAGGGCCAATGTAATTCCCATATTACCGGTACGCATCAGTGGTGGCGAGGGGGAGCAGTGAGAGGAGAGCATCGGTAGTGCAGACGTGGCGGCAGGGAGGGGAGCAGTGAGCTATCGATGGCATTGAATTTCGAAGGTTATCCTCTCCTATTGTCGCTTGGTCAGCCCGTTGGCTTCACATATTAGGTTACAATGCTGATTGGTGGTTTCGTCGTGTGCACACCCTACTTCTTTGCTGCTGTGTGTGCTATGGACCGAGTTGGGTCCGTCATTTTAGAGTTGATGTTAGTTTGCTTTCTTTTGTGCCGTTGTCATTGATTTGTTGTGGTTGATCGTCATCTTTCTGGAGTTCTGTGTTGTAGGGTTGTCCTTGACTTGGGGCATTAGTTTAGTCTTGTGTTGGTTGGCCGTCTATGTTGTGAGTTGGAATGCTTTTTTTAAATGCTTGTGGTCCATGGTGTGACTGTTTGTTGGTGCTGTTTGTTGTAGGATCTTTGTGGTGTCTTTGTTGTACAAGGCAGTTGGTCAGTAGGTGAAGTCGTTGATGTACTGTTTGAAGGTTTGTCATTGTTGATGTTGAGCTCTGTATGTGTTGACAATGCTTAGACTATGGTAAAGGTGCAAAGCTCAAGGAAAGTGCTCCCATACAAATGTAGGAAAGGGAACGAGGCAGATTTAGAGAGAGGGATAGAGCTAGCAGAAGGAGAGAGAAGAAGGGGCAAAGGGAATGGGTGATAAATGAATGGGGTAGGAGAGAGGCGGACTGAGAGGGAGATAATGAAGGTTTGTTTCAAGTCTTTGAAAGACGGAAGGCTCTATGAGACTAGGAAAACTTGATCCAATATGCTGAATGAGTAGAGCCTCTACGGGTATCTACACCCAAGATAGGTACAATCATAAACATAAAAGAAACACTGGTACATCATGGGGAGGACAGAAGCTTTAGCATGCACTGGTCCTCCGGATGTTGGAGTCGTCAATTCCATGGGAGAGCTTGATGATATACTGGGATGCGGCGGCATAAATACGATATAACGTTGTCAGTGGTGGTCTCTTGGCTGTGGCCTGCCTTGGATAAGTGCCACCACCACTCCTATCAGCTAGTCTAGTGAACGTGGAGGGAAGATCCCTGAGCTTGATCAATGTATCGACACATATCGACACATTGGTAGGAATGCTGTTGTTTCTCATGCTTTGGGTTTCGGCTATGTGGTCTCCTTGGACTTTGGGGCTTGCTTGTGTGTGTCATCTAGCTGGAAGAACTTAGCAATAACGCCATGATCACGTCTGAAATCTGAGCAAATGGTCTGTGTCATATGGACTCATAGATGAAGGATGCCATACGTCTCTGATTTGGGTAAAAGACAAGAGTCTGGAGAGGGTTCTGAATTGATTCTGAAATTGAATATCATAGTACACAGGGTATCTAAAAGCGAAATGCTTTTCTGACTCAATCTCCTATCTGTCACAGAAAGTGCAAATGCGATCCTTCCTAAGTATGTCCTCAACTCACCCACTATCAATGCGTAGTCGGTGTGATGAAATACATAACTGCTCGATGGAAATCGTCAGCATGTGGGGGAGGTGGAACTGTGTGTAGCTTGGTGGAACGATGAAGCCATCCTTTGATATCTGTATGCAGTGATCCTTATAAAAACTGAGCTTCACATGAAGCTCTCTAGGGGCTAACCAGGTCCTAAACGTGTGTAGCTGTAAGAGATCCTCTCGGATAACTTAGTTAGCCTCGTGGTCAGTGAGCGGAGTAGAGGGGCCTCAAGGCTATATGGAAGGGGGGCAATCTGTCCATATGGAGTCCCAAGTCTTGAACTATCTGCTTTGTACGGGCATACACCATCTCTGATGGCCCTCACCTGCTAATGTCATGGATGAGGATAAGGCCAGCCATTGTGACCTGCGTCGGATTGAGATCAAGAGCCAATAGTCCTTGGCTTGGTAAAGGCTGGAAGGCTGCATTAAGCTGTGATGCGGATGCTTTAAACTTAACTAAAATGACCTGGTGTGCAACCGACGGGCTACTATGGATCCTTTGTGACAATAAGAGAACCTTGAGCCTTTCCAGCCAAGCCCAGTCCAACATTGATATCAGGCCCTCAACAAGGGCTGCCATACATGCATGCTGGGCGGACCAAGGAATTAAAAAGAGTAGACTTGTCACTTGGCCCGGGTGTTCCGAAAATGAGATTGAAAGCATTGATGCTGAAGTCTAGTGGGTGCAGCGTATCCCCTACTCTTAGTCGGTCCTGCATCGTTGTCGCATCTTGAAAATTGGGCCAAAGAAAAGAACCCCACATATGTGTAGGATGTGACAGCCTCCACCCGTAATCTGTCTAATGTGGAGACCATAACCTTAGTTTTACCAAGGTTGACCTTCAGTATTGAGTCTTGCAAAAAGTATGGAGAGAGATAAGGTTAGAGTCACATCAAAACTGCATACAAGAGTAGTGGTTTGGATGTATAAATTTTAAATTTCATTATAGTACCCTACGTTAGTCCCTTCCCCCCCCCTTCAATACAGATTTTACTGGTGTATTGCCTTGTCAGATATATTTTCTTAGCTTTTTGCTTAGACATCTGGTTTTGGAGAGCATAATATAAGACACTCTAGTCTTTGCACACAGTTGCAGGAATGTGGAATACTTTTTTATTAGTCTTCTCCTTCAGTGAGTCTTGGTCATGGCTGAGTTGACCCTCCAGTGGGGATGTCATACACCTGGTCCTTGCTACGTGTGACGGAGTTTATGGTTTCCAACCTTAGGTGACTGAATTATTTGTTTTGTTTGGTTTTCTGAGGAAGAGTCTGGGTATTTTGTTGGATTCATCTAGATAAATGTTTTCTGTTGATACTATGATAGATTCTTTCCATTTTAGCACTGTGTTGCCCGATCTGTTGTCTTTTCTATAGAGTCTTCACATGCAGTTGTAGCTTGGATTAAGTGTTGTGCAGTTCCTTGGATTGCAGTAGGCTTTCAGAAATTTTGAACTGTATAGCGTCATAGTAGTGCATTGAACTTAGATGTGCATGTGAGACCCCATGGGAATCTATCTGACCTGTTTAAAAACCTTACCAGTGTAAGCCTTGCACATTAACCAAACCTTTTTCCCGTAGGATAAGCATGTAGAGTGGGTTAATGGGGTCCAGTTGGGCCATGTATTGGTTGAATTGTGCGACTAAGCTTGATAATGGACTTTATGACTCGGTGTGTGGAATAAATATGGTGCTTATATTGTGAAATAAAAGGGGCCTATGATATAGTGAGAATGTATGCATATAAATCTCATGTTCTCAATGAGGAAATTTCCTGTCTTATGGACAATGTCTATGAGTCTAGCAGGATCCATGTACAGAAGTGTATTCTTAAAAAATCTAATATCTTCTCTATTTCAATCGCTTGAACTGGTGTGTCTGCATCTCATGCTTCACCTTCCAAATCTTCTATGGTAAAGTCTGACAATTATTATCTGCAGGTCAAAGCCACGAACGGTGATACTTTTCTTGGTGGAGAAGATTTTGACAATGCATTACTGAAAGAATTCATTGCACAATTCAATGCACAAGAAGGCATGGACATTTCAAATGACAAACTTGCACTTCAGAGAATGCGTGAGGCTGCTGAAAAGGCTAAGGTGGAGCTTTCTACATCCATGCAAACAGACATACAGTTGCCTTTCTTGACTGCTGATGCAACTGGGCCAAAGCATTTTAATATTACCTTGACGCGCTCAAAGTTCGAGGGTCTTGTTATGCATTTGATTGAAAGGACTCGAAAGCCATGCAATGACTGCCTTCAGGATGCTGGGATGAAACCGAGTGAGTTGGATGAGGTATTATTGGTAGGTGGGATGACCCGCATGCCCAAGGTTAGGGACTTTGTGTCTAAGATTTTTGGCAAAGCACCTAGCAAAGGCGTCAATGCAGATGAAGCCGTGGCCATGGGTGCTGCCATTCAAGGAGGGGTTCTTCGGGGTGATGTCAAAGATATTTTGCTCTTAGATGTTACTCCCTTATCACTGGGTCTTGAGACATTAGGAGGTGTTTTCACTAAGTTAATAGAAAGGAACACAACCATACCTGCAAAGAAGAGTCAGCTTTTCTCTACGACACGGGATTGGCAAACTGTCGTGGGTATATCTGTCTACCAAGGGGAAAGAAAAATGGCTGCAGATAATAAACTGTTGGGGCAATTTGAACTTGTTGATATAGCCTCTGCTCCTCGTGGTCAGCCTCAAATAGAAGTGACATTCAACATTGACGCAAACGGCATAGTGCAAGTCTCTGCTTGTGAGAAATCAACAGGAAAGGAGCAGGCAATCACCATACAGTCTTCTGGTGGCCTTTCAGAGGAGGACATTGAAAGAATGGTAAAAGATGCAGAGACTTACGCAGAGGCAGATGAAAAAAGAAAACAGTTGGCAGATGCCCGAACAAGTGCTGAACAAGTTATTGGTCTAGCCGAGAAGAAAATGCAAGAGATTAAAGAGAAGGAATCTGAGGAAGCTTCAGGTCATATATCAAGCGCTTTAGACAAGCTGAAAAAAGCCCTTATAGGGGAAGATGTGGATGAAATAACTCAAAACACCTTTTTGGTACAACAAGCCATCTCTGGATCTGGTGAGGGGCCTAATGTCTCCTCTGCTACACCAGTTTCTGAAGCAGAATATGACGACGAGTTTGAATTAAAGGAAGAAAAAAGAGGTGAAGGGAGTGCATAATGCATAGAACTCGTGATTAATTAAATATTATAAAGAGCACCCAGATGTGGACTGATAGGCCATGTATGCGGGTTTACCTGTTAATCATATTTAATTGTGTGATAGCCAATATAACATTGTAGTATAGAGTCATCAATGGCTAAATTGGATGGCTATCTAACACCAGTTCTTGAATTTCTAATGGTACGGGAATGACAGAAGAATTGTAAACGGCCTACAGCTGTACATCCTTTGCAGACTCACCTCAGAGCACGGAACATCCCCATGCCCTTGTTACCTTCCCTTCCCTTACCTTGACGCCTATATTTTGTATGGTGCTGTATGCCTTTGTCTTAATGGATCGTGCACAACCTGTTTCCTCGCTATCTTTTCTTTTTTTCCTCTACATCTGCTCAGCTGTTGTAAAGATCTCTGAATTGCTACATGAATATGTGGCATATACTCCTGCATTGCACAGCTCCTTTTTTTTTTGGCTCATCTTCAGTTCAGTATTGTCTTTCCAAATCTGGTATGGCGCTGCACAAAATAGTGGTTTGTTTTTGCTGCACTCTTTTGGTTGCTTATGTCCTGTCATATGGGCCAGCTCCTGTGGGATGAGGGCAAGTTCAGCCTTGATATTTTAGGTTTGGAGCTGACATCTTTGATGTATGGCAGCAGTCCTGAAGCAAATGCAGTGAGTGATACTCATTTTATAGCTTTCATCCTCAAGGCACAAGCAAGAGCTTTCATCCTCAAGAGTGTGAAATGTCCCAAGCTCATTTAAAAGAATATCACAGAAAGTTGTAGTTTAGATTTTGAAAGTTTTAGCTTGCCATGCTTAAGATTATTGAATGCAAGGTTCAAAGCACCATAATTTTCTAACCCAAACTTTTGGTTGAAAGCATATTAGGGAGTGGGTTTGCTCTTTTCCAAGTGGCGGAGACACAATTGAAGTATACTCAAGTTAGTTCTCAACCTATTATTGTGCTTTCATTCAGTGTTCTGTACAAGTACTACTGTATTGTAGCACGGGTGCACATAGGCCACATCCTCCACTAGTGCAACATTGTCTATGCATTTCACTTTTATGCACATGCATGGCAATTCGTCAATCCCTATGAAGTATCATTAATCCAAAATAGCATTTAAGAAATCAATGCTCAATATGGTGTGCATATGTGAATGGATCGAGTAAGTTCATACTTATAGGACAGCAAATTGCTAGATTGTGCATATACAGTTGATCATACTAACCATTAGGACAGTAAGATTCTACATATGCAGTTTATCATACTAATCATTAGGACAGCAAATTGTAAGAATGTGCATATCCACCGGATAATATGTGCATATGCATCGGATAATATCTTGTGTCTTTAACTCGCTCCTCGAGCTTGCATGATTGTGTGCTTACATTGTTGTTGGCTAGCTCATGTTTGTGTTAGGACATTTATTAAGGGTTGATAGCTTCATGTTGGCATAGCACTTTTTGGAGTCCTGTTGCCATTGGGGCTCTTGGTTAAAATCCATACATCATCATGAATGGACTAAAACATGTAATGGAATGTTTGGCACTCTAATATGGGCAAATATTGCTCCCAATTAGTGTCATTTTTACATATGTTTGAAGCATATTCTCAATGATTTGATTGATCCTTTCAGTTTGACTATCACTCTGTGGATGATTTGCATTGCTCATATTCAATGAAGATTCTAACCTCATAAACACAGTTCTCCAAAAATGATTGTTAAATTTGCTATCTTGATCACTAACGATATCGGATGGTAGTTCATATAATTTATAAATATGCTCCACAAGACGGCGTTACCTATTCCAGGCCAAAAGAATTGCTTTTTGAGAAGCGCGTCTTCTGAATTCCTGGATATCTAGCACTTGGACTATCATGACACTCAATAAGAATTTGGCGCCTAATGTCATTATTATACGTGAAACATACTCTACCCTTGTAGAGCAGGTAGCCATCTTGAATAGTATATTTTTTTCACTTAAGTCCTTTATCACCAACTTGTGATGTGTCACCATTTTCATGCGACTCCTCAGTGAAAGCCTCTTATCCCTATTTCTAATTGCTTTCCATATTTCAAAGGACTGAGAATCAAACTCATATTTTTCTTTTAAGGACTCTAGGAAATCTTTTTGAAATTGAGTAAAACTCAATTCATTAACGATTGGCATTTGGCTAAGGGAGTCAACTACCACATTAAACTTTCCCTTCTGATATGTCAACTGTATATCAAACTCTTCAGTCCATCTAGCTTTCCTACCTTTAAGCTCTAGCTAATTGCAAATCCACTTAATGCTTTCTTGATCAAAGATGATGTCGAATTTGGCACCATACATATAGTGCCTCAACTTCTTTAAACATAGACTATAGCATACAATTCCTTCTCATATGCCGAGTAATTTTATTGGGCACGGTATAACTTCTTGCTTTCAAAAGCATTGGTCGACCCTTTTGTAAAAGTACCGGTCCAACAATAAAATAATTGGGATCTGTCTCAACCACGAATGGTTCATTGGGATGCCATCTGGTTATTCTTTCTGTTGTACATGGATGGGTCACAAGATAAAGCAATGCTTGATGATCGGTGTAGAAGACAAAATTATTTGCCAGTAGATAGTGCCGAAATTTCTTTACACTATACACCATTGCTAGCGCTTCTCTTTCTGTGGTGGTATAGTTGATCTCTGCATCATTGAGTTGTCGACTGGCAAAGTAGAATTGGTAGTCTTTCTTATGTTCACCAGGTTGACAAAGCACACTTCCAATTGCATACTTGGATCCATCAGTATGAACATGAAAATTAATATCCCAATTGGGAGATATAAGGATGGGTGCTGTGATTAGGTGCCACTTTAAAAGCTCAAAGGCTTGGTCGCACTCTTCGATTGAGGGTGTTGTTCCCAAGGTAAGGTCATCCATAAAGATTTTTATATAATTTGAAAGTAGGTTTTTGAAATGAATCATACATGGATCAATTATAAATGCTTGGTGCATTATGTAACCTGAAAGTCATCACATGATTGTCAAGTATATCAAACATTGGTATGAAAGTGGTTTTCATCTAATCCTTCGGTACTATTGCTATTAGTTGGTTGCAACTTGCAAAGGAAGCCATGAAGTTGTCTAGCTCCTTTCTTATTATTTGATCAAAACTCTGATGAATGAAAGGAAGTGGACACACACAAGGAATTGTTTCCTTGCCTCATTCCCAATCGTTGACATAGACCCGTACCTGTTGATACTTTTTTGGAAATAGGCACTACAAGTGAACACCATTGGGACACCTACAATGGAAAAATCAAGCCTACTTTGAGCAACTTCATAATCTTGGCATAGCATACTAGTTGAAGATTATTTGCTAGTCTTTGACAAGGCTGTCAAACTAGCTTCGCACTGGGTCTTAGTGGAATACCATGAACCATGTCAAACGGATGGAAATAAGGTATTTATATGTTCATGCAAACAAATCCACAAAGTTACATCAGTTGTCTTTGAATTCAAGGTAAAGACAAGCTCCTACATAGATGTTCGTAATCTCTTTGTTGTTCCAAGGTTGATGGTTCTTACATCTTCCTCTCTTACGATCATTTCCTTATCATTTGGGATAGTAAAAATAATTTCTTCCATTTCATGTTGAAATATTTAATACACATGTTCCAACTTGGATTCACTCTTGAATAACTCACATATAAGGCTGAACCATATGGCTCTAGAACCAAATTAAAGTGAACACAGTTTAGATAACACATACAATGATGAGGATAAGAGAAGACACCGTACAGTTGTACACTACTCTCCATGCCAAAAAGATGAACTTGATACAATATATAGTGAACCTTGATGTGGCTTACCCTAAGTCTAGAAGGACTATTCACACCATGACTTGGGATTCCTTCTAGAGTCCTCTATATTCCCATCCATGAATGCGTTTCCCACCATATATGAGCCATATATACAGGAATGATGACAAATCCAATTACCATACATACATGGATGATGAACATATGTCCCACCATATAGAAATGGATGATGACAAATCCAATCACCCATACTTTATGAATATTGATACATCCCAATCTTTTAATATAACTATGGTTGCCTTGATGATTGTGGATCAGAATTCCCTCAGATTTGCATATAAATTAAGGGATAGACCATAGGAGAGAAAGTAATGATCTTTGAGAGTCTTGGCTTCAAAATTTATGGGCAAGCTTTTCAAACCCTTTAGGGGCCCTCTAAATGGTGAAGATAGTATCATCTCTAAAGGAATGCTATATCAGACTCCAATAAGAATATTTGGAGTTATTACGATGTGTGACTTTCACATCCTTCAAATGGCAAAAGGTCATTCACAATACTTGTGATGCTCCTAGGCAAACCTTGGAGTGCCAAAATGATATCCCCATAGGAAATTATATCCTACAGAGAGACAAAAATAAAATCATAATTGAGTGCCAAAATGATAACCCCATAGGAAATTATTCCTAGAGAGATAAAAAAATGAATCATAATTGATGACTTCCCCGAAGCTCCACTTCTCGAATGAGCAGAGATGTCCTAATTGGTTATACCTCAACCACGGATGATTACTCATAATTCTTATATTAGCACAAGGTATGAGGTGCATATCTCATCTTTTGTGTCAGCACTCAGATTCTTTGACTGTGTGATAGTCTCTTCCCTTTTTGATTATGTGTCACAATTCCTTGTGTGGGTATCTCAATTTCCTTGGATTGTGTGTCCTTGCTAAGTGTGTGGGAGAGGAGTGTAAGATTTTTGAAATTTGAGTGTCAAAGTGTGCAAAGGTGGATTGCGAATACATTTCCGTTCTCTCATTAGCTTGTTTTCAAAATTCTCCGTTGTCATTTCTTCAATGATTTGCTTAAAAGGATTTCTAAGTGTTTTTGCAAGGGTTTCTAAGTGAAGGTTTATTTTTGAGTTGCTTAGGGAGTGTCTCTCTAATGGAAGGGTTGTATAGTTGAGTGAGGGTGTGGACATCCCTTTGGTCACTTTTGAGTTCTATGAAGGTGTGAATGTCCATTGCAAAGCTTGTGAGAAGCTTGGAAAGAAGGAAGCTTTAAGGTGTGAATGTGTGCAAAGCTTGTGAGAAGCTTGGAAAGAAGGAAGCTTAAGTTGAAGACTACAATAAGTCAAGGGAGCAAGCAAGAGGTCTATAAAGTGAGGAAAGAAAGGGTTTCAAATAAGGAAGGTACAACAAATGAATTGTGGGAAGAAGAAAGTTCACAGAGGGACTTGACCTTAGAAACTAGCAAAGGATCTCAAGGGGCTACCAACAAACAAGAAACTTGCAAGGGAAAAATCTTTAGAGGCCATCAACTATAGAAAAGATTGAGAGGATCTGTGAGAAGCTTGACGATGCTATGGAGCGAGTAAGACCAAGGAAAAGGGAGCCAAAAGGCCAACACTACAAGAGAACACAACAACAAAGCAAGACAAGAACGTGGCACTTGAATAGTATATCAACGGTAAGACAGTCACATAGACAACAATAGTAGAGTGTGTATATACTACATGAATCCAGGAACATGCCCAAACTCCATAATGCAGTTTCAATCTCATGATAGTCGCTCATAAGGTTGAAACCATAAACTCCATCACACATAGTAGGGACTAGCTACTATGACATTCCCACTAATGTCATCTCAGCACCCAACAATGGGGATGTAGACCATAGTATTACATATGCTCTCACACATACAAATCTATAAACAAACACATACTTGAGAATCCATTTATACAAAGGTCTTTGTATTGATTTTTTGTAAGAACTTCCAAGGTGAGGGGAAAACTCCACCTTACAAGGATAGTACTAAAGGAGGATAATAAAAAAGTACTCCACATTCTCTTCATTTAAGCTACAACTTCTTGTGAAGACTATATGATTTCATTTTAGTGTTCCCTAACAAGCATTGAAGCAAAAAAATTCTTAACCATCTAGCTGTGATATGGCAACACACCACTTGAGATAGGTAGAATTTAACACAATATCAACATGATCAAAAACTTCAAAAGGTAAAATTTTCACGTCCGCTAGTGTATCAAAAGCATATATCTAGATGACTCCAAGAATATGCACAAACTCATCCTCTAAATATAATTTGAAACAAAATCCAAGTATGGTTTTATAGATGAAATCTGTGGTGTCAAACTATAGGCTTAAATATAACTTTCTTCATATCCCTATCGGTATAATGTGAGAGGTTGCCATTTGATCTATCAGAGGGGGCAGAGGAGAAAATGGTAGCGGGTTTGATAACTGAATATTCAAGTATAAAATTTGTTTCTTACCCATATCCATTGGTTTCCTCATCACTCATAAGGTCAAAAACCATAAACTCCATCATGCATAGCATGGTGGGTGTATACCATAGTATAAAAATATGTTCTCACATACAAATCCACACACCAACACATAATTGGGCATCCATTTGTACAAAGGTCTTCGTACTAAGTTTTTATCAGCACTCTGGAGGTGAAAGGAAGACTTGGCCATGACAAAGGGTAGCACTAAAGGAGAAGGCTAAGTAAAAAGTAGTCCACATTCTCTACATTTAGCTAATCCAAAAGTACTAGAGTGTGAGAAAATAGAGAAAGGAATTTGGGTGGTTGAATGGCCTATAGAGAGGTGCAATGCCCAAACATAAGCAGAAATGCTTGAAGGAAAATTGGCTAGGAAGGAGTTTGTGGTCAACTCAAATAATATTGATCAGCCAAACAAGAAGGCTTAGAGAGAAGCCACACAAACACCTCACTATATGGGAGAGGTTAACCAACAAGAAGATAGAGTCGATAGAGTAGGGACAAACCCAAAGAACTGCATAGACTATTTTGGTGCCTAACAAGGGGTTGAACCATTGAACACCTAGCCCAAAGTCCCACACTCATACCACTACACTATTGAGCCAATAGTGATACTCTATTTTTCCTATTTTTCCACGTTGAATATATTCTAATACTAAAATTGCATATCCATCATAATTGCATGCAAAACCAGGTACAATCTACCAAAACCACCTTACCCTACATTATGACCCCTCCACATAGGAATGTTTTAGGAGAACTAATATTTCACTACTCCATTCTATATGAAGCTCTTTTGAGACCCAAATTATCCCGTAATATAAGTGTGTAAGAGATGTTGCTGTTTGCACCTCTGCACTCTGTGTTTTTAGATCCACTATCTTGACTGTCAAGGGCTGAGTCTATTGTAATGCTTGCGATGCCAGCTACCCCTATCATAATCTTTTTGAGAACAAGGTGGCTAGGATAGAACAAATGAAGAGGATTTTCTCCCTAGAATAGGGATTTGTAGCAAGCAATGGATTTGTGCTGACTAGCTAGTGAAGTTTGCGATCATCTACTGAAGAACTTCAGGTTTGCATCTATCTACTATTTTCCACTATATGCAATCAAATCAAAAATTTATATTCCCATACACTGGTTGCATAGCTTACCAAAAATATTAATAGATGGCATTAGCCCCAATGTAGAAGATATATAAAAACAATGCTTGCTTTTAGAAGATGCTTGTCTTTATTCCCACAAGGTTTGGTGGGGGTTTGACGCGCCTAGTTAAATTATGGAGTGTTAGTTATTTCAAGGTAAAGTTTCATTCTTGCTTTAGCTAGACTTGATTTTGAATGCTTGAATTACGGTAGGTATGAGCTTAGGGAGAAACAAAGGTAAACGTATTCAAACTTTGGCCAAAGACAAGAACTTTAGTGCTATCCGTGTCTAATAGCAGCATGCATTGCATTTGGATACACCACGGTTCATGAGACCATACAAGAAATTTTCATCATCAATGCAGATGGAATCCCAATGGATAATGACTAGATTATAACATAATGGAATTAGGAAGAAAGTGCAATGGCAGAAACAAATGTGCACAGGCAAAGGAGAGGGTTGCCATACTTTGTGAAATGTGCTATAACGAATGTAATTAAAAGCAAAGAGGCTGTCCATATTTGAGTTCAAGCAAACTGGATCTAATACTTGGAAGGTTGAGTGCTTTTAGAAGAAACCAAGGGTAAGGGTATGGATGGATGATTGAAATGCCAAATAGTGGTTGTCTGTGCAAAATTCAATGCTTAAATGCCAATTTTGACCAACTGGTAGTTGCCTCATGCGATTCACGATAGATTGTCGATCTCATATTAAGGTTGAAGCCGGTCAATTCATTTCATAGATTTATTTCAAAGCTCTACACAAAAGGTTGAGCCCCAAAGCTTTGCTTCAAGTCAACAAAGCAAATGAATATGACGTGAGGTTCATTTTCCTACCATAGAAAAGCATGGGTTCCCCACTAGTGTTCCCAATTGAGGGATATAGTCTTTTCTTTACAAACTAAAGGTTCTCCTTCAACTTCCATCTTGCATTAATTAATATCCATTCACTTGTAATTATGTGAATGATAGTGGTTCTTGTTTCTCATTATTGTGTCATTGCCAGTAATGCTATTGTTGGTCTCTTGTAAAGTCTTGGCACATGTTTAGTGCCACATTAAACAAATTATTTTCCTTAGACTTGGCTAGTATTTTACTTAAGTAATCTTTGCAAGCATATAGCTCTCATATTAGTACTTGCCCTTATTAGGGATATGGCCACTACAGGTCCTAACATGGATCATTCCTTATCTATGCAAAAAAATGAGGTAAAGCTTATATATATCCCTTATCATTCTGTATATCTATTTCAAGAATAAAGGATATATTTCAATATACCCATTAGCTTACTATTATGGCTTTCATATAGGGTGATATTACACTATGGTGTATGTACTAATGGAAAAAATGTAGTCATTAGTACTATTTCAAAAGAACTTGAGTTAATGCATGCACACACATGTGACAAACTTAAGATACGTTCAAGAAAATCTTTTTGAATTATTTATGGGTTCTGGATTTGTCTTTGATTTTTGGGCACATGTAGGTTCAAGATTCTATGAACCACCTCATTCTCACTATGACCTCCAACCACCTCATGCTCATTGTGACCTATACGTCGGCCTGTTGATTGAACTATTGAAGGTTTCTTTTCTTTTAGACAAAGAAGAAGTGCATGTGGGCTCAAGAGCACATGTCGAGCCGAAGGGATTATAAAATGAAACAGGTGACTGTTTGAGTCTCTCTCTCTCTCTCTCTCTCTCTCTTTCTCTTTCTTCTCCTTTTTTGACTTTTACCTTTGCATACGACTTTTGTGAAATGTAAGAGGTGACTCTCTCTCTCTCTCTCTCCTCGCTCTCTCTTCTCTTCTTCTTTTTAAGTTTTTCCTTTGCATACAGATTTTACATATGGCTACGCTGTAATGTTTTTTGTAAATAGAAGCAAACATGTCTCCGAAGAAAAACATGAAGTCTCTAGGAAAGATTAACAAACCCAAGAAAGAGCCTCATATCCTCTCTCCAACAAAGAGAACTGTAACAAAGGGAAAGGGCAAGGTGCTTCAAATCCTTCCAATTCAAACCAAAGTGAAGCATGGGTGAAAGTTTTTCCTTAAATCTAGGCTGGAAGTCTACCAAGACATGGATAAGGATGCAAGACATGTGGGGCACCTTGGACAATGCAAGCCGATGAGGCTATCACATTGGAAACCTCAAGAAAGAGGCTTATGAAGACTTTATTTCTATATTAGAAGGATATACTAGACTTGCATAGTCATGAACAATGAGATGGACACTGTATTGGCCCAATAATGTGCTACATGTACTCAGATGGATTGGGACAATTTTGCCCATCGAGAAACCAATGTTAGGAGTGCTAGTCAGGACAACACTTATATCAAACATGAGCATGCTATGGGAGCCCGGTTGGAAGGACTTACAAAGGCACATCTTGTGAATGATTGGAAGAGAATAGTGGGGGAAGAGAAATAAAAATTGGAGTTAGCCTTAGAAATGGCTATTGCATGTGAGTCAGAAGCCGCAAAATAGATTGACTCTGTGAAACACACTACCTACTGTATTCGTACAAAACTAAAAAATGCCAGTAGCACCATGCAAGATGAGCTGTTAGAGGATTTGGAAAAGTTGGAAGTAGAGTTGGAATGTGCCATAAAACATTTCGATTTGGCAAGAATGCACCATGTCCGAATCGCAGAGTAGTTGGAGCTAGGAGCTATGTTCAACATTCATATGCAGCAAATTGATGGAGCAACTGGTAAAGCATGGGTTGTAGATTCTTATCCCTACACTAATACAGTACGTAGTGCTATGTTAGCATTATAGACTAATTTCATTCAGTACTACATATCCTGATTGAATTCAGTAGCCTTATATTGTATTGGTTTTAGTACTGTATGTACTAATGGTGATGTGTTAGATCTAAATTTGGCACTAATAGAGTACTATTATAACACTATTCTGGTATTAATATAGTAAACTATAATGCATACTAACATACTAATAACATAGTACTATTACACTACTAACCTAGCCGTATTTGTTTCTATCCCAGTACTAATATATTAGAGCACTAATTTAGTACTCATATAGTACTATGTTAATTAATGCTAATATAGTACTATTTGTTACTAATATAGTGGACTATCTATTTTTATTCTAGTACTAATATATTAGAGTAGTAATATAATAGTACTGATATAGTAATAATATTAACACGATAACAGTACTATCTATTTCTTTATAGTACTGATATAGTACTAATATAGCATTATTCTAGTATTAATATAGTAGGATACTAATGCCTATGAATATACTACTAACATAGTACTATCACAGTACAGGGATGCATCAATTTTACGAGCAGAAACCTATGAGCAGGTTTATCTGAGCGTGTTTTTCAAGATATTTAAAAATTGTATTTCTTTAGGAAACATTAGATATAAACAAAACACTTTGGAAAGCATATAATATATAGTCTATATATATCTAAACTAAACACTTTGGAATGCTTTTTTTTTTTTTTTTGCCGAAAAAACAGTGCTGATTATATTACTTCGAAAACAAGATACATGAGGTCAGCTTTGCAATTGACGGGTCTGGGTTCACAAATCGGACGCAGCCCAAAAAGGAAACAAAAAAGTAAAGCTCTCTCTCACGGAGGGATCAGGCGAGTGTCAATGAACAGCCAAAGAGGTGGTGAATAGCGCCACTGAAGGCCCTGCGAAGTATGCTCGAGGAAGAGGTCCTGTGTGTCCCAATCACGAAGGAAGCATCTCCGCTTCTCCCGGCCAGCCCGGGAGTCTCCCTGTATTTGGTCCCACTGGCCTCTGAGGGTGTGTATAATCTCACTCCAGATGTTGGTCATGATCTGGGTAGTCGAAAGGACCGAGGATCTACGCACAGCGTGAGGTCCAAATGTGCCATCCTGCGATGTTGCTAATAATCTCCCAAACTGGCTGCCTCTCCTAAGATCCCGTGTCAGCCTCTGCTAGGTGCGGCGGAATGCTCTCGAGCGGCCCCCAAGTCCCCTGTGTGATAAGGAACGTGGGGTCCTGCAGACATGCCTCGAACAACTGATGAAAGCCAGGTGCGGTGCTGCACCAGCAGAATGCGCCCCAAGTGATCAAGCCTAACTCCGGTGCTGCACGAGTAAGGATCCCGAAGGTCCACCTCCACACTTCCTGGGCGCAAGTGCAGCTCCACAGGCAGTGTTTTGGTGACTCCTTGTCTTCATGACAGATCTGACAACATCCATCCTAAACAACCTGCCGCAACCAGCTCCCCACTGGAAGACCTTTATGGGCGAGAAGCCAAAGGAAGTAAGAGATCTTCTGCGGCTGCCAACTCTCCCACAAGGCCTTCCAGAAGGCCTGCAAAAATAGCCTGGAGATACCTTGAGCATACCAACTGGGCCGCTGGGTGGGCGGGCGGCTCTACATCCTCCCGAGAACTCTCCTGCCCAATGTCGTGCTGTAGGCGAAGAAAGAGGTCGGCCCCTGACCTGTCACAATCTCTGGCCATCTCCACTCTCCTGGGTCCCAATCAAGCTCTGACAAGGCCCGCCCCTCCCAGAGCCAGAGTCGCCATAACTGCAGCTGATCCTACTCTATGCTGGGATCGGTCCGCCAAACCTTCCCCACGAGGCCTACGACCCGAACCCTCTGCCATGGGAGTAGGGGGTCGATGAGCACATCCTCTCTCCTGAGTCGGCCGTTCCCCATAACCGCGAAGAAGGAATGCATATTTTATATAGTCTATATACCTTGAATCTTACATCCTAAATCTTAAATCCTAAAGTTCCCTAAATCTTAGGTTATACAATCTAAGCTCTTAAACTTATATAACAGTTCTAATACCTAAACCCTAAATCCTAAACCTTAAATCCTAACCCCTATAGCTTAAATTCTTAAACCTAATTTCCAAATCCTAAACCTTAGATTCTAGACTCTAACCTCATGACCTTATATACTAAAACCTAAACCCTAAACCCTAAATCCTAAACCTTAAAACAATAATCATAAACCCTAAACCCTAAATGCAAAATCCTAAATCCTTAACCCTAAACCCTAAACCCTAGATCTTAAACCCTAAACCATAAATCCTAAACCCTTAGCCCGAAACCCTAAACCCTAAAACCATAATCATAAACCCAAAACCCTAAACACTAAATCTTAAATCCTAAGCCCTAAATCCTTAACCCTAGATACTAAACCCTAAACCCTAACCCTAAATTACAACCAAAATTTAATGATTTTTTTCAATTTATGCAATAGGTTTGATATATCCCCCAACCTATTGCAAGTGGAACAGGTTAATGGTGCACCCAACCTGTTGCAAAAATCAAGGAATTTTCTTGATTTGTGCAACGGGTTGGATATATCCCCCAACCTGTTGCTTGATATCCAACCTATTGCACAAATTTAAAATATTCATTATTTTAGGGTTTAGTGTTTAGAATCAAGGATTTAGGATTTAGGATTTAGAGTTTAGGACTTAGAGTTTTGGGTTTAGGGTTTAGGGTTTAGGATTTAGTGTTTAGGAGTCTAGGGTTTAGGGTTTAGGGATTAAATGTTTAAAGTTTAGGATTTATGGCAGTTAAGATGTTTTGGTGTTAATTGTTTAAAGTTTAGGATGTAGGGTTCAGGTTTAATGCCTTCTCTGCTAGTTTTAATATAAAAGTTATTAAGTAATAATAAGCTCAATGATTATTTATTGTGTCTTTTATTAAGTTGCTAATCTATTTTTGTACATAACACAGGTATTCACCCTAACAGAGGGTATGGAGGTGGTGTTATATGAGAAGAATGAAGTGGTGGCTTTTGGACGAATTCATAGTCTTGATCCTATGAATGTGTGCCATTTCCAACATTGTGGTGAGAGAAGATGTGTAGTGATAATCATCAACATTGTAAATGCTGAAGTACATTTAAACTATCCACATGGAGACTTTGAAACATTGGGAGATATCTTACAATGTGACATATTAGATATGCAAGCACACAAAATGCTCTGGGGCCAAGACGAAATTGTTCCAAAGACATGCTTTCAAGATATCAAGAAAACTTATTTTGAGGGGGAAAAAGTAGAGATGTTATCTTGCTTTGGAGAAGTTTTAGCAATTGGCAACTTTAAGGGCTATGCTCAAAGTTTTCTCTATATAGTGGAGATAATTAAGTTGACTAGTGTAGGTGTCATTCAAAATGCAATGGATAGTACTTCAAATCTAGACGTCCATAATACTATGTCTCATCTACAAGTTCATAGTACTTGTAAATGGGGGTTAGCTTTCTTGAAATCAAGTTTGCCCAAGATAGTTTCCTTCAATGTCATGGAAGACACAACATAATATCATCAGAAGAAAAGGACTATAACACAATTGGGATCCAAATTGATAAGAAGCTATAGTAGTGATCAAGAGTATCATAGTGGCATGCTCACAGGTACTGAGGACATTATAGTAACAGATGTTGATGCAAAAAAGGTTTCTTGTGTTGCAAGTGACTCAAATGTACTCACTGGTATAGAAGACTTGTCTTGTGTTGCAAGTGACTCGAATAGGCTCGCTGGTATAGAAGACTTGTCCTATGTTGCAAGTGACTCGAACAGGCTCACTGGTATAGAAGACTTGTCCTGTGTTGCAAGTGACTCAAACAGGGTCACTGGTATAGAAGAGTTGTCTTGTGTTGCAAGTGACTCAAACATGCTTACTTGTCTTGTGTTGAGAATAATAAGATTGGCCACAAAGAAAAATACACTCAAAGATCGATGGGATAAGTGATGCAATAATAGGAATTGATGATATTAGTGACAATGATCGTGATGTTACCACTCGAATGCAGAGCAAAGGGGGCAGAGAATTTGAGACTTGTCACGTTGTTCGTAATATTGTTGCTAGCATGCCATAGAATATAGATCGAAGAATCTTGAGTTACGAAGGAGAAAGAGTCAACCACAAAATTCAAGAGGCATTGGCAACAAATTGACATCAATGAACATGTCTACTAGATTGCCATTTCCAAGATATTATAAGGCATCAAATAATTCTCAAGCCCACACAACATTTGATTATAGAGATGAAGATGCAAGGGAAATGGATTCGAGGTCTGATGGTCTTACAAGTGGAAAATACAAGACACTATTTACAAAAAGCAAGTATGTGAGAGTGAAGATTCAAAGAGAGAAGTGGAAGTTGGCTTTCTTCTTGTCAGCCATACATGAAGACATAGATCAAATCTTCAGTGTTATTGTTGAGATATCAAGCTCTACCCCCGATATATCTCCTGGATGACTATCATTTATGTCACCGCCTATGTTAGTTGTACTCGTGGTGTAGTTAGACTACCACGTATGTTTTTGGTTTGGGTTCACATATGAACCACGTATTCTAGGGTTTGACATATAGGGTATTTCCCTCTTCTATTGTATTGTTGTTGTGTGCAAAAGTGAAGAAAGGCTTCACCCTCCAACCTTGTGTCCTCTCTCTTTTGTGTGTTGTGAAGAAAGCTAAACTTGAGTCTCCTATCTCTCTCCCTTATTCTTTACATGGTATCAGAGCCTTGTTCGTGGTAAGGAGCTCAAGAAAGCAAGCCAAATTTGTGGTGTCCTGGTAAGAGGACCAGTGTTGCTTTCCTATTTCGAGTTTGGGAGCAAATCTCTGCAGGTAGCACAGCCAGAAGTGCAGGAGTGCACTGTTTCAGATTGAGAGGCCCTTCGTGGTGTGGCGAGAGCGCAGTATATGCTGCGGGATAGGGCGAAGCCCTTGGTGACTTTATTTTTTTGATTTGAGGCCGTTTCGGGGCCCGTTTTGAAGGCGGAAGTTCTTCGCAGGCACTCAAAAAAAGGCCCTGTTTTTCGCTGTGCGACCACTGCGCGGCTAGTCGGTGAAAAGTGCCACAAAAATTGCATCGTATGCCTGTATGCAGAGATATTGGGAGTTGCAGATTCATGCCTGTTGCCTGTTGATGCAAAATCGTCACTAGGAAGTGACTGTGTGGTGAAATACCACTTTCGTCAGTGTTGCGGATCTGCCCCTGTGAGATTTTTTGCAGAAGTTTTGCTATTTGCCCTTGTGAGGCATTTGCTGTGTTTACAGGTTGCTGTTGCAATTCGTGATTTGTAAAATGTCTGAGAATCTGTCTACCATTGTCAGTGAGAAGCTTGACAAGAACAACTTCCAAGCATGGAAGTTCAGGATGACAAACTTCCTTATGGGAAAGGGAGTTTGGGATTACATCAGTGGTGAAACTGCAGAACCAGTTTTGGGTACTGCTCCCACTCCTGCTGAATTGAAGGCCTTTAAAGAATGGCATGAAAAAGCCAGAAAATGCTTGTATTGGCTGTCTGTTAGCATTTCAGATTCTATGATTGTGCATATACAGGATGTAGAGACGCCTAAGGAGGCATGGGATACATTGGTGAAGCTATTTAGCACAAATACCAAAGCACGAAAGATGCAGCTAAAGCAGGAGTTGCACAATGTGCAAAGGAAAAATATGAATATAAATGAGTATTCCTTGAAGGTGAAAGGCCTTGCAGATTCTCTTGCCTCCATTGGAGCACCTGTTGATGATGAGGACTTAGTGTCCGTGACCTTGAATGGTCTTGGGAAAGATTATGCACAGTTTCGGACATCCATTGGAGTCCGTGAAACATTTCCTGATTTTCAGGAACTTATTGCTCTCTTGCTGAGTGAAGAGCAAAGGAATGGTGGTTCAGCCATCTCAACTTCTCAAGAGACTGCTTTCTACTCGAATACAGGTAGAGGCAGGGGTAGAGGAAGAGGCTGTTTTGGTGGCCGTGCAGGAAATCAGAACCAACAGCAACAACAGGAAAACCAGTCCTATGGAGGAGGACGTGGTAGTTCTAGAGGCAGGGGGAGCCAAAGAGGCCGTGGTTCATGGCAAAGGAACCAGCAAGTAAATAGTAGCACAGAATGCTATTATTGTGGAAAGCCTGGACACAAGGAGAATACATGCTATAAAAAGCAGAATGACATCAAAAGTGGGAAGTTGCAGCAAAGCAACTATGCATCATCAAGTGGGCATGGTGACGACAGAAATGAGCACCTTTTTGTGATGCAGCATATGGTTAACTCCATGTCAGGAGATGCTGCAGCTTGCAATGATGTTTGGTATGTTGATTCAGGTGCCTCTAACCACATGACCAGTCATGGTGAGTGGTTTCATGATGTTAGAAATTTGGATAAGCCAGGTTATGTTGAAACAGGTGATGATACTGTGCACCCAATTACGCAGGTTAGTAAAGTGCCATTGGCTATGCAGGATGGCAAAACGAAGTACTTGGCAGATGTACTTCATGTTCCAAAAATCACTAAGAACCTAGTTTCAGTTGGCCAGATGGTTGAGCAAGGTCTGCAGGTTAGATTTAATCCTGATGGATGCTTTGTTGAGGACTTGAAAAATAAGTGCCGCTTGGTTGCGAAAGGCAACAAAAATGGCAGAATGTTCACCTTGGATGTTGATATGCCTGAGGTGAAAGCTGCTATGTTTGCGCATGGGAGAGGTGTCATTGCAGATATTGAGATATGGCACAAGCGCATTGGGCACGTGAATATACAAAGGCTGAAATCTATGCAAACGAAAAACATTGTTGCAGGTTTGCCTAAATTCAGAGTTGAGGGAATGCAAAAGGTATGTGAAGCATGCCAAATGGGTAAGCAGGCCAGACATGCATTTCCCAAAAATGCTAAGGTAAGCATAAGACCTTTGGAAGTGATCCATTCAGATGTTTGGACAACCAAAACTGCTTCTATTGGTGGATGCCATTATTATGTGACGTTTATTGATGACTACACTAGGAAGGTGTGGATTTATTTTATGAAGCACAAAAGTGAAGTGTTCAGCCATTTCAAGGCTTTTAAGGCCATGGTTGAAAAAGAGAAAGGTGTGCATATTAAAGTGCTAAGATCTGATGGAGGGGGAGAGTACTTTTCAGAAGAATTTTGTGAATATCTGAAAGAACAGGGAATTCATAGGAAGTACTCATGCAGGTCTACCCCTCAGCAGAATGGGGTTGCAGAAAGGAAGAACAAGCATATTGCAGAAGTAGGACGGGCGATCCTAAATGAGAAAAACATGCCTGATTATTTTTGGGCTGAAGCAGTAGCAACTGCTGTTTATATTATGAACAGAACCCCCACTGCAGCTGTCCATGGCATGACGCCTGAAGAAATGTATACAGGCCAAAAACCAGATATTTCTCACTTGAAGGTATTTGGTTGCATAGCTTATGTTCATGTTCCTGATGAGAAGAGAACAAAGCTGGATCCAAAGGCAGAAAAATGCATCTTTATTGGATATGCTCTGCACCAGAAAGGGTATCGCTGTTATAACCCTTCCACCCGCAAAATGCAAGTGAGCAGAGATGTTGTTTTTGATGAAATGAGCAGCTGGTATGCACCAACTGTTATGGTAGGAGATGCAGATGCAGGAAATGGGAATAATGCAAAAAATGCAGAGCAGCAATCTCAAGCCTTGAGTGGACCCAGAGAGTCCTCTACTAGTGGATCTAATGCATGGACAGGGAGATTGAGATCTAGTGAATCGTCACATGGCAGCCCTGATAGTGTTGTGCAGGTATCACATAAGGGAAAAGAAAAAGTAGACCATGCTCCAGTGTTTGATGTGTCTGCTGGTAGCTCTCATGTTGATGGAGAGTCAAGTGGCTCTGAAATGAGCCTTGATGAGGAACTTGGGATTCCTTCTGTTGTTACACCTGGTGCAAGGAAAAGCAGGCATGATTTAAAGACTCCTGCAACTGATCCAGTTGTATGGAGGTCCACTCGTATTAAGTATCCAGTTGACAGGCTGAGATATGATGGGTATACAGCACATCACTATGCTTATATGGTCAAGGTTCTAGAGGAGCCAGAGCCCACATGTTTTGAGGATGCAGCAGGGCATAAAAATTGGGAAGCAGCTATGGATGAAGAGATGGCTGCCTTGGATGCAAACCACACTTGGGATTTGATGCCTTTGCCTCATGATAAGAAGGCTATTGGCTGCAAGTGGGTTTACAAAGTAAAGCACAATGCTGATGGGTCTGTTAGCAGGTACAAGGCAAGATTGGTTGCCAAAGGTTTTGCACAGACATATGGAATTGACTATGAGGAAACTTTCAGCCCAGTTGCAAGGATGGCAACCGTGAGAGCAGTAATTGCTATGGCTGCTGCAAAGGGATGGTCTTTGCATCAGATGGATGTGAAAAATGCCTTCTTGCATGGTGATTTGCAGGAAGAGGTTTATATGATGCAGCCAGAAGGTTATGAGGATAATTCACACCCCGATTTTGTATGCAGGTTGCGCAAAGCCTTGTATGGCTTAAAACAGGCGCCGAGGGTATGGTCAGACAAGATAGGGCAATATCTTGTCACTATTGGATTTCAGATTTCCAATTCAGATTTTTTACTTTATGTGAAAAGGACAAACAGAGGGATTGTGCTTATAGTCATCTATGTTGATGACTTGATTATTACAGGTGATAGTGATGCAGACATTAATGAAGTGAAGCTGCTGTTGAAGCAAAAATTTGAGATGAAGGATTTGGGAGAGCTGCGTTACTTCTTGGGCATTGAGGTTATTAGATCCCCGAGTGGGATATGGCTGTTGCAAAGGCAATACGGTTTGGACATGCTGTCCAAATATGGGATGACAGGCTGTAAGCCTATTTCTGTTCCATTGGAGCAGAATGTGAAGCTCAATGCAGAGACAGGTGAGCTTCTTGAAGATATTACTATGTACAGGCGCATAGTAGGTAGCTTGATTTACATGACTATAACCAGACCAGATTTGAGCTATGCTGTGGGGCTGGTGAGTCAGTTTATCTAGGCACCGAGGAAGCCACATTTGGATGCGGCTAGGCGCATACTGCGGTATGTGAAGTCCACATTGCATTATGGACTGTTTTATGAAGCTGGGTGTGCATTACAGGTACATGGATACACAGATGCTGACTGGGCTGGTAGTGTCTCAGACAGGAGATCTACTAGTGGTTTTATGTTTTCCCTTGGGAGTGGTGCCATCAGTTGGAGCAGCAAGAAGCAGCCAACAGTTGCCTTATCGAGCACAGAGGCTGAGTACAGGGGTGCAGCAATGGCTGCATGTGAGGTAGCTTGGTTACGGAAGCTACTTGCAGATATGGGACAGTCAATTCATGCAGCAGTTGTCATTCATTGTGACAACATTAGTAGCATCATGCTTGCTAATAACCCAGTTTATCATGCTAGAACGAAGCACATTGAGGTGCATTATCACTTTGTGAGAGAGAAGGTTCTAGCTAGTGAGATTGATCTTGTCTATGTCAGCACTGAGGAGCAGGTGGCTGATATTTTTACGAAGGCATTGGGTACCGAGAAGCTTCGCAGATTTAGGAGCTTGCTTGGTGTACGTGAGATGGATTTGAGCTTGAGGGGGAGTGTTGAGATATCAAGCTCTACCCCCGATATATCTCCTGGATGACTATCATTTATGTCACCGCCTATGTTAGTTGTACTCGTGGTGTAGTTAGACTACCACGTATGTTTTTGGTTTGGGTTCACATATGAACCACGTATTCTAGGGTTTGACATATAGGGTATTTCCCTCTTCTATTGTATTGTTGTTGTGTGCAAAAGTGAAGAAAGGCTTCACCCTCCAACCTTGTGTCCTCTCTCTTTTGTGTGTTGTGAAGAAAGCTGAACTTGAGTCTCCTATCTCTCTCCCTTATTCTTTACAGTTATCTCTGGTGAGTTGAAGTCAATGGATGTTTTGACGATGGAGGATATGCTATTTTGAATTGGGAAAAAAATTGGAGGGTCTCACAAGGAAGAATTAGAAGTGGCTATCTTAGAGAGGATGGTAGATTGAAGAGAATTCATAGAGCCACATTTACAGACAGGAGATGATGCCCTAATAGGACACACAAATTCACACTACTTTTGGTTTCACATGCATAACAATATTCCAGTGATAAATGGAAGCACTACTCAGTAGATGGAGATCATTTATGGAGTGAGTCATATGCTTTATTACAACGAATAATTCCATTGGAGGAAACTAGATTTGTTCTTGCAAAAAACAAATCACTTGACATAGATGAAATGAAAAGCTTGAAAGCCTTCATTAAACATCTTCAAAGTATGATGCAGAAATATCCTGAGCAATCAAGTAAGAATTTGGAGACAATTAAATCACTGAAGCACTTATCCAATCTTTAGAAAGACAAGAAAACTTAATGAGCATTGAATACTGTGAATCCTTTTGGCCGGAACAAGCTAGGTCACCAAGTTTTCCTTTGGATATAAATATGTTTGTAGATATGGAGGAAGCAGCGGAATGCCTTTTACCTCGAAAATATTATGGCAGGAAGGGAGACAAAC
Source organism: Dipteris shenzhenensis (assembly GCF_047967505.1). NCBI lineage: Eukaryota > Viridiplantae > Streptophyta > Polypodiopsida > Gleicheniales > Dipteridaceae > Dipteris > Dipteris shenzhenensis. The sequence goes on along the minus strand of NC_141626.1, from coordinate 20,908,173 downwards.
CCTTACCAGAGTTTATACCATCTAATGAGATTGAAGAGGGTCTATTTGTTGCAGTTTGGGCATCCGATCCAGGTTCAGAGTTGGATGACCAAGGTGGCCCAATTTGGGTTGCAAAGGTTGCTAAATAGAAAGGGATGACAAGGGAACTCCTATAACATTCACAGCTTTATGGTATGAACCAAAGCCATTCAAAAATCTTTTGAGAAGATATACAATAAAAAAGCTCTAGGAGGGATGCTTGCAAAAGAAACGTGAATGGGTTCCAAATAATGAGGGATTAACAAAGGTGGAAGTCAATAGCATTATTTATTGCTAGAAATCGAGGACACGCAGTTTTAAAAAGAAGCATGGATACAATGTTGAAAAATGTATCACAATCCTTGATCCAAGTCGTGTCCATATTAAACATCATTTGGCAAGACTTGACCCATCAAGCGCAAATACATTACATGAATCTGATGACTCTGAACGAGATTCGGATGCATAAGATAATGTTTTGTATGCTTTTTTCCATAAAAATGGTATCTATATACCACCAATAAGATAATGTATTGTATGCTTTGTTTTTCAAAAAAAGGGTGTATCGATACACCACTTATATATTGAATTCAACAAACTCTTTTAAAAAAAAAAAATGTGTATCTATTGTTACCTAGAAAAGAAATCAGGACAAAAGGCTAGACAATAAGCATGGCGACGATCAAGGGCCATAGAGGAAAGGAGAACGTGAGGGCGAAACGTTATCATGGGTGGGGAAAAGGGATTAGAAGGGGAGGGAATGAAGAGGGAGACTATGGCACAAGGGAAAAGGGAGAGGGGAAAGAGAAGCATGTACATGATGGGAAGAGGAATGTAAAGATAGAGACATCAAGGGAAGAGGGACATGCTTTATTTGAAAGGAAGGGAAGGGGAAATCAAAGTACTAGCTAGGTGGCTTTACAAGAATGAGTGTGTCTCATCAAAGAATAGCCCCTTCTTTTATAGCCAAGAGAGGGGGTCTCTCCCAATAAATGCATCCTCCCACATGCATGGTGTGTGTGGAAGAGTCTCCCATGTGGGCTAGGTGGTTACACACTCTCAATTGTGTGCGATAATGCTTGGCCACATTTTTCCACATAAATCAACTCCCATATCCCAAGTCTATGATACTCCCTTGGTCTCTTTCCAATTTTATAATACGTTCAAACATCTAGGAGGACAAGTGGAGGGTTGGCACAAGGAATCTTGCCACCTCATCCTACTTTCCCCATTATTTAACTTGCACTCTTGGACCTTCTATACCTCCCCCACATGGGCCTATCCTATATGGAGGTAATAACCCAATATAATATCCATCTCCACCTATTTTATATTACTTCTCCCATGGACTTTGAGCCATATCTCACTAAATGCAAGCATGGGACTGCCTAGGTGGAGGGGTGGCACATGGAGGAGCCATGCCACCTTAACATTTTATAATATTACTACCATGGATTATGTACAACACACCTTATGGGTCCTCTTACATGGAAGGGTGGCACATGGTCATGCCCTGCCACCTCAACCCTAGGCCCTATGCACTCCATATTTTATTATACTATTGCCACACATATAAACACACACACATATTTATGCCTTTTCACTTTGGTCGAATTTATCCATAATAGTTCCCCCCCCCAGGTAGGGAATGCATAGCATTTCCATGCCTGGGACCTCACGCACAAAGAAGGGCTTAAGATAACACTTGTTGATCACCTTCTTGAACTTCTTATCCATTTGGTGGCCCAATCTGTTATCAAAGCATAGCACAACATCCTCCTCAGCAAAGTGTCTTTCCCATCCCTTGCGAATCTTAGCATCCAAGCGGGCCTTTTGTCGATTCTTTTGGATCTCTATTTGGTGTAGTACAAGGTGTCAGGTTTCATCTAACTTCTCAAGTTGTACCAATCTGGCCTCTACATGTTCATCTTCTGTCATCCTCTATTCTTGTGCCAATCTCAAGGTCGAAATCTCTATCTCTAGTGGTAAAACTGCCTCAGTACCATACATCAACTCAAAAGGAGTGTGACCTGTAGATGTTTTATGAGTCATGTTGTAAGCCCACACGGCTTCCGTGACCTTCTGATCCCACTGGCTCTTGTTCTCTATGGCCATTTTTCCCATGGTTTTACAAAGGAGGCCATTGGTCTGCTCCGTTTGACCCATGGATGCTGGATAATAGATGCTAGAAGTGCGATGATCAATACCCATGTGATTCATGAGCAATTCCACTGCTTCATTTAAGAATGGACTCCCATGGTCAGATACTATTTCCATGGGTATCCCAAACCTTGTGCAGATACATTCAAATATGAAATTTGAAACTGCCTTACCATTTGCAGCGGGGAGGGCGATAGATTCAGCCCACTTAGTGACATACTGAATGGCTACCAAAAGATACTTCTTTTTGTGGGAAGTCATGGGCAAGGGCTCGACAAAATCTATTCCCCACTTCTGAAACGGATGGATGGACATCACTGGGTGATGTTGCCCAGGATGCAAATCCTTCTTACCAAAGAAAATTTGGCATGGTTCACAAGTTTTGCAATACATAGTGACATCCTTGAACAAGGACGGCCAATAGTACCCAGCATGTAAAACCTTCTTAGCTGTATAGTCACCGGCATAGTTGCCTCCACAAAATCCATCATGATAATGCTTCAATACCTTAGGTACTTCATCTGCATCAATGGCCCATCTTAGTACCCCATCCATGCCTTGACAGTACAACACCCCATCAAAGAGGGTGTAGCGCCTACTATCTCTGCGGATCTTCTTTCTCTCATAGCTAGTACTTTCTGGAGGAAAGAAGAAAGCAGTCAGAAACCTATAGATACCACCATACCATGGATCCCCAACTTCTATGGCTGCTACAAGGGTTACATCAAGGCACTCCTCTAAGTCAATCAAAGCATTCTTCAAGTTGGAACAACCCCCTTTTACAATTTTGAAAGAAAAATCATATTCTTGTAGAACTGCCAACCATTTGGCCAATCGGCCCATGGGATTTGGTGATTGAAGAACCTGCTTTGCAAGACCAGTGCTATGAGTATAATGAAGGACTTTCCAGCCACATAATGCTTAAATTTATCAATGCAGAACACCAAAGACAAGGCATGCTTGTCAGCCTCTGAATAGCATCGCTCAGTGTAGAGCAATTGGCAAGAAGCAAATCGAATGGGATACATGAACCGATCCTCCCCTTGCTGGAGAAGAATACCTACCAGAGTGTGCTCACTAAACCTAGGATTGATATAGAAAGTCTTTGACCAATCTAGATTGCGTAGAATGGGTTCTGAAGCTAGAGCATTCTTGATTTGTGCAAACCATGATCACAATCCACATCCCAAGAGAAATCAACCCCATCTTTTAATAGCATAGTCATGGGTCATGTCAAAGCAGCATATTGATCAATGAAGAGATGATAGTATCCTGCTAGATTGACAAATGGGCATACCCGACATGTGGTTGGTGGTGGGGAGAGCTTGACGATAGCTTCTACCTTCTCGGGGTCAGGCTTGACACCCTCGGATGAGACAATATGTCCCAGTAACCTCCCTTGAGTGGCTCCAATGGTGCATTTCTTCAGGTTGAGACTACCATTTGCATCATTGACCCTTTGGAAGGCAACCTAACCTTCATGACGTGCTCCTTACGTGACGAGAATATACAAAAATCATCTAAAAACACCTCCAAGAAATCCCCCAAATAAGAAGCGAACACCATCTGCATAAATCTTTGAAAGGTAGTAGGAGCATTGGTGAGGCCAAATGGCATTACTTTGAATGCAAATGTCCCCCAAGGTGTGGTAAATGTGGTTTTAAGCACATCTTCTTTGGCAATTCTAATTTGATAAAACCTGGAGTAACCGTCACAAAAAGCATACATCTCATGACCACTTACCTTCTCAAGAATGAGGTCTTGAAAGGGCAGAGGATGATGATTCCTCTTGATGGCCGCATTGAGTTTCTTATAGTCAATGCAGACCTACCACTTGTTGTTTTTCTTTGGGGTGACTACTACTGGTGAAACCCATTCAGTATTGTGAACTGAAACAATAAACCCAGCTTTTACAAGTTTCTGCAACTCTGAGTGCAAAGCATCAGTCTGTAGGGGCCCTGATCTTTGATACTTCTGAGCCACAGGCTTTGCATTGGGCTTCAGCTCTATCTTGTGCTCTATGGTAGTCACATGGCAAAGGTGGCGGTAGCTAGTTGCGAAGAGGTTAGGGAAATCTTTCAACATTTCTAGGACTCGTCTTTCTCACTTGGAGTGAGGTCTGGGGAAAGCATAGATTCAAGCTATTGAGGACTAGCTGTTATCTTTTCTGCAAGTGGCGGGGTCGGAGACACCCCCATCATGTAAACTTCCTCCTCTGAGAACTCCTCTGCCCCGTCTGATTCTTCCATTGATTCAGACACTGAGGACGAGAGAGTATCACTGTCTTGCTCCTCTTCTTCTTCTAGTTTCGTGGCACATGGTTGCACTGGGATCTTCTCCTTAGGAGCACCAAAAGACATGCGTCCTGTCTTCTAATAGCTGACTACATCACTCTTTCTCAACCATGGTCCCTCGAGTATGGTGGTAACTCCTACCTGTATCTTCAATGTCCACTACATAGAAATTGACAGTGGTGGTCAACCCATTGATAGTGATGGGCGAACCTCAATGACTTCCAGGGTGGCGAGTTGTCGACCATCTGCTACCTTGATTCAAGTGGAGGAACGCCTTGTACATTTCAAATTCAATTTCTTCATGATTCGGGGCACCATGATATTACATGCAGCTCCCCCATCAACACACACACTTTTGACACGACAATTATCTATGATGACATCTACTGTATGTGAGTGCCAATCAATTTCTTCAGAGATAGAAGAGATCTCTCGTACCTTTCCCTTTTTATTGCTCCTCCTTATTGAGAGCCCTTGCTGCAGCTCACATCTCACCTTAGGGCTTAATGCTATTAGTTGAGGGAGCTCAAGAGCAAGGTCCTGAATGACCGAATAGTCCTCTTGCCCTGAGCCGATGGGAAAATCTGAGGGCGACCACTTACTCCTGCGAGATCTTTTAGTCTTCTCTATTGGTGGTCTGCCATCTCAGCATCTGAGGGCACTGAGATGGACACCTTCTTCCTGGGGCAGCCCGATCCACAGTTTAGAGAGGGGTCTGAGGTGGTATGACTTCTTTTCTCGAGGTCAAGGATCTCTACATCAGAATCCTCAAAGCCTAATTCACTTAGAAGATTCACCCTTGGAATATTGGGACATTCTGTGCAATAATGACCCTTCTGGTGGCACTCGTAGCACACAACATTGGCACGTTCTCTTGGAGGGTGATTGGATTGATTTTTGATGCCCACCATCTCAAGCCGAAGATCATTCAGGGCCTTGGCTAGGCCATTGACTCCGGGTTCTTTTGTAAGAGGGGCCTCTTTAGTTAGAGGGGCCGAGGGAGTAGAAAAGAGGGGGGCTCATGGGCGAGGTTGTGGAAATCTTTAAGGGAGAGGTTGAGGATATACTCCTTATTGAGGGTAAGCATCTAAGGGAGGGCCATACATTTGAGGTGGAGGCGGTGGATACATCCCTAATGAGGGCTGGGGGTATGCCCCTGAGTTAGAACCCCCCAGGTTATTGTTGCAAGAATTGAGGGGGTTGCGGATGCACAATCGTCTTCTTTGAAGCGGGGTCAAACTGAACTTTATCAAAATTTTGAGCAATCTCATGTGCTAGCACCATAGTTTCTGGATTCTCCCATTTAAGCTTGAGGCAGAATTCATCACTTGCTCCTGCTACAAGGTAGCCCAGCACATGCTGAGTCATTCCAGCTCGAAATCCGACATTGTCCTCTTGTGTGGCAATTAAATGGTCCAGGAGCACGGCCACTCGATCCACATATCAACGTGTCATCTCACCTTCTGACTGCTTCAAGTTTGCCACCTACAGGTACATATTCTCCGGCTCCTCTTCTTTGCCGAAATACTCAATCATCGTTGTTGTCAACCTTGGCTAGCTTTGGTGAACGTCGTCGGCCTCCTTCTCATACCACACTTAAAGACCCTCTAGAAATGTGGGAAGAACTAACAGCCATCTATCTTCAGTAAGAAAGTTGAGAGAAACACAACGGCGCTTGAAGGCCACAAGATACTCATTTGGATTTTCTTCAACCCATCCACAGAACACGAGAATGTCATCCATGCTTGGAAAATGGAAAAGAGAGAAACCAAATGAGGCTTATTTATGGGCAAACAGTGGAAAGAGGTAGCTTGAACTAAAAATCAGGTGAAGATACATCCACAAAGCACACATAGGCTGGGTAGGGTGTGACTGGTGTATTGTGAAATACTACACGAGAAGAATCTTCAGCATAGAATAGCTCATAGACAATCTTAAAAGGATCAACCCTCATGATATCACATCCATCTTTACAAGCGAGGGTTAGAGACACGCCGTTGCATGAGGTTGTTCATCAAGGCAAACAAGAATGCCATGACAAATGTGTACAGTTGGAGAGCTTGCACATCACTTTTAGCTTCTTCTAGTTCTTGTAATCGCCATGCTATTTCTTCAAGGGGTGTGCGGTCTGGCATCCTTCTTTTGAGCAATGTCCTTGAGGACCTTTCTGATGATCTTTCGAAGTCGGTAGAGTCATATCAAATATGCCCAACACTTACTTTCATGATGACTAGAACCTTTGCATTCCTTACAAATGATCACCCTCATTCGTGGCTTGCGGCTTTGTTGGGGTGGTGCTTCCACTCGCTTCATGCGTGATTGAAGTACAAGCTTCACGTGCCAAGAAATCAGCAACTAGATTTTGAGCTCGAGGGATATGCTGAATTTTTACCTCTTCAAATTGGTTGCAAAGTTCCAATGCTTGTCGATGTTGTATAACCAAGCCTTTGCTCCGCACCTTCCACCTTCTACTAACTTGTTCACACACTAGTTGAGAATCTCGTTGCACCTCAAGCTGCTTGAAGTGATGTTCTTGTGCCTTTTATAGCCCAAAAATGAGTGCTGAGTACTCAGCTTGGTTGCGAGTACTTGCAAGTGCAGACTTGCTATAACAATACTCCTCACCACCTGGTGAAGTGAGCTTCACACCCATGCTAGCAGCCTTGGTCGAAGGTTTGTAAGCTCCATCAAATTGAAGGATCCAAGATGTCATCATACCAAGACTGAAATCCGGATATCCAAGTTTCTCGATAGTCCAAGATAGGTAGAAGGAGAGGGTGGGGAGAATTCAATACTTGAGCCAAACATTCAGTACCGAATAAACTTGCAATCCTTTGTTGATAGTTTATCTTTAGACCAAAAAGAATTACAACTTGAAGCTCAAAATCAGGCACAAAGGGTTGATTAGGTACAAAGGGATTCCTTGGTCAAAACATTACCAACCATAGCCGAGAGTCCTAGAAACCTTTGTAGTGAGATTGAGAATAAACCATTCAAGATGAGCTTATCCACAGGAATTTACAAGCAGATGTGCCAAATCTCCCCCCAAGCTTGGGGAGCATCCCACCCTTCAAAGAAGGACACCCTTTTAATTACCTCCGAAGCAGCAAGTAGCTCGATCACCGCACAATGAGTACAATTAAAATCAAAGTCCTCCCAGTGTATCACTAGTTCTTCACCTTGAATCATCCACGGTGTATCATCCCACCCATCATCTCCTTGAGCAATGCACTATACAATCAGTTGTTAAAGATTGACATGAAGATCAAGAAAGAGATCTCACCCATTGGTAGCTGTAAGGCACGGAGGACCAGGCACCAAATCCTTAAACTTGTCGAGAAGTGACATAAATATCCAAACTCCTTGTGTGGCATGCATCTGTGAAATGAACTTGAAAAAGTTCGATATGAGTAGAGCACTTGAAGTGAAGTACTTTTTCTTTTTACAGCATGTGAAAACTCCCTACGGTTAGAGAGCTACAGTTCCCGAGATTTCAATATATAAGCAAAAATCATTACATTTTCATCACTTCTTATCTGCTGGCCCAATGATAAGTCTCCCTTTTGTGAAGTGGGAGGTCTTGGGTTCAAATCCCACTCTTTAATAAAAAGAGAGGAGAGGAGAGGAGAAGGATAAGAGAAAGAGAAGGGGAAGAAGAAGAAGAGAAGAGAGGGGGTGTGTAGAATCTGTTACAGTTTTGCAAAAAAAAACTGTTCGCGACCAGAAGATGCAGGAGACTAGAAAACCGTCGTGATCTATCCGCGATGCATGCGAGTGTACATGGTAGATGCACGGATGTGCACGTAGGAACTCAGAGGGAGCACATACGTTTTACAAAAGCAAGGAGGTTTTGCAGCCATAGAGACAAGGAAGGCACACAGTTTGGAGGTGTAAAAGTAGAGAACTGTGCACGGAAGAGGCCGCAAAGTCGCACCCAGTCATAGGAGTAACTGATTTTACACCACTAGCCATGGAGATTTTGATCCCAGCTGCCACACCATTTCTATTACCTAGAAAAGAAATCAGGACAAGAGGTTAGACACTAAGCATGGCGACGCTCAAGGGCCGTAGAGGAAAGGAGAACGTGAGGGCTAAACGTTATCATGGGTGGGAAAAAGGGATTAGAAGGGGAGGGAATGAAGAGGGAGACTATGGCACAAGGGGAAAGGGAGAGGGGAAAGAGAAGCATGTACATGATAGGAAGAGGAATGTAAAGATGGAGACATCAAGGGAAGAGGGCCATGCTTTATTTGAAAGGAAGGGAAGGGGAAATCAAAGTACTAGCTAGGTGGCTTTGACAAAATATGAAGAGGGGAGAGGAGAAGAGTGGAGATGAGGAGAGAGGGCATAGCTAGAGAGCACACCACAAATGACTAACTGTACACTAGATCTAGTTGAAAAAATAGAATATATACAACCCCTTTTAGGGTTAGGGATAGGGGATCTAACCCTTTCCTTTATAGCACTCTATAAGGTTAGTGCTATGCACATATGATCACATGATGGTGCTATGCACACATCATCACATGATGTTGAGCGTGAACTCTCAACACCTTCCCTCAAGATCAACATCATGAAGTAGGCCTTCCCTCAAGATGATGATTCTGGGGAATCGAAGAAGAACTGAGCATTACATTTTATCACACCCCTTTAATGGGAATGTCCTTCCTCTAGATCAAACCAAGAGCTAGTCGGTGTTTCTCGAACAACTCTTTACCAAGTGGTTTGGTAAAGATGTCTGCAACATTTTCTTTGCTATCACAATGCTGCAGTGTGATGTCACCAAGTAACACTCTTTCTCTGATGAAGTGCTCTCTAACATCAATGTGCTTTGTCCTGGAGTGATATACTAGATTCTTGGCCAAGAGCCGATTGATTATCACAGTATATTGTTGTTAGCTTTGACTCATCAAAGTAATCTATTTCTGACAATAGTCTTCTGAGCCATATAGCCTCACATGCACCTGTAGTGAGTGCCCTATATTCTACTTCATCAGTCAAAGACAAAGAAACAGTTGGTTGTTTCTCTAACAACCATGATATAGCACCTTGACCAAGGAAAAATGCATATCCCTGTGTCGATCTCCTGGTCTCATGATCTCCGACATAGTCACTGTCACAGTATCCATGCAACCATGGATGACTTCCTCTATATTCTATCCCAAACTATCTTGTACCTCTGATGTATCTCAAGACTCTTTTGGCTGCTTTCCAGTGAGACTATTTTGGATTTGCCATAAACGGTGCTAGTGAGCTTACTGCATAACAAATATCTGGCCGTGTGATTGTCAGATATATAAGAGATCCGATGAGCTGCCTGTAGTATCTGTCATTTATTGTAGGCTTTTCTGAGTCTTTAGTAAGTTTCAAGCTCTGTTCCATGGGAGTGGCTGCAATCTTGCAATCTGCTATATGAAACTTCTTCAGGAGACTATCAACATACTTGAGCTGACTCATGAATGTGCTATTTGAATCTCTCCAGAACTCAATTCCAAGACAATAGTGCATAAGTCCAAGATCTTTCATGTCGAACTCTGCAGATAAGTCTTGTTTCAATTTTTTGATGAAGCTATCCTTACTTCCTGTCACAATCAGATCATCTACGTACAAAAGTGCAATAGTAATGTCTTCCCCTTGAACTTTGTAGATTTTTTGTGCCTCCACGTGCTCTAGAGTAGGATCCACCTTCGCTCCCTTCATTTCTTTCTTCCACTCACACTTGTGAGCAGTGTGGGGCTAGCCCCTTGGTGGTTGACCTCCCTCTCTCTTGGCAATCTCGGCTAGTGCATGTGCCTCTTAAAAGAATATCTTTTACTGGCAAGGAAGGCCATGATGTCCTTTCCTCATGCATCTATCAAGATGCCTCCTGTCTGAGTGATGTCATAGAAGATCATACCATCACCACCCTGTGGCACTTTGCATCATCTGAATCATCCTCGTCCCCACCTTTACCCCCCAAAGCACTGTGCCATGCATCCTCCACTGCTCTCCCTGCTGCTACGCCTACTGTCCTGTCGTGTCGAGCTAGTACGTTGGCCACTCGTATTTGTAGAAGCAACTCTCGACTACACAGGAGTACTATGGCAGCTCTACGAGGCAGAACGGCCTCTTGACTGCAAGGGGGGAGAGGGAGAAGGGGCGTGGCTCTATAGCCTACTAGGTTGCCTCGACTCCACTGGGGTAATCTCAGTTGGTGTGGGGTTGGGGTAGTTTGGAGTCTGTACTGCCAACTCCTGGGGGCTGTTTAGAGTACCCATCATGTATGTATATAACTCGCCAGGAGTGGGAGGGTGCCCCAAAATGTTATATAACTCCCAAAAGATGGCATCCCGAAGATTAGGTGAGGCTGAAGAGCTTCTTGGCCACATGATGAACTGAAGAAAAGAAAAGAAAAGAAGAAGATTACCATCGAGCATGCCCTCTTTCCATCATGCAAAAGAAAAAATAGAGTGATAGCTTGACATTGAGCAAGCATTTACAGACTCCTACATTCTTTGAATTAGAGTGACAAAATTATGTATCTGCTTGCTCAATGTCAGGCTATTGAAGCTTCACATGGGGAAAAAGAGAGAAGGAAAGAGAGGAGAAAAGAGAGGAAAAGAGAGGGGAAAAGAGAGAAGGAAAGAGAGGAGAAAAGAGAGAAAAAGAGAGGAAAAGAGAGGTAAAAAGAGAGGAGAAAAAAGAGAGGAAAAGAGAGGAGAAAAAAGAGAGGAAAAGAGAGGAGAAAAAAGAGAGGAAAAGAGAGGAAATAAGAGAGAAAATAGAGGAAAAAAGAGAAGGAAAGAGAGGAGAAAAGAGAGGAAAAGAGAGGAGCAAAAAGAGAGAAAAAGACAGGAGATAAGAGAGGAAAAAAGACGAAAAGAGTGTTGAGATATCGAGCTCCACTCATGATATGCCAAGGTGATCGTTGTGCATTTATGTCACCGACTTATTAGCTGCAAATGCAGTTGGTACGCTGCCCATGAATAATAGTTGGATGACAGCTATCTTTATGTACTCTAGTTAGTGGCTCAGTTAGTATGCCACCTAGGTTATCTGAGTTTGGTTTGAGACCCACATATAGGGTTCACCTATTCCTTTTGTACTAAGAGAGAGTTCTTTTGGCTTTCACAACTAAGAAGAGGAAAACTGTTTTCAGCCTCCACCTTTGTGTGTATTCCCCTTTTATGTATGTGAGAAAGCTGCAAGTGAGACTCCTTACTTCTCTCCCACTCTCTTCACATGGTATCAGAGCTTGGTTCATAGTAAGGAGCTCAAGAAAGCAAACCAAGTTCGCGGTGTCTTGGTAAGAGGATCAATGTTGCTTTCCTTTTTTGAGTTTGGGAGCAAATCTCTGTAGGTAGCACAGTCGGAGAGTGCAAGAGTGCACTGTCTCAGATTGAGACGCCCTTCGTGGTGCGGTGAGAGGGTAATATATGCTACGGGGCCATTTTGAGGCCCGTTTTAGTGGCAGAAGTTTTCCGCAGGCACTCAAAAAAGTGCCTTGTTTTTTGCTGTGCGACCACTGTTCCGCAAGTTAGTGAAAAGTGGCCGCAGAAATTGCATCGTATGCCTGTGCATAGAGATATTGGGAGTGACACATTCATTTTTATTGCCTATTGATGCAAAATAGTCACTCTAGGAAGTGACTGTGTGGTCAAATACCACTTTTGTCAGTTTTGCAGATTTACCCTTGTGAGGCAGAAGTTGTTTTTGCAGTGACAGAATATTTTTGCAGTGTTCTGTAATGGCATATGATGCTCTTTCACAGATAGTCACTAAAAATCTTGACAAGAACAACTTCCAAGCATGGAAGTTTAGAATGACGAATTTCCTTAAGGGAAAAGGCTATTGGGGGTTCGTTACTGGAGCTGAACAAGAACCAGTTATTCCTAATGTTCCCAATCAACAGGAGTTGCAGGCATTTAAAGGATGGCATGAGAGAGCTAGAAAAGTTATGTACAGTGGCTATCTATCAGTATTTTAGATTCTATGATTGTGCATATTGAGGATGCAAGCACGCCGAAGGAGGCATGGGATACTTTGACAAAAATGTACAGCACAAATATGCAAGCCAGGAAAATGTAGCTCTCAAGCAAGAGTTGCATAATGTGTAGAGAGAAAATATGAGCATCAATGACTACCACATGAAGGTGAAGAAGATTGCAGATGCACTTGCTTCCATTGGGTTGCCAGTGGAAGATGATGATTTAGTTTCTATGACCTTGAATGGTCTAGGAAAGGATTATGCACAATTCCGGACATTCGTTGCTGTCCGTGAAAAATTTCCTCATTTTGAGGAGTTGATTGCTCTTCTAATTTCTGAAGAGTAGAGAAATGGTGGTGCACCTTCTTCAGGAGGAACTTCAAAAGAAACTGTCTTCTACTCAAATGCTTGAAGAGGTAGAGGCAGAGGTAGAACAAGTCGATCTGGAGGCCATGGCAGAAATTAGAATATGTAGCAAATTGAAGAAAACCAATCATATGGAGGAGGATGTGGTAACTTTAGAGGCAGGGGGAGCCAAAGAGGTCATGGTGGATGGCAGAGAGGCCAAAATGCAAACAACAATGTTGAATGCTACTATTGTGCTAAAATGGGTCATATGGCTAAAGACTGCTACAAAAAGAAGAATGACATCATGAATGGAAAATTGCAGCAAGGCAATTATGCATCCTCTAGTAGACAGGGCATTTGTTTATGGTGCAGCACATGACCAATTATGTGACAAGTGCAAAAGAAAGCAATGATGTGTGGTATGTTGACTCAAGTGTGTCAAACCACATCACAGGTCATGCATGTGAGAAAATAATGCGTCTGTGCTCAATAGATAATAGGATCTCATATGCAAGAGAGAAAAGTAGATAGTATGGAGAATCAAAAATTTGATTACTGTAAAACTGATACAATAGATGGCACTGCCTCCCAGCTATGCACTCCTGTGTGAGAAGCTTCGATAGCATGCTGGAAACAGAAGAGGACGGAGGCTGGATGCTAAGGAATCAGGGTTGCTGTAGCCAGTGACGAATATGGGCTTCACAGGTTTGCTCTCATATAGCCACTAGTTGTAGTTGGTTAGACCCAATTGGGAGACTGACCTAGTCTGCCCAAAATGGCCGACTAGAGGTCGGTCCTGAAATAGGCCATCGACCACACATTAGAACCGTGGTGCAAAATAGAGAAACTATCCTATGGTCTCCGTTCTGCCCAGAGCCATCCAAGATCATCTGCGACTCCAAACGGGCCCCGCAACCCGAGAGTGGGATACCTCAGGAAATGCTCCATCTACCCTCAGTGCGGTTAGTCATGGGATGCCTTCTCACACTTGCATGTAGCCTAGTTGGCAGTGTGCCAACTCTATCTGAAGCCGTCCAGCCATGAGGCCACACATGGCCCCCATCTGGTGTCCAAACTAGGACCTACCAGATAACCAAGCTACTCAAATGCCTTCTCCTCATATGGGGGGCTTACAAGTAGAGTTAGCTGGTTCCCACGTACTTACACAAGAGTGGAGCATTGATATCTAACACCCCCCCTCAATGTCCACCCGCAAGTGAACTTACTTTTTTGGCCCAATGCCAAGTCGATGACGATGCCTCCCCAGCAAGTCTCTTCCAAGAGCCTTCGTGAAGATGTTACCACCACCTTGTTCCCTCCTGACTCATCCTGATTAGCACCAAGACAAAGACCAAAGGCCACTCCTTCCATCTCAGCCTCTGAGCTAGACTCCTCAGAGCTACACCCTGTCTCTTCTTCTTCATCGGTTAAGTTAGAGCTCGAACTCTCTGATGTTGAAGATTCCTCCTTGACAACTTCCTTTTTGCGACTTCTAATGTTGTAGCGCACCTTCTTATCATTTCCTTGCAAAATCAATTCTCTAGTATCCCACTTTTGAGCAACCTTCACCTTGCATAGCCAAGGCCTTCCCAAAATCAATGGATAGGCACGTGCATCTGACTTGGTAGGGATCACCTAAAAAGTAGTCGGCACAAAAATTCCACATACATCCACTTCTAGATTCTTCACAACTCCCAAGGTCTTAACCCTAGTGTTGTCAGCCAATTTGATGCGATAAGGAGAGGTAGTACTAGAGTATTTTAAATGAGCATCTATCATGGTCTTCTCACTCATGACATTAATCGATGCACCTCCATCAATGTACATATTAGAAATCACTTGACCATCAATGATCACATCAACTACAGGTAGATCATCACCAACATCTATATCTACCTTTTGAACAACAAGAATGGCACTTTGAATCTCAATGTGTTTTGTGCGAGCGTGGAACACAGGGTTCTTTGCAATTGCCATGCAACTCTGATTGTCACATGATAACTGTGTAGGCTTATTCTGCACTGCACCCATGTCCCCTAAAATCCTCCTCAACCACACTACCTCACAAGAAGCAAAACATGCTGACGGATAACCGAGCTACTCAAATGCCTTCTCCTCATATGGGGGGCTTATAAGTAGAGTTAGCTGGTTCTCGCATAGTTACACGAGAGTGCAACATTGATATCTAACAATGTAGAATGGATGCAGGATGCAAGGAAAATGGAAAGACCAGGATTTGTGGAGACTGGTGATGATATTGCATGTCCTATTGTGCAGATTCATAAAATTCCTTTGTCTATGCAGGATGGGAAAAAGAAATACCTGTCTGATGTATATCATGTCCTGAATATCATCAAGAACTTGGTTTTTGTTGGTCATATAGTTGAGCAGGGCTTGCAGGTCAGATTTAATCCTCATAGATGCTTTGTTGAGGATATGAAAAATAAAGGTCACTTGATAGCAAAAGGGAAGAAGAAGGGCAGGATGTTTATGTTGGATGCAGACATGCCTGAATTGAGTGCAACAATGTTTGCACATGGGACTGGTGTAGTTGTAGATATTGATATCTAGCATAAATGCATTGGTCATGTTAATGTACAATGACTTAAATTAATGCAGGCCCAAAATATTGTTGCAGGATTGCCTAAGTTCAAGGTTGCAGAAATGCATAAGGTATGTGAAGCCTGTCAATTTGGAAAATAGGCAAGGAAAGCATTTCCTAGACATGTTCAAGAGAGTAAGAGGCCATTGGAATTAATCCACTCTGATGTGTGGACTACTAAAGCTGCATCTATTGGAGGCTATCATTATTTTGTCACTTTTATTGATGACTACAGCAGAAAAGTTTGGGTGTATTTTATGAAAAAGAAAAGTGAAGTGTTTGGGCATTTCAAAGCTTTTAAAGCTATGGTTGAGAAAGAAATAGGCCTGCAAATAAAATGCCTAAGGTCAGATGGAGGGAGAAAGTACCTCTCAAATGAGTTTGCAAGGTTCCTTCAGGAGCATGGCATAAAGCAACAATATTCATGTAGTCATACCCCACAGCAAAATGGACTTGCAGAAAGGAAAAATAGGCATATTGGAGAGGTATCTCGTGCCATGCTCAATGAAAAAGACTTGCTAGATTATTATTGGGCTGAAGCAGTTGCTACAGTAGTCTACATAATGAACATGATTCCCACTGCAACAATACATGGCATGATGCCAAAGGAGAGGTATACTGGTTGGAAACCAGATATTTGTCATTTGAAAGTTTTTGGTTGCATTGCCTATGTTCATGTGCCAGATGAGTTGAGATCCAAGTTGGATCCAAAAGCTGAGGAGTGCATCTTTATTGGTTATTCTTTGTAGCAGAAAGGGTATAGATGCTATAACCTTCTACTCGTAAGTTTACAGTGAGCAGAGATGTTGTTTTTGATCAGATGAGTAGTTGGTATAAACCAGTAAATGTGATTGATGATGTAGATGCACAAAATGGTAATGCTACACTGAATTCATAGCAGCAATCACAAAATATTAGTGGACCTGTAGTGTCCTTTAGTAGTGGTTCACATACTTCACCATGGACAGGCAGATTTAGATTAGGATAATCTCCTCAAAGCAATGTAGATAGTGATATGCAAGTATCATGAAAGGGAAAAGAGAAAGTAGATCGGCCCATGGTTGATGTGAATGCAGGTCACTCTTATGTGGATGGTGAATCCAGTGGCTCAGAACAGAGCCTTGATGATGAGTTGGGTATTCCTTATGTTGTTACACCTAGAGTAAGGAAGACAAGGGATGTTTTGAGAGCACCTGGTAGTGAGCCTATTTTGCACAGGTCTACCAGTGTTAAGTATCATGTGTATAGGCTGAAATATGATGGATTTATAGCCATTCAATATGCCTATATGGTCAAAGTGATACACAAACCAGAACCCACTTCTTTTGAGCAAGCCATGGGAAAAGAAAAATGGGAGAAAGCCATGGATGAAGAAATGGATGCCTTGGAAGCAAATGCTACATGGGAATTGGTGCCTTTGCCTAAAGACAAGAATGCAATTGGCTGCAAGTGGGTTTATAAGGTGAACCCAGTGGTGAAGCTGTGGGGGTTAAAGGTCACTGTGCCTTTACCCCGGTTATGTACAATACTCAAACACATATATAAATGAATGAAAAAGAAGATTAGGGTGGTTCTGCACCCACCAAAACTTGTGTGGCTCTCTGTCTCTCTCTCTCCTTCTTCCATTCTTGCTTCTGTTGAGAGCACTCTCAACTGGTATCAGAGCCCGGGTGATCTAGCTGAGCGTGCGTGAATGCTTGGAAGCTCAGCAGCTCTGTGGGAGGAAGGAGAAGCTCTGTGGGAAGCTTTGTGGGTGACTTTACTCGCATCTGAGTGTGCAGAGACCTTGGAGGAACCTTTGGAAAAGTCACTTTGGTTTTGCGAAGTGGTTATGAGAGCCTCTTAAGTAGTTTCAAAGAAAAAGTCGTTTTTTGAGCTTTTCCCTGTTCCGTTCGATGACAGAGACTCCGCATTAACTTATAGAGGTAACTATTGCTTGCTTTTGGTGTCCACTTCACTTCAGGAGCTTGGAAACACCTTCATTCTTGAATCTGGGATCATTTCATTGGATTTCTGACTCACTGTGTCAATTCCTGCGTTTTTTGCCTCGGTGTTGGAACTCAAGTTTGGAGCAACCATTTGCGGATTTGTCAGTTTCGGTGGACTCAAGAGGTCCTAAAACTTCTATGTTGCTCATCATTCGCACTCCGATGGAGTTTACAAACAGCTCTGTTTCCAAAAACATTTTTCAGTCCGTGTGTTGGACCCAGTGATTGAGACCACGGTTTCCAAAACCGTCTATCCCATTGCATTCGAGACGCCCAAAAACCCCTACCTATCAGTTCTTGCATGATTCGGTGGAGGATTTTCAGAGTTATAGATCTCATTGCATATAATAGTGCCAAACATTCCACTACAGGTTTTAGTCCATTCATGATGATGTATAGATTTCAACCAAGAGCCCCAATGGCAGTGGGGCTTGAAAAAGAGAAGGTTCAAGTGGCCAAAGACTTTCTTGAAGATATGAATCAAATACTTAAGCTAGCTAAAGATAGCATAAGAAGAGCTCAGGATAGAGCACGAAGTTATGCAAATCCTCACCGTAAAAGGTTGGAGTTTGAAGTAAATGAGAAAGTCTACCTGTACCTGAATCTTCAAAATCTCCAAAGACAGGTAAATGTTTGAAGTTGTGTCCTAGGTATTGTAGACCATGCACAATACTTAAGAGAATGGAGAGCTTGCTTACAAATTAGCCTTACTTGAGGGATGTAGAGTACATCCAATTTTTCATGTTAGTAGGCTAAAAAGAAAATATTAGGAGATGGTAATCTCATTGGAAATAAAGTCCTAGTTGAACTCATTGAACCTGCATCTTTACCACATGAACCAGAAAGGATTTTAGATAAGCAAGAAAAAAGAACACGACATACAATATGGCAAGAATGTCTACTTAAGTGGAAAGATAGACCTAAAGAGAGTTCAATATGGGAAAGGGTAAGCAATCTCTAGAGGAGATTTCCCAAATTTGTTTTCGAGGACATAAACCGTTCTTAAGGAGAAGGGAATGTTATATCAGCCATAATCACGGAAGTCTTAGGATCGGTTATGGTGAAGCAGGAAACCAAAGGGCTCGACAACATTTACAATAGTATGGAGTGCAATGTGAAGGTCCAAAGGGGGGGCATAGAAACACTAAGGTCCATTATGGACACATGGCACTCAGGTAGGTTACAAGTGGCAAGTGGTGGGCTTGGAGGGAGGATTCTAGAGAGAGCTTGAAGGAAGTCAATACAGGAAGGCCAGAGTAGAGGCAAGCAGGCTCAGGTCTGAATCTGTGGCAGGGTGGTTAATGAAGCAGAGCCCTCCTTTGTTGTGGGAGTTGTACATCCTAGAGAGCCAGGGTGCCCAAGATGGCATCCGTAAAGGATTACCATATGCACAAGCATGGTGTACATAAACTTTCTTGTTTCCCAATTCCGCAGATGAGCCTTCCTACATTTATTTTGGAAGCTATAGAAAGCTTTCAAACCTCCAAGAATCCTCCTTTCCATGCATGCATTCCATTTGTAGTTGTCTGTGAAATTCAGCCCCAACTATTTATATGTGTTGACCTTTTCCAAGGGCTCTGCTTCAAAGGTGACATCCACTTGTTTATTGCATGTTTCTGATCACCATTACCTTTGACGTATCTATGTTGACCTGCATTCCCAAGTGTTTGCAGAATTCTCTCAGTGCATCCAAATGTGCTTGCAAATTCTCCTTGTTCTTTGTAAAGAATACCACATCGTCCGCATAGGTAAGCATAAGCAAAGCATACATTGCGATTTGGACACCATACTTGCTATGGATTCTTGTCCATCCCTCCAATCATCAACAAAGAGACCAAAAAGTATTGGTGAGAGGGGGCATTCTTGCTTAAAGACCGTATTAGATAATTCGGGAAAAACCTAATTCCCAAAATGGCAGTTTTGGAAGAAATTGTAGCCTTTCTCCATGAAAAAATAGGAGGAATATGTGAAAATAGACTAGATTGCCATTCATGAAGTATGTAATATCTACTATATTCTCAAATAATAAATAGAATATCAATGTCTCAACTGCGTTATCATCAAGAAAATAATAAAATTCGAAATTCATTTGAGTGAGATTCATCTCGTGAGCCATAGTGGTGTTCAAAAACACCTTCATAATAGCTCTCTAGAATTTCCATTGATATTGAAACTTGCTTTGTTGTGAGCATTCTCATTTGAATGCAAGATATGTAGTTGATGTAAAATCAATGGGCAATGACAAGCATTTAATGTAAAATTCGGTGGCAATGACAATCATTTATCGTGCACTTTCAATGTTTAGACTGACTAGCATGATTGTAAAAGGATAACTTTACATGTCATGTTTATTACTCATTGCGAAGGAAAAAATACACTTTAGGATGAAAACATAATAGCTTGTTGATGCACCATTGAAAGCCTTGAAATAAATCATGATTACAAAGAAACTCTCAATTTCTAGCCCCGGCGGGGAGAATGGCACCAATGCTAGCTCTGCACAATCTATTGGAAAGAATGGCATAAGGGACACTCCGTCAAACTCCATTATGAATGTAGTTATGAACATGTTTGCATATTATTCACACACAACAATTATGCACCAATTTACACAGCTAGAAAGAAAGTAGTAATTTCCATAAGTAATGATTGCACAAAGAAATACAATGTTATTATTCAAAACTCATTGTAGCTCCTCTCCTACATGTATATCATTTATGGATTCAATACAAATATGACCATATTCTGCAATATCTATGTTCATCATGGGGTCATACCAAGGTGGAAAGTTAGGAGAAAATACATAACTAATGTTTGGCTTTGCATACGGTATTTCCATTGCTGTTAATAAACCCTGCCACATTGCCATATTGAACATCACCAACAATATGCACCATATCCTTCATAGGGATAGTAGGGTCCTCTTGGATGGAGTACTTCTTTAGCCTTGGATGAACTTGACATAATTCCTTCCAGTCTCTGTAGGAGTACTTGTTACCTCCATAATGGAGAATAGTAGTCCCTATCTTGATGAAGTCATGCACAAACAAGCCCAAGCCAACACCTATAATGGTTGACTCATGCACCTCAAAAGTCACATTTTTGATCCAGAACACTTCGTTGATAGGGATAGGTAACTTTGGTGGTCTGAATGGAACTTGTTCTGGTATGTATCTACTCAAGCATGATTTGAATGCATATCTCTCTACATCAAAAAAGACAATTCCAATTACCTACAACAACAGTTATATAGACTTGAGATAAAATGAAAAAACACTTTGACATCTGTACCTACATGGAAATTATGCATTCATGTAGGCCTTAGAAATGTGTTTCTTGATATAGAGACCTTTGTACCCTAGGTCTATAGCCAATTGAGAAACTTGCATAGCATTCATGCTAGAGAGTTGTGGAGCATTCCTTAAAAGTCTTATTTGGGACGCA
Organism: Dipteris shenzhenensis; assembly: GCF_047967505.1. Taxonomy (NCBI): domain Eukaryota; kingdom Viridiplantae; phylum Streptophyta; class Polypodiopsida; order Gleicheniales; family Dipteridaceae; genus Dipteris; species Dipteris shenzhenensis. Next base: position 20,887,353 of record NC_141626.1, on the reverse strand, counting down.
TTGAGTTCAAGCACCTGGCCATCACCACCATGGGTTGACTAGGGTGTACACCCTTTGGTTCTGTATTTTCACCTATAGCCCTCTCTCTTAGTTGATCTGCAAGAGGAAGATTTCTTGTTTTATATTCCATTCTTGACCATGCATGACTTTCCTCCCTCCATTCATCAATTACTTTCTGGACAAGGTTGAAATCCTTATGCCCCTCCATCACAGGTAATTGTCCATAGTAAGTAAGGCTGCGCACATCTTTAGCCTCATTGAGTTATAGTAAGTAAGGCATCAACTCTCCTCTAAGTAGAGTATTATCATCCTTGTCTTGTACATCAAACGTTGAATAAAATATGCAATTTGATAGAGGGCTAATGCAAGCCTTGTATGGGGAGTCATCAACAAGGATTGTCTTTCTTGCATGACATCCAAATGCCTTTGAGATTTTTGCTAAGGGTCTAAACATTGCCTCAACACCAACCTTGGGGCCTATTTATCCTCGTCTTACTATAAGTGTAGCATCCTTGCTGAGACCATATAACAAATAAAGGGAGGCTCTCATTTGCATAATTTTATAGTCCTACCATATCAAGTACGTTATGCTCCATTGCAGTTGACCAGATACGTACATTAAACCTTTGTAGCAAGATTCTAAGGAATTCTATGCACCCAAGATGAACAATCGTATAAATATTTTTGTCATGCATAATAGATGGATGTATTGGTGACTTGAATAGGTAGTGACTCAATAGCAAGCCATTCAAGTCTAATATGATTGTTATTCTTGGCATATCCAAAGAAATTGTATGTGGATGTAGATCCAAATTCTGCTTGAAGTTGCTAGCTTTTGACTCATCCAAATTGTTAGGTGCTACGTTTTCATACATGTTTGCAACAACAATAAGATTATCTAGTCTTATCCCCAATGTTGAGATAGTATGTTGATCCATGTTCTCTTCTAAAAGTATAGGATTAATGATATTCCTTGCAATTGTCTCCATTTTTGTGTTATGTTTTCTTCTATACCCCCTGTATCGATCGCATCATTAATAGTCCCCATTTTGGATGGTATGTTATCCTCTACATTGATAGTCCCCATTTTGGGTGTATGTTGTCTACTACAATAGCACCTGATGCACTCCTTGATGATGCCATGCTTCACAACCGCCTCTTCTTCATACTCATCATCCTCATCCTCATCCTCATCCATTGGTGTTATTCTCCAATTATTCGCATGAGGTTGTGGACAATGGCACCAGTGCCATTCATTACATGGATTGAAGAGAATTGCACTTAGAGTGCCATTCCCCATTCTCCATGTGATGAATGTCAATAGTTCCATTCTACCCACCATAATTTGATTATTTGGAGAATGGCACCAGTGCTAAAATTCACAACTTCTTATGATCTTTTGGAGAATGGCACTAGAGTCATCCTCCATGTAGACTTTTCACAAGATGTCAATAGCACTAATGCTAATGTTCATGTGAGTTTGTAGAGAGTGGCATTGATGCCATTATTCAGATGCCAAGGTTGTCACGTGAGATTTTTCTCATAAAAAAATTGGAGGAACCTTAATAAATGATGATTAGAGATTGGTATTCATTCCATTCCCCACAACATATGATGGTTGGACAATGGCACCAGTGCCATTCTCCACAATAGTACCATATGATTATTTAGATAATGGTAGCAGTGACATTCATCACATGGATTTTTGAGGATGGCACCAATGCCATCCTCCATCCTCCATGTGATGAATGGCACCAATGTCATTCTCTAAGTAACCACATGATGTTTTGGAGAATGGCACCAGTGCCATTATCCTCAAATTCATTTGAGCACTAATGCCAATCTCAATGGGAGTTTGTAGCCATACTCCATGAGAGTATGTGAAGAATCCTGCATGAGAGTTTGTGGATAGTGGAATTGGTGCCATCCTCCATGATCTTGGTTCCATTCTCCACAACAATTCTATTCTCCACAACACATGATGGTTGGAGAATGGCACCAGTGCCATTCTCCACAATATCATATGATTATTTGGAGAATGTCACCAGTGCTATTCTCTGCTCTCCATGTATTGAATGGCACTAATGTCATTCTCAACCACATCATATGATTATTTGGTGAATTGCACTAGTACCATTTCCCACAACACCATCATACTTTTTAGAGAATGGCACCACTGACATTCATCACATGGATTGTGGAGGATGATACCAATGCCATTCTCCATTCTCCATGTGATGAATGGCACTGATGCCATTGTCAAGTAACCTCATGATGTTTTGGAAAATGGCACCAATGCCAATATCCTCAAATTCATCTGTGAAATAATGCCGATGTAAATGGGAGTTTGTGGAGAATGGCACCCATGCCATACTCCATGAGAGCTCGTGGAGATTGGTAGTGGTGTCATCCTACATGACCTTGTGGATAATGACACTAGTGCCATTCATCCCATGGATTGCCAAGAATGGAACAAGTTCCATTCTCTAGATATCAAAGTTATCCTACCAGTGGAACACAAAACATGATATCAGGGTTATCACATTAGAGTCTTCACAAATAATATGTATAGGAACCTAACACATGATTACTATAGAATGGTACTAATTCCATTGGTGACAACACTTTATGATTATTTGGAAAATGGCACCACTGACATTCATCACATGGATTGTGGAGGATGGAACCAATGCCATCCTCCATTCTCCATGTGATGAATGGAGCTCATGCCATTCCCCAAATATTCATATAGTGTTGTGAACACTGGCACCAGTGTCATTCTCTAAAACGACATCTAATCTTTTAGTGATAATGGTCCACTCATGATGGTAGGATCATGGTTCTAGTGTCATTTTCCAAAAAATCATTTGATGTTGTGTAGAATGCCTATTATCATGCTAGTGGAACATAACACATGATGGCTAGAGAATGGCACTGGTGCCATTGTCCAAAAAATCATATGATATTATGGAGAATGGCACCAGTGTCATTCATCACATGGATTGTGGAGAATGGCACCAGTGACAATATTCATGCTCCATGTCATGAATGGCACTAACATCAATCTCCATTACATCATACGATTCTTTGAAGAATTGGCACTAGTTCCATTCTCCACAATTTCATCTGATGACCTTGAGAGAATGCCAGAACAACATATCTCCATGTGAGTTTGTGGACCCAGTGACAATTACCACATGGATTGTGGAGGATGGCACCAATGCAATTCTCTATTCTCCATGTGATAAACGGCACTGATGCCATTCTCCAAGTAACCACATGCCAGTTCTGGAGAATGGTACCAGTGGCATTCTCCTAAAATTCATCTGAGAGCTAATGCCAATCTCAATGGGAGTTTGTGAAGAATGGCATCAGTGCCATTCCATGAGAGTATGTGGAGAATCATGCATGAGCATTTGTGGATAGTGGAATTGGTTCCATCCTACATGATGTTGGTTCCATTCTCCACAACACATGATGGTTGGAGAATGGTAGTGGTGCCATTCTCCACAACATCATATGATTATGTTGAGAATGTCACTAGTGCTATTCTCTATTCTCTATGTGTTGAATGGCAATGATGCCATTCTCAACCACATCATATGATTATTTGGTGAATGGCACTGGTACCATTATCCACAACACCATCTGATTATTTGGAGAATGGCACCAGTAACATTCATGACATGCTTTGTGGAGGATGGAACCGATTCTATTCTCCATTATCCATGTGATGAATGGCAATGGTGTCATTCCCCAAATATTCATATAGTGTTGTGGACAATGGCACCAGTACTATTCTCTAAAACTACATCTGATGGTAGGATAATAGTACTAGTTTCATTTTCCAAATAATCATCTGATGTTGTGTAGAATGTTCATGATCCTACTAGTGGAACATAACACATGATGTGAGGTTATCACATTAGAGTCTTCCCAAATAATATGTATAGGAACCTAATACATGACGAATATAAAATGGTATTGGTGCCATTGTCCACAACACCATCTAATTATTTGGAGAATGGCACTAGTGCCATTCATCACATGGATTGTGGAGGATGGAACATGCCATTCTCCATTCTCCATTTGATTAATGGTAGTGGTGCCATTCCCCAAGTAATTACATGATGTTTTGGAGTGCCATTCTCCTCAAATTCATCTGACCATAATGCCAATCTCAATCGAAGTTTGTGAATAATGACACCGGTTCCATACTCCACGAGAATGTGTGGAGAGTCCTGCATGAGAGTTTGTAGATAGTGAAATTGGTGCCATCCTCCATGATGTTGTCAAGAATGGCACTAGGCTCATTCAACTATGGATTTAAGAGGATGGCACCAGTGTCATTCTCCAAGTGCCAACGTTGACACATGAGAGTTTTATCATAGGAAATTTGAGAGGAACCTAACACATGATGGTTGGAAAATGGTAGTAGTTCCATTCTCCACAACAGAGCTATTCTCCACAACACATGATCATTCAAGAATGGCACCGGTGCCATTCTCCAAAACATCATATGACTATTTGGAGAATGTTACCACTGCTATTCTCTATTCTCCCTATGATGATGCCATTCTCAATCACATCATATGATTATTTGGTCAATGGCACTGGTACCATTGCCCACAACACCATCTGATTATTTGGAGAATGATATTAGTGACTGTCATCACATGAATTGTGGAGGATGGCACCAATGCCATTCTCCATTCTCCATGTGATGAATGGTACTAGTGTCATTCTCAAAGTAAACACATGATGTTTTGGAGAATGGCACCAGTGTCATTCTCCTCATATTCATGAGGACTAAATCCAATCTGGATGGGAGTTTGTGGAGAATGGCACCGGTGCCATACTCCATTAGAGCAAGTGGAGATTAGCAGTGGTGCCACACTACATGACCTTGTGGAGAATGATGCCAGTGCCATTCATCACATGGATTATCAAGAATGGCACAAGTTCCATTCTCCAGATGTCAAACATAACAAATGATGGTTGGAGAATGGCAATGGTGCCATTGTCTAAAAACTCATATGATATTATGGAGAATGACACGGATTCCATTCTCCATAGCACATGATGGTTGGAGAATGGCACCGGTGCCATTCTTCACAACATCATATGATTATTCCAAGAATGTCACGAGTGCTATTCTCTATTCTTTATGTGATGAATGGCACTAATGTCATTCTCAACATCATATGATTATTTGGTCAATTGCTCTAGTACCATTGCCCACAATACCATCTGATTTTTTGAAGAATGGCACCAGTGACATTCATCACATGGACTATGGAGGATGGCACCAATGCCATTCTCCATTCTCCATATGATGAATGGCACTGATGCCATTCTCCTCAAATCCATCTAAGAACTTATGCCAATCTTAATGGGAGTTTGTGGAGAATGGCACCGGTGCCATACACTATGAGAGCTTGTGGAGAATGCCAGTGGTGCCATCCTACATGACTTTGTGGAGAATGACACTAGTGCTATTCATCACATGGATTGCCGAGAATAGCACAAGTTCCATTCTCCAGATGTCAAAGTTATTCTACCAGTGGAACACAAAACATGATGTTAGGGTTGTCACATTAGAGTCCTCCCAACTACTATGTATAAGAACCTAACACATGATGACTATAGAATTGGTACTAGTGCCATTGTCCATAACTCTTTCTGATTATTTGGAGAATGGAACTAGTACCATTCATCACATGGATTGTGGAGGATGGAACCAATGCCATTCTCCATTCTCCATGTGATCAATGGTACTGGTGCCATGTCCCAAATATTCATATAGTGTTGTGGGGACAATGGCACCAGTGCCATTCTCTAAAACTAAATTTGATCTTTTGGTGATAATGGTTCTAAATCATGATGGTAGGATAGTGTTACTCGTGTCATTATAATCATCTGATATTGTGTAGAATGTCCATTATCATGCCAGTGGAACATAACAAATGATGATTGGAGAATGGCACTGGTGCCATTGTCCAAAAAATCCAAGTGATGAATGACATTGGATTGAGAAGAATGGCACACATGGATCGAGGAGAATGCCGCATATGGATTGAGGAGAATGACACCAATGCCATTCTCCATTCTCCATGTGATGAATGTCATTGGATTGAGGAGAATGACACCAGTGCCATTCTCCATTCTCCATGTGATGAATGGCATTGGATTGAGGAGAATGACACACGTGCATTGAGGAGAATGGCACCATTGCCAATCTCCATTCTCCATTTGATGAATGGCATTGGTGCCATTCTCCAAATATTCAAATAATCTTCTCTCTCTCTCTCTCTCTCTCTCTCAATTGGTCAAAACCTTATCCATATGATGATAACCAATGAAGTGTTTATGGCCAAATCTTTTTCTTATGGTGGAAATCAATTGCATGAATGGCATTGGTGCCATTCTTCAAATATTCATATGATGTTGTAGAGAATAACGCCAGTTCCATTCTCCAAACTTCAACTCATATAGAATTCAAATGATTCCCTGTATGTCAATGTTGTCATAGATGATGGTTAGAGAATGGCACTGGTGCCATTTTCCACAGCACCATATGATTATATTGCAACTGGCACCTATGCCATTAATCACAAGGATTGAGGAGAATAGCACCAGTGCTATTCTCCATTCTCCATTTGATGAATGGCATTGGATTGAGGATAATAGCACACATGGATTTAGGAGAATGACACCAGTGCCATTCTCCCTTCTCCATGTGATGAATGGCATTGGATTGAGGAGAATGACATACATGAATTGAGGAGAATGGTACCAATGCCATTCTCCATTTTGCATTTGATGATTGGCATTGGTGCCATTATCTAAATATTCTCTCTCTCTCTCTCTCTCTCTCTCTCTCTCTCTCTCTCTCTCTCTCTCTCTCTCTCTCTCAATTGGTCAAAACCTTTTCCATATAGTGATAACCTAGGAAGAGTTTTATGGCCAAATCTTTTTCTTATGGTGGAAATCGATTGCATGAGGCCAAAGGATTAAGCCATGGTGGCGAATACTCAAACATTTAATGCCATATGATCCAAATATTATGGCCCTAAGGTTTGAAAAGGTTCTCAGGTCATAATGTCCAAAAATTAGGCTAGATGGTCAATATTTTAACCATATAGTGATTAATCTCATGGATTGACACAATGGTTCAGGTCTGATTCCCTAGATGTCAATGTTGTCAAAAATGATGGTTAGAGAATGGCACTGGTGCCATAGTCCACCACACCATATGATTATAATATTGAGACTGACACATGTGTCATTAATCACAAGGATTGAGTAGAATGGCACCAGTGCCATTCTCCATTCTCTATGTATGAATGGCACTAGTGCCATTCTTCAAATATGCATATGATGTTGTGGAGAATGGCACCAGTGCCATTCTCCAAACTTCAACTCATATAGAATTGAAATTATTTCATGTATGTCAAATTATCATAGATGATGGTTAGAGAGTGGCACTGGTGCCATATGATTATATTCACAGTGGCACCTATGCCATTAATCACAAGGATTGAGGAGAATGTCACAAGTCCCATTCACCATTCTCTTGTCTCCATGTGATGAATTGTATTGCATTGAGGAGAATGGCACACACGGTTTGAGGAGAATGACACACATGGATTGAGGAGAATGACACCAGTGCCATTCTCGATTCTGCATGTGATGATTGGCATTGGATTGAGGAGAATGACACCAGTGCCATTCTCCATTCTCCATGAGATGAATGCCATTGGATTAAGGAAAATGACACACATGGATTGAGGAGAATGGCACCAGTGCCATTCTCCATTCTCTATGTATGAATGCCACTAGTGCCATTCTTCAAATATGCATATGATGTTGTGGAGAATGGCACCAGTGCCATTCTCCAAACTTCAACTCATATAGAATTCAAATTATTTCATGTATGTCAAATTATCACAGATGATGGTTAGAGAGTGGCACTGGTGCCATATGATTATATTCACAGTGGCACCTATGCCATTAATCACAAGGATTGAGGAGAATGTCACAAGTCCCATTCACCATTCTCCAGTCTCCATGTGATGAATGGTATTGCATTGAGGAGAATGGCACACATGGTTTGAGGAGAATGACACACATGGATTGAGGAGAATGACACCAGTGCCATTCTCGATTCTCCATGTGATGATTGGCATTGGATTGAGGAGAATGACACCAGTGCCATTCTCCATTCTCCATGAGATGAATGCCATTGGATTAAGGAAAATTACACACGTGGATTGAGGAGAATGGCACTAGTTCCATTCTCTATTCTCCATTTGATGAATGGCATTGGTGCCATTCTCAAAATATTCATATAATGTTCTCTCTCTCTCTCTCTCTCTCTCTCTCTCTCTCTCTCTCAATTGGTCAAAACCTTATCCATATAGTGATAACCTATGAAGAGTTTTATGGCCAAATCTTTTGGTTATGGTGGAAATCAATTGCATGAGGCTAGAGGATTAAGCCATGGTGGCAAATGGTCAAAAATATAATGCCATATGGTCCAAATATTATGGCTCTAACGTCTAAAAAGGTTTTAAAATCTTAGGACATAATGTCTAAACATTAGGCTAGATGGTCAAAACTTTAGCCATATATTGATTAATCTCATGGATTACACACAATGGTTCAGGTCCCATTCCCTAGATGTCAATGTTATCGTAGATGATGGTTAGAGAATGGCACCAGTGCCATTGTCCACCACACCATATGAGTGAAATATTGATATTGGCACCTATGCCATCAATCACAAGGATTGAGGAGTGTGGCACCAGTGCCATTCTCCATTCTCTATGTATGAATGGCACTAGCGCCATTCTTCAAATATTCATATGATGTGGAGAATGGCACCAGTGCCATTCTCCAAAGTTCAACTCATATAGAATTCAAATTATTCCATGCATGTCAAATTGTCATAGATGATGGTTAGAGAATGGCACTGGTACCATTGTCCATCTCTCTCTCTCTCTCTCTCTCTTGGTCAAAACCTTATCCATATGGTGATAACCTACGAAGAGTTTTATGGCCAAATCTTTTACATATGGTGGAAATCATTTGCATGAGGTCAAAGGATTGAGCCATGGTGGCAAATGGTCGAAACTATAATGGCATATGGTCGAATTGTTATGGCCCTAAGGTCTAAAAAGGTCTAAAAATCTTAGGTCATAAGGTCTAAAAATCAAGCTAGATGGTCAATTGAGGAGAAATTCTCCATGTGATGAATGACATTGGTGCCATTCTTCAAATATTCATATGATGTTGTGGAGAATGGCACCAGTGCCATTCTCCAAACTTCAACTTGCCTTGTGAAAAAAATTCAAAATTAGGCGGGAAATTTGAATTTAGAATTCAAAACTTTCTCAAATTTAAAAATTTAAGTTCAAAAAATTATAATGTTAAAATGGAACATTTCAATTTTGAATTTGAATTTGCATTTGTAATACAATTTCAATTTGAAGTTGAGAGCTCTCTCTCTCTCTCTCTCTCTCTCTCTCTCTCTCTCTCTCTCTCTCACCCTCTCTCGCTCTCTCTAGGTGTCAGAGAGAGCATGAGTGGCGTGAGAGTTGCACGAGAGAGAGAGAGAGAGAGAGAGAGAGAGAGAGAGAGTAGTTGCAGCAAAGAGTAGCTTTAGGAGAGAAGGGAGCGTAGGAGGGAGAGGAGACCATCGTAGGAGGGAGAGGAGAGCATCGTAGGAGAGGAGAGCGTAGGAGGAGAAATTTGATGAAACCAAGTCGTAGGATGAGAGTCAAGAAAGCAAAATCCCAAGATGCCAAACCTACATATCGATTCACCTCTTGCCAGATGGATCGTTATCGTCTTCCTTCGGTTTCTAAACTTCTTGTGGATTGCACGGACGAAACTAGTAGCTTCTCAAATCTCGTGAAGATTTGACATGACAAGCAGCACATATCGATTTCGGACTGTGGATGCAGATTTCGAGAGGAGGATGACAATGATGAATTTCGGGAGCAGGCTATCATCAGATGAGAGAACTAGCCAATCCTTTAGCAAATTTGCAACAGAATTTATTATCGTTTAGCGAAACGATAGAATTTGTTATCGTTTAGTGAACTTGCAAGAGGAAACGTCGATCCTCAACTTCTCAGTCTTGACATGTTCACTTCCCTTGTCGGCAGCCTGGATTGCAGCATTTCCTTTATCTAGTGTCTTTCCAGAATCCTTGGAGCACGATCGCGATCGTAACGCATCCTTTACCGATTGCATCCATTTCCCTTTCTTACCCATCGTCGTTCTCTCCTAGTCTCAGCTGTACCTACGAGACGGTAATGGAACCTACTTTACCTCGCGGCACATTGAAAACGATACTGATTTGCTCATTACGGAGATTAGCCAGGGTTTGTTCAGAGTGTTTGTGCAGTATTGGGATCGCTATGGACATCAATTCTAAAAGAGCGTAGAACAGAAAGCCTTCATCGATATATTGCTGGTCATGGGATGAAGGTTTGCAAGGCAGATCAACATCCTAAGGAAGAAAATGGAATGAGTACGATCGTGGATGAGCTGAGTTAAGGAATTAGCCTACGGTTTCTGAGCCGGATCATCGCCCTAAGGAGAAGAAAAAGGTCAAGCCTACTTTCAGTAGAGGTGCGAGAGGCAACGGAGGCAGCCTGGGGATTACGGAGCCCGAGGGCAGAGTTGTGATGCAACTTCAATGCTCTCAAAATTCAGGATGTTGAATTTTGAGAGCAGAATGACGATAGCGTGAGCTTGGATGATGAATTCGAGAGCCAATTTTAATTAATTGAAGAGGAGCGTGGATGACGAAATTGAGATGTTGCTAGAAGTTGCAAGGGGAGGCCCCGGGCTGCATCGTCGTCGTATTAGAAACAGAGGCCGTGTGGATTTTGACCTTGGAGGGAGAGGAGGAGGTAAGGTCTTTTGATTTTTTTAGGGTTCTTTTTTTTATCATTGCTTTTTTTTTTTGCTTTCGTTTTGTTTTCATAAAACATTACCTAAACTAATAGTGGGCCTAGGCTTGGGATTTGAGCAATCATAGTGGCCACTAAAGGAAAATTAAAAATATTATTCTTCAAGCTATGTTGAAGAGTAATACTTGGACCCTCATCTTGAAAAATCTTTGACTTTGCCTCTTAAGAGGTGGATTACGGTAATCATCCAAATTGATTACCACTTCTTTACGCTTTCTCATCTAGTCATCAAGAACATTTGGACACCTCCTAGAAACTACTCCTCTCTTGGTAATACTCTTCTAGTTGTCTTTCTAGGAATTTTTCCGGCTTGTTGTTGCTCGTCTAAATGTTGATCCTCCTAGGTATTGGATCTCTACCTCACCAACTTAATGGAACGGACTACTCAGAGCTCTCCAAGGCATAAACTATCCTTTTAATTGTGGAAAAGTACCTATGGATAGATGCCAAGTACAAAATATTCAAGCTTCCTTGCCTTAATTGCATGTAGCCCAGAACAAAATTTTGCTATGATGGCTACGTGCACCTTAATAGGCCACTGAACCCACTATACTCTTGTTCAACTTCACCCACTGGTGGTATTCACCATCTTGGCCTGATAAGATTCATGCACTCCATGAGTAGCTAATTCAGCATTCAATGAGTTCCTCAATTGAGAATGCTTCTTACACACCCCTTGTACTTAAAATCCCCTCATGCACAAAGCATAGGTGCTAGTGAGTGGAGTGGATAGGAGGATCCCCTCTAATGGAATTCGTTCTCTTGTGGTTGGTACAACCTTGCTATCTATAAAACCTAAGTGGGAGAGCCTCTAATGGACTTCCTTCTCTTATGCTTGGTACAACCTTTCTATCTCTAAAATCTAGCTGAAGTCAATCTTAGGGTATTCAAACTTAACAAAGTGTCAAGGTTCGACTCAACAAAGTATCAAGGTTTGACTGAACAAAGGATCAAGGTTTAACCATTGTAGCCATCCATTGACTTCCCCCTTGTGACCAAGGGGTTTGTATTGATGGAAGTTTTCAACTATAGTGAGACACTTGCTCCCATAGCTCAAATGAAGGCAATACCAATGATAATTGCAATGGTATCTTATTCAAAATGGTACATCTTCTAGATGGACATGAAATGAGAATTTTTAAATGGAGATATCAAGGACATTTATATGAGAGAAGCCACCTAGATTTTGAATGTAGGGTGACCAAATGGGGAAAGTGTGCATAGTCTCAGAAACATTGTATGACTTGAAATAGGCCCCTTGAGCATCATACCAATGGATCTATGACCCCTTTGGAAGAATCATCTTGATATAGAGTGCATAAATGTAAACATCTATCAAGAATCATCTTGATATAGAGTGCATAAGATGTAAACATGAATCTTCATTCAAAGGGGCCCAAGAAATAAATGATGATTTTATATATTGATGATTTGATCATAAAACAACCCACTAAAGGGATATTAGGTTCTTGACCATGATTACACTAGCTCACCATGTCAATGATATTGATATCCATGTCACGGTAAAACCTAACCGTTCCAAAATTCTTGATCAAAACCCTCATCCTCATTCTCACAATGTATATCTCATAGAAATTAGAGTATCCAAACTATGCAAGTAATTAATGAAATATCACATGCAATGTAAAAATCTGATTATGTAGAAGATTAAAGAGAAACTTACATTAAAGGAGGGGTGGCCCTGTGTGTGTGTGTGTGTGTGTGTGTGTGTGTGTGTGTGTGTATGAAATTCTTGCCAACAAATACCTACACACAAACAAATGCAAGGTCATGATGATGGTGGAAATAATTCATGCTTTAGAAAAAAGTTCTATCAAAATACCAAAATTTTTAGGGACTCATTCATAGATTCTGGAGATTGGCACTAGTGCCATTCTCCAAAAACTGACGAGGGGATTGGCATCACTGCCATTTCTCTATGTGGGTTTGGGGAGGATGGCACAGGTGCCAATTTCCATAAACCCACATGGAGATCAGCACTAGTGCAATTGTACATAGGAAAGCTAGACTCATATAGAGAATGGCACCGGTGCCATTCTCCACAATCCTACATGGAGAATGGCAATGGTACCATTCTCCCCCACTTTAGGGACATCTTTGTTGATCTTATGAAATTTTGCACAATCCCAAATGAAAAAGTTTATCTTAACTTTCATTGTACACTGGAATACTTCCAGAGCATGTTGGAGGTTGTATTGGTGTGGGGATCAGAACTTGCAACCCATGTTTTGTCAGCTCCTCTGTCAAGTACTGAAGATGATTGTTGAACCCATTTCTTACCTCCAACGACTTTGCGATCAAGTAACGGTGAATTCTCACCCAACCTAAATGTTTTGTGGCAAATTCTACCTCTGCTCCCAACTTTGTCAAATCTGCTATCCGCTCTTCTCGTATGGTGCAACTGGTATTGAACCCAATCGACTATGTGTTTTACAAAGTCAATGTGTTTTGTGGCATTTGACTCACCTACAAGACCTACCTCTAAGTTTGACATCAATTTTTGTTTCTCCTCCCCCACCTTTCTCTTCCAATAAGATAAGATCGCTTGCTGATCCTCAATCAGTGGCTCGCACAATGTACTACTAAGGTCTGTCTTCATAGGATGTTACTTTTTAAGGCCTTCCAATGGTGTTGCTATAACATGCTCCTATTTGATACTAGTGTTGTCCTGACTACCACTCCTTAGATTGGTTTCTCGATGGTGAGCAAAATTGTCCCTGTCCACCTCAACATATGCTTGGGCCAATACACAGAGAGAGAGAGAGAGAGAGAGAGAGAGAGAGAGAGAGAGACTCAAACACTCACCTTTTGTAGCTCACAAAAGTTGTTTGCACAGGCAAAAGTCAAAAAAGAAGAAGAAGAAGAAGAAGAGAGAGAGAGAGAGAGAGTCAAACATCCCTTCTGCTTTAGAATCCCTCCAACCAACACACACTCTCTAGCCCAAATGCACTTCTTTTTTGTCAAGAAGATACGAAAGCTTCAATAGTTCAACTGACTGGCTGGCATGCTGTTTATGGAAATACTAAACCAAAACCCAAAAACAAAATCAAAAAACCCTTATGTTGGTTAAGATTTGAAAATATTTAGTATTCTATCTCGTGCGTGTGCATGAATTAACTTGACATCTTTTGAAATAATACTAATACATAGGACTACATTCTTGCCAATAGTACATACACCGTAGCATGCTTTCACCCATGTGTCCCATTAATATGTTGTGTAGTCTCCTTATTGGTCCTTTGCATTATGCACCATCACACAAGCCTCGTTGACAAATTTTTTCTTAACTAGTCTCTTCTTTAGATTCCGATGAGCTTGAAGACATGTACAAAGGTTACACTTGCTCATTACAACACTATGTTCTTGCATAATCCATACATGGTGATAAAAGCATGCCAAAAAAGGTTCCTATATGTTATAATTGTTGACAATTCTCTATTTTGTCGATATTTCCATAAAAAACCTCTCTACAAATGTACCAAAGTCAATATTTCAATCGATAAAAGCATCGATAAACTGCTTCATGGACAAAACTTTGTTACACTGGATTTTATGATCCAAAAAATGTAAATCTACCTCATAAAACTGATTGGGGTTTCCATACCATGTACTCATAGAGTTCGATGTGGATAGCGTAGTGTTACAACATAGCATTATGACCACTAAGGCATTTTTTTATGCAGCCCATGTGTGAGGCATGAGGAAATATGGCTTCTTGACCATGCAAATGGTACTCGATGGACATGATGTTTTAGACAAGACTTAACGTATGTGAGTTTGAGGCCTGTGCAAAGATCATAGCCATAGGATACCATTTGCATGCCTAAAAGACCATCGATGCATTTGTTTGTATACCTATGCGTGATGCATGGGAAAAAACATAGAATTATGGCTTCTTGACCATGAAAATGGTACCCAATGGGCATGATACTTTGCAAGGGTGATTTTAAGTCTTGTGCAAAGTATCATGGCCATCGGGTACCATTTGCATGCCTAGAAGGCCACCGAGGCAGATTTTTGTACACTCATGCATGACGTATGGGAAAAAACATGGAAATATAACTACTTGACCGTGAAAATGGTACCCGATGGTGATGATACTTTGCAAAGGCCTTAAATTAGTTTAGTTTGAGGACCATGAAAATTATCATGGCCATCCGGTACCATTTTCATGCCTAGAAGACCAACAAGGCATTTTTTTGTACACGCATGCATGACACATGGGAAAAAATATGGCAATGTGGCTTCTCTAAGGATTATTGACCATGAAATAGTATTTCATGGCCATGATACTTTGCACACGCCTTAAAATAGTTGATTTTATGGGTTGTACAAAGTATCATGACCATCGGGTACCATTTGCATGCCTAAAAGACTACTAACACATTTTTTTGTATGCCCATGCGCGATGCATGGGCAAAACCATGGAAATATGGCTTCTTGACTTGTTTTGCTCTAGGCTATGCTTTGACTTGGCTTCAAATGTCATATTTTTGTGCATGCATGTGTGTGTGCATATGTGCATGCATACACGCATGCGTTCAAATGCATGCATACATGTGCACACATACATACATGAGTTGTGTGTGTGCATGTGTGCGTGCATGCATGGGTGTGTGTGTGCACGTGCTCGCACGAGTGTGAATGTGTGTGCTTTTGCATGCATGTATGCATGCACCCATGTATATGCACACACATGCATGCACAAGCCCATGCCCATGCATGCACGTGTGCGCACACATGTGTGTGTGTGTGTGTGCATGTGCATGCATTCAAGTGCATGTGCACATTCATGAATGTGTGTGCATTCAAGTGCACATGTGTGCACTCATTCACATGCGTATGTGCATGCATGCTCATATATACACAAACGTGTGTGTGTGCATGTGTGCACATGTATATGCATGTGCCCATGCCCGTGTATGTGTTTGTGCAAGTGCATGCATGTACATGTGTGTGTGTGTGTGTGTATGCGTGTGTGCATGCAAGCATGTGCAGGTGTGTGTGCATTAAATTTTTTTAGACAAAGGAGGCAATAATATTATTGTACCACCCCTCAATATCTAAGAATATTGACAAGCATTCTAGATTCTCCAAACTTGTGATCTCACAATAAAAATGTAGGCATAAATTTAAGAGGTCCAATGCATAAGATGGATAAGCATAAAATAGGCTTAAGTACCATCATCAAGATCGATTCAAAGTTTAACATAATGTTAGATGATCCCATAATAGATTCACATTAAATATTCCCCAAGGGGTCCATAAATTACCATGGGTCCATTCTATGCATATCATATAAAAATTATCCATCTCATCAAGATGACCCAATGGAACATCTAGGGGTAACTTGATAACTCTCATGTTCTTTGAGCAATTATGTTCCTACAAAATGAATAATGTACAAATAAATCCTCTCTTTCAAATAGACTAAGTGTGTATTGAACTACCACATATCGACCTCTAGGATGAGGCATATAATCAGGCACATGTTCTAAATGCCCCTCATATATACAATTTGTCCTTACCTTGTCTCCCATAGAGCAATTTATTAATCTTACAATGTTGCCTTATGTATCGTGCCTACCGCCTACATAGATACGATCTCCATAACTCGATTTCTCTCCCTCTCTAAGTGATGTAGCATTTAGACATATGCCATATGTCAACAAACTAGGGTGTATGTAGATAGTTGATGCCAATCAACCCTTGAATACTTGGAGTCAAAAACTGGCATCAATGTGAGAGCATGATCACTTCGTACACGAACATCTTGCAAAATGTATAATCCTTGACCAACACCACTAATAGTAGATGGAGTTATCAAGTAGTGGTGATGCTAATAAGAGAACTCCTCATGATCATGAGGAAGATCAGACTATAGCAAAGCACCATATTCTACATGATCATAGCTTCTGGTAGGTGTTGTCAACTGAGAAGGAAGTGGAAAAGCACTAAAGGTCTTAGTTGTAACATGATCAATATTTGTAGATGATGATGAGGATTTACCTCATTGCTAACACATCGTTGCAAGCATGCAATCACAAACCTATGATGAGTCTTGGGTCCACTAGATTGCTATGCACCTCATGCGATCATTGTTCTTCCTCCTCAAGTGTGATTAGAATTCGACTCATCTCTCTAACCTAACATATCATTCATTTTTAAATGTTTCAAATACAAAGAGTATCCAAAGACAAAGAAGGAAAAAAAAATGTCAGAGATATATATGCCATGGGTACTTGTGCAACTTGGCACCCTTCTAGAACATTGGCCATCTTCCTCTAATTATGTCATGCTCACCACATATTCAAAACTTATGCTTGAGCGGGCCTTTGCAATCCACATACCAACAAGTGCTCTTTTGCTCAAATCTAAGCTAGTACCTAGTGACTCACTCTTTAGTCCATCTCCTATTTGAGGGGAAGGACATAAGTCGATTCACAAACGAGCACAGACAATACGACTTGACAGAAAGCATGTCCGCCCCATTTTGAATGTACCTAGTGACTCACTCTTTAGTCCATCTCCTATTTGAGGGGAAGGACATAAGTCGATTCACAAATGAGCACAGACAATACGACTTGACAGAAAGCATGTCCACCCCATTTTGAATGTGTTAATTCACAAACGGGTAGACAAACTAATAAATGTTCCGGTTTGAATCCAATTTAAAGCATCTTTTGTGTCTTTTTGTCGGCAGACATCCTCACAGGTGGCTTTACAAGACTGCCCAAGAAAATTGCACTTTTTTCGATCCATGTTGGATTGGCCGTCTTTCGCACGGGCCGGACGTGTGTGAAATACCCCAAGGCTGTCCAACAAGTTGGACTGGCCCTCTTCCGAGTGTGAAATACTTGCAAACGGGCTCTAAAATTTGATTGCCTCTTTTCTTCATGTTCATGGACGAGTGTGAATCCAACCATGCAAAAGCTAAACCATGCCTTTATGTACTAACGGCCTCTTTTCTTCATGTTCACGGACGAGTGTGAATCCAGGTCAAGCCCTAAAGCTAAACCATGCCCTTTATGTACTAACTGCCAAACCCTAAACCTAAACTATGCCCTATATGTGGAAGCAAAATGTTTGAAGCTCATCATCTTCTGATCTTTGCTGTCTGTTGCGATTTCCGTCGCTCACTCCGTCATTTTTACGATTTCGGCTTTCTCCCTGTAGCTCCCTCATGATGATCAATCATACTTTCGTTCTTCTGATTGCCTTGAGCAATGCGGAAATCTTTTGGAGACCTGAACTGAAGGGATTAGGACTTTGTTCGGCGTCTGTTATTTCTTTGAGTCCTACCATCGGTGCGTGAATGCGGTCTCACGGTTTCTGAAAAGCCCGTTAACGTTACAAGGATCTTCGCAATTGAGGTTGTCCAACTTTTCGCTTCGATTGAGGACAGAGGGGCACTATTTGTTCATGTCTGGCTGAGTTTCTCCCATTTTAGGTTCAGATAGAAGTCGGAGTAATTTGAGTTGTACGGGCTCCCTGGTTGTTCGACCGCTTTATTGACTCTAATTGCCAAATCGACGCCTTCTTGTAAACGTTTACTGTTTGTTTTTCTGAAACAAAAGGTAAAGGTTATCTCCTTATGGTCAAGTCTTAGAATAAACTTCGAGGCCTGATTGTCTGCGGGATTGCAGATGTCAGCTATTACGAGAAGGGCCTAATTTTTGTTGGAAGTTTTATTCCACGAGGTTGATAAATCAGTTTCTCGATGCCCCAATTTTAATCTCGCGAGCAGGGGAGAGGGAAATCGTAGTTCATAATAAGTCAGTGTCAATGCCACAGTTTTTATCTTGCGAGGTTAAAAGCCGCAATGAATGGCAAAGGAGGAGGATGCCCTTCATGACAGAATGCCAACTTCCTTACTCGTATGTTAGCTGGACTAGCTTAATGAGGTTGATATCCATGTTGTGAACAAGCTTAATGAGTGTATCCGTGAAGGAGCTATCTCTTGACCGGAATACGTAGCTAAGGAGAGGAACAAGTAAAATGCTAAAGCTTAAGCTCTGTTGAATAACTTACTGCTCTTTTAAATAATGCAGTGAAAGATAGGGTAATCATCTCAAAAAGCATAACATACATCTTGACAATTGTATCTTGTTGAAGAGGTTCTCGTGGAAAACTGTCGCATCATAAGAAATTGCAGTACGTATCCACGAGAGAAAAAATGGTAGTATGGAAAAACCCACGATTGTATGGTCAATAAAAATACTATGAAATTTGGTTTCTCACCTATTGCAAAGGTCGTCTCCTTTAAGAGAATTGATTGCAAAGGAAATTAGCAAAGTAAAAAATTCGAGAGATCATTGAGAATGTGTGGAGAGAGCCTAATGATAGGTTTAGGAAGATGAGAATTTTGGCTGGAAAGGGTATTAAACAACAAGAGGAGAAGTTTGGCTGGAAAGGGTACTAATCAACAATGCAATGCTGCTTGGAAGTTGGCAAGCTGAGCTATTATGTTTGTGAAGAGGCTATAACTTTCCTTAAGGTTGGATTAGAGGGTCAAAACTTAGCATTGTACAAAAAAATAAGCTGCTCAGCATTGTACAAAAAAATAAGCTGTTCGTTTTAAAATGCTCCTTCAAAGCATATCTATATACTTTGTTTGGGGATCTTGATTGTAAATAATTGATTTTGGTCATAAGGCAATTGACATAATAGAGTAGGTAGTCAAACCTTCATCAAGTAATATGCCCAAGTGATGACCTTACGCATCAACATGAACATGATTACCTTCGGCCTTGGTTGAGGTAGTATCGATGTCATGGTTGCTCATTGCTTCATTACATGGAAAGTTGTTGTTTGCTCTTTTTAGTGGATCTTGCTTTCCTTGATAAGCTAATAAAATGGTGCAATGATTTTGGTGAGTCCTTTGCAAACCATCTAGCATTTTCTCAATTGCTTGGATCTTGTGTGGAGCTCAGATGTGGACTTAGTAAAATACTTGTCATTGCAAAAGGAACACCTTGACAAGTTTAGAGGTTTCCATTTGCTTCACTTAGTATGACCTTACGCATCAACATGAACATGATTACCTTCGACCTTGGTTGAGGTAGTATCGATGTCATGGTTGCTCATTGCTTCATTACATGGAAAGTTGTTTGCTCTTTTTAGTGAATCTTGCTTTCCTTGAAAAGCTAATAAAATGGTGCAATGATTTTGGTGAGTCCTTTGCAAACCATCTAGCATTTTCTCAATTGCTTGGATCTTGTGTGGGTGTAGCTGAGATGTGGACTTAGTAAAATACTTGTCATTGCAAAAGGAACACCTTGACAAGTTTAGAGGTTTCCATTTGCTTCACTTAGTAAAGGCTTTAGATAAAAAATTGCAAGGATCATCATCTTTATCTCTTATTTATAGCGTGTGCAATGTGTGTCCTAGAATTCTCATAGAGTATTCATTTCTAAATGTATTGTGTGATATAGTTTGTGTGATGCAGTATGTGTGTGAGGTGTGGACTTTTTTTGGTGAGATAGAGATAATCAAGGAGTTATAGGTTTGTAGGATATCATATATGATGATTGTCATGTATCCTCAAGCCTATTTAGGAGACACTCTACATGAACAAATAATTACTACTGTGTTGACATATTGCTCTACCAATCAACCATTATTTTTGGTAAACCTCCATAGTTGCGTGTGAATGCCCTATTCCCAACATGGTATCAAATCCTATTTTCCTTGAGCCATTTTTGGATTAGTATGCAATTGGACGACAATTGCACATTATTTGAGGTGTGGAGTTATTTTAATGAGATTGAGATAATGAAGAGGTTGTAGGATTTGTAGGACATCATATATGATGATTGTCATGTATCCTCAAGCCTATTTAGGAGGCACTCTACATAAATAAATTATCTCTATTGTGTTGACATAGTGTTCACCCGATCAGCCATGCTTTTTTGTAAGCCTCCACAATCACCATTGCCTTGCACCTGAATGCCCTATTTCCCACATGGTATCAATTCCTATTTTCCTCGAGCCATTTTTGGATTAGTATGCAATTAGTAAGTTGCACATTATTCTAGTTATGCAAATACACCACAAGGCATTTTCTCTAATTATTGTCCAATCTTCTTTTTTGATTTTCCATCCATCTCCCAAAGGATTGTGTTCCAATTGATTGGCTCTCCTATATTGATGTGGATATATTTTTGAATTGCTCTTTTGAGCAAAGGCATGACACAAATTGTTGTTGCATCTTTAGCAAAGGAGATCTTACACTGGAGAAACATAAATAGATCTTAGGCCCATGTCTTGAAGAGAGTATATAAGAAATCCGTCTCAAGCCTATCATAGGCTTTGTCAAATTCCTCTTTAATGAAACATATGTCCTATCTTGAATCTCTTGCATACCCACACCCTTTCAGATATTAATTATAGCTTCAAGAAACTTTTAGAACTCAATGGGTAGGCCATCCTCACCAAGGGTCCTACCCTCAGACATTATATCCAATAGCCCCTTTAAGGTCGTCTAACGTGAGAGGAGTGTCTAGGTAAAACTTGTCTAAGGTTTTGAGCAGTCTCCTATTCACTATCACAAAACTATTGGGCAGATCTTCAGCCTTGTGAATTAAGACACAGACTTGGGCGTTACCTTGGGATTAATGAAAGTTTTATTTTCAATAGCTACGACCTTATCGAACCTATTGCGTAGGGATGGTAACTGGTTACATAGTTCTAGAGGGCAATTTGCCAATTAAACCCAAATTGGGATCTTAGTAAAACTGTGATTATCAGGGGGAAAATCCATCGACCACCACTCAAGATATAAAGGTTGGTGTCTAATGGTCCAAAGAACATGATCCAAGACCCTCTCACCCATATTTGATTTCTCAAAGAGAAAAACAAAATATCCTTTCACTGGAAAATTTACATTCAATACATTAATCCTTTTCTTGATCTAATTGAATCTAATCCAAGTCTCTAGCATTGAATCTGGGGGTGAGGGTCTTGTGAGAAAACCCAATACATTAATCCCTTCCCTTGGAAATTGAACATTCAATACATTTATCCCTTTCCTAATCCAATTGAATCTCATCTAGCTCATGATTCAGAAGGATTGAGATAAATGTACCTGAATCAAAATTTGACATGTTTTCAACGGTTCATCCCTCTCTTCAGTAGTTTGTTGTGTAGCTTTCTTCTCTCTGGGTCATTTGTGGCTCAATCGGTGGGATTATAAGGGGACAATGCACCATCCTTTTCGGTCTTATTGAAATCTCATATCTTCCCAATCAATGGATAGATTCACCTTTGACAACAACAATATTCAACATGCCTCCTTGGATGGTTACTTTGTGGATTAGATAAAGCAATGCTTGGTGATCAACGTTAAAAAAATGGGTTTCCAAGCAAATAATGCCAAAAATTTTAACACTATAGACCTTGTCAAGGGCCTCTCACTCAATAGTGCCATAGTTGCACTCAAGGGAGGGTTCCTCAAGTAGTTGTCATAGTAGATTGGGTAATCCAATCTACCATCTTGTTGTGCCAACATAATACCTGTAGCATACCTTGATGCATCAACATGTACATGGAAAATCACATTTGACCCCTAGTGTTGTAGAATGGGTATAATTGATGCTTCATTTTTCAATGTTCCCAATGCCACAAATGGGTCTTCATTTCCATGGAACTTAACGTCCTTCTTGGTGAGCTCAAAGGGTCATGTAAAAATTTCAACAAAGTCTTATGAATATGAGATAAGAATTGATGAAGACAATGAATGAGCACTGTTGTGAAAGGTTCTTTGGTTCTAGCATTTGCTTTATGGCTTGGATTTTGGATGGCTTGGTTCTGATACCTTCCTTAGAAATGATTTTTCTAAGAAAGATGTTACGTCCTACACAAGAAATGAGTTTCTTATTTTTCTTTGGCACCACCACAATTGAGAAGAGCTAATCATTGTGTAGATGAACCCCTCTCTTATCAATTGGCCAAGCTTAGCCCTCACCTTCTTTGCCTAGTTGAGGTTCATTTTACACTTGTATTGGTGCACTGGCTTTGGCACCTAGGAATCATGTGCTCGTAGCTCTTGGGGGAAGACCTCTCAACTTGGTGTAGCTCCATGCAAATATTTCCTTGACGCTTGTGACTAATGTTTTGAACTTCTTCAGTTGGGTTGTCATCACATTTTGAGTTACCTGTATAGTTCAAGGTTCTTCTTCTATGCCCAAGTTTAGTTTTTGTGTTGGCTTAAGAATGGGACTTTCCATGCCGATCTGGTTGTTTGGCAATATGGGCTCAACCAACTCTTTTTTTCTCATGACATCTTTAGAATAGTGGTAAGGGTAAGGATGTTTTTGCTCTTCCAAGTTGCTCCTCTTGATGCTATTGATGCAAAGTTTTGCTCACCCCTCAAGACTCAGTATCTTAGTGCCTGTTCATCAATGCTCTCTTTGGTGCATGATGCTTGGTAGGAATATGCTCTCTCTTGCACTCTAGAGAGATGCTAAAAAAGCATTGATACTTGGTGCTTGGTTGCATAGTTACATTGAAAACTCATAGGGAAAGGGTCTCTATTTGTGGACAAATTGTATGAAATTGGGTGGAGAATCATACAATTGTTAAGCGAGGGAATAGACAATCAGTATGTAAAAATCCCCTTGTATTAATGAAAAGGATAGAGCCAATACAAATTGCATGGGGCTACATACTCCATATCATGCCTCAGCTCGAGGACATGATGAGAACACTGGATTTATTGTATGAAAAAGCATAAGCTTCTAACAAGGTATTTCTTATGAAGCGTTTATTCAATTTGAAGATGTGAGAAGGTGGGTCTATAGTTCATTATTTGAATGAGTTCAATACGAATACAAGCATACACAACAATTCAGCACCAAAGTGTACATTGGTATGAAAAGAATGGTTTTGACTAAAGTTGAATGTACAAATAAGTACAATATAATTTACAAAACTCATAGTCTACAAATAGCTTCACTCCTACACAATAGTATCATTTATGGTTCCAATACTAATGTATCCATATTTTGCAACATCAATTTGCATGATGGGGATGGACCAAGGTTGTAAATAAGGGAGAAATACATCACAAACATTTGGCTTTGAATTTTTGTTTTTGTTGTTGCTATTGATAAACCCACCCACATTGCCATACCACACATCACCAACCATGTGTACTATATCCTTCAAAGAGAGTAGTTCTCTTGGACGGAGTACTTCTTTAGCCTCGGGCTAATTTCATACAATTCTTTCCAATCTTTGTATGAGAATAGTAGTCCCTCTCTTAATGGAATCATGCACAAATAAGCTATAGCCAACACCTAGAATAGATGACTCGTGCACCTCATGATCCATATTTCTAATCTGAAACACTTCCTTAATAAGAATAGGAAACTTTAGTGTTCAAGGGGATCACGTTCTAGTATGTATGAACTCAAACATGAATTGAAAGTATATCTGTCTACATGACAAAAGACCTTGTTGGATCTAAGGGTATTCCCATGCATAGTCATTGTCTATCTCCCACTTGTAAACCAAGAGTCCTAGGAGTGAGTCACAGGTTGGGCCCATGTGTTGCCACATGATGGTGGGCAAGCCATGGAGCATCCCATGTACTACTGCTGAGGGATGAGGTCATCAATTTATGGGGGGGAATGGAGGACAAATTGATGTAATGGGGTGTACCAAGGGGTACAAGGTTTGTGTGTCACCACATGGTGGTTAGTGTGACTTGGTTAGGTGGTGGAATGTTCTAGTAGGTGTGAATGAGACAATCAAGGACCTGATTGAGAGGCCTCTCAAGAATGGCTTATTCATATAGTCTTTCTTGAATTGCCACCATTAGGCTTGGTACTATGAACTCCATACCGTTTACAAAGCAAGGTTGAACATGGTACAATTAGTGGCGACTTTATGTGGTGCGATACGCCCATAATGCAATGGTGAGTTGTGCTCCTAGTCACTTTGGCCAGATTCTACCATGCACATCATGGTGTTACATAGGAATTTATTAGAGTTCTCAACTTGGCTGTTTGCTCTAGGGTAGTAGGGGTTAATTTCCTATGAACAATTAATTCTCACCCTAGATCACTAACAACTCCCAAGGGGAGGCCAAAGCATGATATGACATTCTCATACAAGAGCTTAGATATTTCTCTACTATTAGCTTCCTAGTTGCCTTGGCTTCTACCCACTTGGTAAAGTAGTCGGATTCCATGATAATATAGTCAAGTAAAGTAGTCACGTTCCATGATAATATATTGGCCTTGCATCCCTCTGTCTACTAAACTTATAGGTCCAACAAAGTCAATTCCCCACTTCTCAAAGGGGTGTTGTAAGAATTCCTACAAGGGACATATAATCCTTCTTTTGGGATATTGTGACGCCAAAAATTGATATTTTTAACTTGGCATTGATATTGTTTTTCTCTATGTTTGATAAGAGTTTGAGTATCAAGTGATAGCCTAGCGGCTCTCACTTATTTCTATTTTCTATGATATTGTATGGGATTGAGAGGATGAGTGGAATGGCTCATTGTAAATACCATAGGTATGAATTATAAATATCTTGGTATGGGGTGAGAGTTATTTGTGTATGGGATATTATGGAGTTTTTAGAAAATAGGAAGAGTGAGTCATATAAAGAGGTGGGCTCATGTCCATGTGTTCCAATAATATAAGAGAGGCCACATGCCAAGCGTGTGGAAGGCATGTGGAGGAGTGTGAAGTCAAGAGGAATCCTTCTAGAACTCCTATGTGGAATAAGGAGGATGTGGACATGTGGAAAAGAGAGGGTCCCTATGGGCTCCATGTGGGGAGACTCTTGACTTTCTCAATATTTTAAGAGTCTTGAGCATCTTTTGATGGGACACATGGCAAGAGTAGCCAAAAAGGACATGGATGGTGACATACGTGCTTATGTGATTGATGGGGAAAGGAATCTGTAGGCAGCAATTGTAAATGGGAGAAGAAGGGTAACAAAATCTCTATAAAAGGAGCCCTAGTCTCCCTTGTTCATCAATCTCTTCCACCATTAGGCCTCATGTTGCTGTAGCTCTAGTCTCCCCAAGCCTCTTCGATGAGCCTTCTCTCGCTTTTGTAGATATTTTCTTATGTAGACTCTTGAGTCCATCTCTCTCTACTTTATTCTCTCTCTATGAGTATTGGAGCTTCCGCTCCCTCTTGTATTTATGAAACCTCTTCTTCTCCCTTGTGTTTATAGTGTTGAAGTGGATTCTCACTCTATTTGTAATGAAGGTCACTTCAGGTTCTCTCTCTCTTGAGTGTCTCGTCCCTTTTCTCTTTTAAAGCCTTGAAAGTTCTTTCTATTCGGCCGCTCACTGTGCATACATGGTCCATTTGTTTCCTGAGCCACCATGCAAACTTCTTCCCATCTTCTAGGCAAAATCTATGAGGGGTGGATCGTTGATGAAGGTGGAGTCTTGAGGGAGCATCCTGCTCAGGCAAAATTAGCCTAGGTGGAGGGTAGTTTTCATGACAGTTTGACCCCCTGTTAGTGTTTTTCTCATAACTTTCTGCTCAGTACTCTGATTGTAATTAAATTTATATCAGCGCGAAGCTCTCTTCAAGGCGCATGTTTTTATGTGATCAGATCTTGAATCAGATATTGCTGCAAAAAGTTATGAGTCTCTGTGTTTGACAATCTGTTTTCATGATAGTTTTTACCCCCATCTAGTAAACTGTCCATAACTTTTTGGCCGCTTCTCTGTTTCTTACGAAAAATATATCAGCGTGAAGCTCTCTTTAAGCGCATGTCTCTATGTACTTAGATCTTGAAGCAGATACTGCTGCAAAAAGTTATGAGTCTCTGTGTTTGATAGTCTGTTTTCATGACAGTTTTTACCCCCTTCCAGTAAACTGCCATATCTCTTCAACCGTCTGTCTGTTTTCAATGAAACTTATATCAACACGAAGCCCATCTCAAGCTGCATCTCTTTATGTACTTGAATCTCTGATATCATGTCTCTACTGAAAGTTATAGGCCTCTGTGTCTAATAATAGTTTGTAGAGTGTTTTGAGCTGTGTAAAGGTGTCTATGAAGGAGATGCAATGTTTCCTCGGAATCTACCCATCCGACCCAATCATCCCCTTCAAACTCCTCGATATATATCAGTTCATGTCATGTTGAGCCGCAAGATCTTCTTTCAACAACGTATCACTCTTCTCTTTGGCACAGACCGGCTCGCTGAGATTATGGCCTCTGCTGATCCTATCCTTCTCCCTATGCTTGATTACAACATGACTTGGGATGTTACCATTTTCATTCTCATCTGAGGGAGGAAAGTTTGGTGTGGTATCTTGTCATAAAAGCTTCTTTCTAATGTCCCATTCTCAATGATAAATATCTTTGGCTATCAGTTCGAAAGTAGCACGAAGTGAAGAGGTGCGTGAAGTTTATTACCCCCAACTTCATGTCACATCTTTTGGTGGAGACGCCGGGTACGTTTGGTATTAGATTCATCCCACCTTACTAAATGGTCTTGGGTGTACTTGATTGCATGTTATGCCTAGAAGAGGCATGTGTTTGTATGAGATAAAGAAGATGCCTGGAAGAACTCCGTTAGAAGAGATTGCAACCCGTTTAAGAGAACTTGAAGACTGTGAAGGTGATGCCCAAGCTATTCGCACAGTCACCATGATCATATCCTTTATGTTTGCACTGTTGAATATGTTGGTGAATCGACAATGCCAGCAGCAGGCACAATGATAGATTGGATATTGTTCCATGCACTGGCAGCTTGGTGTAAAGAAGAGTTGAGTCTTTGGGTAGTTTTCGACTATAACAGTGGAGTGGTGATTCTTAATGCTTTCAACTTCTTTTGCTATGCAAATGATGAAGAGTACAATATCTTGAAGCTTTTATGTGCACTTCCTATTGTGAGAAGGGTGATTCTAGAATGCATGTATACACAATGTTTTCATGGTGCTGGTTGGTCACTTATTTTTGAAGATTTTGTTGAAGATCACATTGTGGAGGGTTTTCAACAAGTGGTGATGCATAATAAGTTGGTCTTGGTATACTAAGGCTCTGTGGGATCTTGTTCGGATCTTGTTTGGGATATTATTTGGATCTTGGTGTTTCCTTTTTGTGTTTCATCATGGTGAAGATTCCAGTGTTTCGAGGGACCCAAGGGGAAGACCCGAAGTCTTATCTTCGGGATTTTGTTCGAGGATGCCGGCTTTCTGGATGGTCCATGAAGGATCGGGCGGAGATTTTGCCTGATTTTCTTGAAGGTGTAGCCTTGAGTTGGCATGAGACCTTGTCGGACTCTACCAAGGAGGACTGGGACCAAGTGGTGGCAGCAATGAAGCAGAGATTTAGGGCAGTGGAGACACCAAATGCTTTGATGTTGTAGTTGGACCGGTTCTATCAAGGAGAGGGTGAGTTGGTCTCTGTGTTAGCAATCCGATATAAAACTTTATGGACAAAGTATGAAAGGGCAGCTTTGCGAGCTGTGGCATCTGCTTCATCGGCCCCTCAAAGTCTCTCAGGGATGGAGCACTTAAAGATGAGCAAATTTGTTATGGCTTTAGAGCCTCGTCTTCGCTCAAAAGTAATGAGTAAAGATCCAACAACATACGTGGAGGCGCTTCGCATTGCGACCAAGAAAGAAGCTTCTCTAAAGATCAAATCCTCTTTTGTGTCTTCAACAGCTTCAACTTCTAAGGTGGAGGTAATGGGCACTCCTCAGGTACCAAAGTCCTTTGAGTTAGATCATAATATCTCCCAATTGATGGCAGAGTTTACTGATTTGAAATTGCATTTGGTTAATGCACGACAACCTAGAGCACCAAAGAGTGAAGATAGGCCTCGAGATAGGAGTGGGGTCACTTGCTATGAATGTAATGAAAAAGGTCACTATCACCTTGAGTGTCCTAAATTGAGAAAGAAAGAAGAAAAACATGTATCCTTGTTAGAAGCTTCTTCAGGGGATGAGGAAAGAGAGGTAATGGTGGCTAAACGGGGGCGTGGTAAAGCAAGAGAAGAAGAAGAAAGCAAGGAAGAAGTAGATGAGGAACATCAGGAAGAGGAACACCATAGTAAGAAAAAGAAGGCATCTAGAAGGAGAATTAGCCAGTCAGACTTTCCTTTAGGACAAGGAATTGGAAGCTATGACTTGTTGTCCGACCTTAAAGAAAAGGAAGCTCATATCACCTTTGCTCAATTACTTGCTTTGTCTCCAAAACTACGGAAGGAATGGGGAAAACTAGCAAGCACAAGAGTGTCAAAACTCCGACACGCTCGGCAAGGCATCCCGCTAGAGAGGAGAAAGCATATGGTATCATTGCTCTTGCTTTAGGAGATGATTATATTCACCACATCTCTAACTTAGAGTCTCCTTCAGAAGCTTGGCAGAAGCTTGACATGATTTTTGGTGCTAGCTCTCACATCTCTAAATTATCACTTGAAATCTCTTTCTTTGAATTGAAAATGGTTAGTGGCACTACTTTGGCAGCTCATGTCAACTACATGCGGAGTCTTATGACTCAATTAGCTTCTATCAACTCTCCTATTACTCCAGATGATGCTATGGCAGTGTTACTTACGAGTATGCCTGAAGATTATGATCATATAGTTACCACTTTGAAAAATCTTCCTAATCCTAATCTTGAAGGTATTATCTCTACTCTCCAAGAAGAAGAAAGGCATATGGAGCTCAGGAAAGGCAATGACACTGTTTATGCTGTAAAAGTCCAGAAGGGCAAGTTTACCCCTTGCAATCACTGTGGAAAGACAAATCGCCTTTCAAAAGACTGCTTCAAAATTAATCCATGCAAACACTGTGGCAAGAACAACCATCATGAGAAATTTTGTAGAGCCAAAGCAAAGACAGAAAATGCAAATCTACTTTCAGTTGATGAGCCTCCACAAGATGAGGCATCCTTTGAAGATTATGCATTTTAAATCATCTCTATGTATGCTCTAGATCTCTCTTTTTATGTCAAGGTACTCAGCCTAGATAGTCCTCCAAAATGAATGAAATAAGCTATTATGTTTTGTGTGTTTTGTAAACACCTCTGGTCACCATATGATGTAGGCCATGTGTATGTGTTTTTGCTCCATGGTACCTCTTGCAGACATTGTGTGCATGTACATGCAGGGGAGATAACCATTGGAAGGTCTTTTAGTATCCCTTTTTTTTACCTTACACCCATGGGAACCCTTGCTAGCATGAGAACCTAGCCATAGATTTATCCTTGACCACCATGAGATGGCATGAGAAACTATGAGACTAGATGTATCCTTGACATAGCCTGAGGCATTCCCTTGAGGGGGGTATGTTGGGATATCTCAAGGTGTATGCCTCAGGCACACCTTGGTTTCTATGTGTGAGTGCTAGAGGCACAGTTAGGTGCCCATAAGCACAGTTAGGTGGTGGAAAGCCACATAGGATGATTGAGAGAATCTAGGAGTAGATTGAGGAGATGATTGTGGAGCTCTGAAGTCATCAGTGATGTCAGTGAGCATGTATGAGGTGCCTACTTAAGGACCTCACTCTTCTTCATTCTATAATGCAAGTATTCTGAGTTTGTGTCCACTCTTTGCTTTCCTTCAGTTTTCCAACAATGCTAATCCCCTAGTGGGTTATTGAAGAATGGCATTGGTGCCAATCTCCAGAATCCATGAATGAGTCTATACAATTTTTTTGTGAAACTATTAATTATTTCCCTAAAATTATTCTCTAAAGCATGACTTCTTTCCACCATCATCATGACCTTGTCCCCGCATCTGCCCCTCTCATTGCGATTAAAAGAAATTAATTATGAACAAGCCACAGCGAAAGAATTTCATAAGACCAACAAAGATGTCCTTGTAGTGGGGAAGAATGGCACCACTGCCATTCTCCATGTGGGATTATGGAGGATGGCATTGGTGCCATTTTCCATGTGAGTCTATCTTTCCTATGGAGAATGGCACCAGTGCCATTCTCCATGTGGGATTGTGCAGAATTTCATAAGACCAACAAAGACATCCTTGTACTTTGGGACAATGGCACCATTGCCATTCTCCATATGGTATTGTGGAGAATGGCACTGGTGCCATTCTCCATATGAGTATGGCTTTCCTATGTACATTGGCACTAGTGCGGATCTCCATGTGGGTTTATGGAGAATGGCACCAATGCCATTCTCCCCAAACCCACATAGAGAAATGGCACTGATGCCATTCCCCTAGTAGGTTCTAGAGAATGGCATTGGTGCCAATCTCCAAGATCCATGAATGAGTAGATAAAATTTTGGTAATTTGATAAAAAAAATCATCATGACCTTGTCACCGCATCTGATAGCCAACCCCTCTCATTACAATTATAGGATGTTAATTATGAACAAACTACAACCAAAGAATTTCATAAGACCAACAAAGATGTCATTGTGGCAGGGGAGAATGGCACCGCTGCCATTCTCCATGTGGGATTGTGGAGAATGGCACTGGTGCCATTCTCCAAGTGAGTCTGGCACTAGTCCCATTCTCCATGTAGGATTGCGGAGAATGGCACCAGTGCCATTCTACATGTGAGTCTGGCTTTCCTATGGAGAATGGAACGAGTGCCATTCTCCATGTGGGATTGTGGAGAATGGCACTGGTGCCATTCTCCATGTGAGTTTTGCTTTCCTATGGGGAATGGAACCAGTGCCATTCTCCATGTGGGATTGTGGAGAATGGCACTGGTGCCATTCTCCATGTGAGTCCGGCTTTCCTATGGAGAATGGCACCAGTACCATTCTCCATGTGGGATTGTGCAGAATTTCATAAGATCAACAAAGATGTCCCTAAAGTGGGGGAGACATAATCTATGTTTAACCTTAGGACTAGGTCCTTGCAGTTAGTATGTACTAACCCTTTCCATACATATGTAGGTGTGTATTGTGTGGAGAGTCTCTTGATGTGGTGTTCACACCCTACTTGCACACATACCACATGGTATGTGCAGTAATCCATTTTTTTGAGCATGTTGAGTGCATTTTTTCTGTCCTGCAAGAGAAGTGTTTTAGAACATTGGGTGGCTACCATGGGATTCAAAAAAACTAATAAGTTTGCTTTGCAACATGTGTGTTAAAATTCCACTTTATTAAGCAACGTTTACAATCTTTGATATAGAAGAATACCAATATAGTATCTAGCTAAAGTACAAAACATCCCAC
The DNA here is from genome assembly GCF_047967505.1 of Dipteris shenzhenensis. NCBI lineage: Eukaryota > Viridiplantae > Streptophyta > Polypodiopsida > Gleicheniales > Dipteridaceae > Dipteris > Dipteris shenzhenensis. Next base: position 20,855,204 of record NC_141626.1, on the reverse strand, counting down.
CCACTACTTGGAGCTTATAGAGGCACATCAGCCTTCTTTTGCGGAGGTGCATCATCCTGTACTTGATGTGTACTAGTGCTATTAGTACTATTTGGTACTATTTAAACTATTTAGTTTTATTAAATACTACTTAGTACAAAACAACACTAAACTATCACTATTATATATGCTAGTACCACTACTTACAACTATTTGATACATCTGATGAGTACTTAGTTGTTAACCCTATGGCAACAAGGGCCAGAATTGTAGTCTAGGACAACAACTATGAGAGCATTGTGTGTGTAGAGCAGCAGCGGCAAAGCTCTGCTTGTAATATCTTAAGCTTAAAAGATGGTATGATAAATCTTAAAGGATGAGGATAGCCAAAATCCTCTCTAGAAAAGATCCAATCATACTTGCAAAATCAAGATCTAGAGAGAGAAATACTAAAAGCCTACAATTTCGAAGGTCCCTCCACTTTGTGTAGAGACCCAAAAGGTCCCCCCACTTTGTGTAGAGACCCAAAAGGTCCCCCCCAAAAGTGGAGGGACTCCTATCCAAAAGGTCTCCTACAAAAGAGATCCCACCACAGAGGTACCTATGGATTGTGTAGAGACCAACATGTATAAATATATCTCAATGGAATGAAGCTCCCAATCTTTGGGGTTCAGTGTTCAAGCTCACTATTGTATTCATGTGATTGATCGCCATTGCGTCCATGCTCTCTTACACTATCGTGTTCTAGCATGCCCTTACCCTTGTACTCCCTCCTTCTCCTTCCTCCCTCCTCCCTCTTCCTCTTCCTCCTCCCTCCTTCTCCTCCATCTCCTCCTCCTCCCTGCTCCTCCTCCTCCCTCCTCTTCCTCCTCCTCCTCCCTCCTCCTCCTTCCTCCTCCTTTCTCCCTCTGCCTCCTCCCTCCTCCTCCTCCTTCTCCTCCTCCTCCCTCCTCCTTCTCCTCCTCCCTCCTCCTCCTCCTCCTCCTCCCTCCTCCTCCTCCTCCTCCCTCCTCCTCCACTCTCCTCTCTCTTCCTCCTCCTTCCTTGTCCCTCCTCCTCAACCCTTATCCCTCGAATCCGCGAAGGAGACTAGCTTTCCACTCCTCAACCTTGGACTACTCCTAAACCCTACAACCCCCTTTGAACCCTGGAACTCCTAGTTAGCTCTCTCAACCCTGTCCCCCTTTCAAACCTTGAAATCCCCTTCTAAACCCTTGAACTCCTGTGGAGGCGAGAGCCTCCATCAATCGTTATAATCAAGCCCTCTTTCTCATTCATGCGCGCATGAAATCTGCTTTCCACACTTTAGCCTACACCTCTTACTGGAACACGACCCGAGGACCTATGCTACACTTGTGAACACCTATGGTGCATCGAGTAACAACACGACTATAGGTGACCAACACCCTTGAAACCTGTACTTCGATAAAATAGAGATACTATTTGGCATAGCTGTCGGGGAGGTTAGAGCCTAAAGCAAAAGCAGAGCACATGCTTGCATGTGTGAAAAAGAACCCCCTTCGAAAAACCATTCACGATACATCCCTCAAGGCAAAGGAGTGAAAAAATGCTTCCAAATAATGCAAAAGGATAATGTAAAAATGCTTCCAAATAATGCAAAAGAATAATGTTGACTTAAAATCACATTAATACACTAAACACCCAAAATTAACCCTTATTCCCCCACATCCTATAAAAGCAACACCAACCCCCCTCATTTCTTTCCCCACACTTTTGCTAGCCACTTCCTTCTCCAAATTCCGTTAAGCCTCCATATTTTTTGTCTATCTCTATTTTCCATTCTCCAACTTTCGTCCACCACTTCCACCACCACCACCACTTTTTCCATCAAATTCCCCTCCACCACCACTTTTCAGTCATCCCCCCTTCCATCTCCATCTCCACCACCTCCCATCATCTTCCTCCCCATAACCTCCACTTTTTCTATCCATCCCCCATCTCCCCCACTCAAGGTAACCATCCTTTTCTCTTCCACCATCTCTCTACCTCTCTCTATACCCCATCTCCACTTTTCCCCCTCCACCTCCACCCCCCATCTCCTCTAACCCCCATCTCCATCACCCTCCACTCCACCATCTCTCTACCTCTCTCTACACCCCATCTTCCCTTTTACCTCTCCACCTCCATCCCCCGTGTCCTCTACCACCCCCCATCTCCACTCCACCATCGCTCTACCTCTCTCTACCCCCCATCTCCTCCACCCCCCATCTCAATCACCCTCCACTCCACCATCTCTCTACCTCTCTCTACACCCCATCTCTCCTTTTCCTCCTCCACCCCCATTTCATTCCCCCCTCCATCTCCAATTTTTCCATCCATCCCCCATCTCCCCCACTCAAGGTAACCATCACCCTCCACTCCACTATCTCTCTACCTCTCTCTAAACCCCGTCTCCAAGTTCCCCCTCCACCTCTAGCCCCCATCTCCTCCATCCCCCCACCTCCATCAACCTCCACTCCAACATCTCTCTACCTCTCTCTACCCCCCATCTCCTCCACCCCTCATCTCCATCACCCTCCACTCCACTATCTCTCTACCTCTCTCTACACCCCATCTCCCCTTTTCACCCTCCACCTCCACCACCACCCGCCTTTTTCATTTCCCCCCCATCTCCATCTCCACCTCCACCCCCCATTCCCTTTCCCCCCTCCACACCCACAACCCCCTCATCTCCATCACCCTCCACTCCACTATGTCTCTACCTCTCTCACAACCCCATCTCCCCTTTTCCCCCTCCCCCTCCACCACCACCCCCCTTTTTCCATCCCCCCATCTACACCTCCACTCCCCATTCCCTTCCCCACCCTCCACCCCCACATCCCCCCATCTCCACCACCCCCCTTCCCTCTTCCCCCCCCATCTCCACCTCCACCCCCTCCCCCCCAACCTCCCATTCCATTCCCCCCCCTCCACCTCCACCCCCCATCTCCACCTCCATCCCCCATTCCCTTCCCCCCCCCCTCCTCTCTCTCTCTCTCCCCTCTTTCCCCCCTCTTGTCTCTCTTATTTCTCTCTCTCTCTCTCTCTCTCTCTCTCTCTCCCCTCGCCAGCCGGTCCTGTCCATATAGGTATGAAGGGCTTATTAAGCCCTTGTCTTAAGCCTTAAGGCAAGTCAAGGCCGGCCTGGTGATGCTGTGTGCAGTGCCCGACTTCTAGCGACAGTGCGCCAACCCCGCCTCACCCTGCCCCACACGTGCCTCTGCCATGCTACCCGCTTGCGACATCCTCCCGCTTGTGACCTTCGCTCGCTCGGTGCTCACCAGCCTAGCCTCCATCCACCAAGGCCTTAAGGCCCTCATCCTCGCCGTCGTTTCGCAACTTCCCCCTCCAACATCTTCAAAAAACCCCAACCCCCCCCCAAACTTTCACCGCCGCGGCCCCCCCACCTCTAAAAATAAAAAATATTATATTAAAAAAACCCTTTAAAAACTAACAGTAGTTAAGGTAGTGGAACTTAGGTTAGGCTAGCTAATCACTGTTAGGTTAGTTGACAATAGGTTGGTTAGCTGGACATAGGGTTAGATTAAGTTAATTGTGGATCAGTTAGTAACTAACTTTAGTTAGCTGGACTAACTACAGTCACACTAACTGATATAGTTAGATAAACTAGGTTAGGTTAAGGACCAGCTATAGTAGTAACTGAGTCCAAACTAACTAGTAGTTAGTGGACAACCCTAGTTAGGTCAAAGGTCTAGGACCATTCACACTTGGCCCTAAAGACAAAAGGATCCCTAAAATCCCCTAACTTTGAGGGTCTGTATCTTACCTGTTTGGGACCCAAATTGGACCCAGATTGAACCACAAATTCACACACGAAACCATTGAGCTATGATGACCTTTTTTTTGCCAATAAAATACCATTTATACATCCATAACACACGTCAAATAGCACCTTTGTGTGGGCCCATTTTTTGCATAATTTTGCTCATAAGATTCCATCGTGACCTCTGATTGACAATCCGTCTACATCGGCACATTTTCCCACTCACGTGAACACTCCTAGGCACATTTTTAACACGACGGTCCATACTACACTCACGCATCTCTAACCTCCCTAACATTTTTTACTCCTTTGGGAGCTCGTATCTTGGCCGTTTGAAAATCAAATTGCACTCAGGCTGATGCCAAGGTCCACTCACGTAATATCCAATCTCAAACAATAATTTTCAAGTCCTTTTACCATTGTTTTCTATCTTTGTAGTCACTGTTACATAGACACTAATTTTGACTCATTGATTGCATATTTTTTGCCATTATCATGCCCATTGGATATGCTTTGGATGGTGAAAGTCATCACAAACCGCCTTTTTCATCAAGTGTTATGCACAACTGCAAAATGAGGTCAAAATCAATCATGAATTTCAAAGTCAAAGGCACTCACTTATAGATTTACATGTAAGCATTGTGTATGCTCCTCAGATCTGGATGGATCTGGATGAAGACTAGCCCCTGCATACTTTCATGAGCTTTCTTCGGCCCTCTATGCTCTTCAAGAATTCAACCTCTCACCATCGACAAGTAGCATGGAGGACCTAACAATTGAAGAAGAAATAGGTAACGATAATCTACCTCTTGTAGATCCCCTTGGTGAATAATGCAATCGCAACCACAACAACAATGGCAGATGATACTTTGGTAAATTGGAAATGCCAAAGTATAATGGACGAGGGGACCTTCCTTTAACTCTTCAATGCAGCATGTTGTGCTGGATATGACCAGTAAGCCAATCCCTCAACACAGCGAGACCATGCCTAGCACATCCATGGAAAGTGCCACCTAAGGAGCCAAGGAAGCATACCCCAATGCTGAAACTGAAAAGACACGCCACCAAGCCTTGAAGCAATGGGTTCAACACGAACAAGAAAATTTTGAGGCAGACAGGATGGCATCAATAGAGATCAGAGCACCATCAGTACCCAACATTGACATGGTGATTGATCCCAACAACTTCCAGCAGGCAATAGAGCAACAAGCAAAACATCCCCGATTGGATGGCATCGCACTAGCAAGCTTGATAAGCTGCCCTGTCATAATGCCAATTGGGACCTTACTAAAAAATTGCCCTACAATGTGGGAAAGTTTCAAGGGATGGATCTAATCTTCACAATACTTCCCCCCACTTGAAGAAGAGGAAAAGGTAATTTCAGCTAGGGATGACATAAAAAATGTAACCATCCCATTGGAGCATAAAGCCTTTAGTCAATACCCAGCAATAGTAGAAAAAGGAGGGTGTCCAATGCCAAAAGGCCAAGATAGAGCACTTCAACAAATTCGAAGGAATGCAGACCACAGTGGTAGAATTGTACTTAACTAAGCCCACAAAAGCACTTGAGTCCCCAAATTTTAAATGGGATCCTAAAGGTCTTGAAGGTGTTTATATGGCTAAAGAACCACTCCTTGGCAGTGCGACTCCTATTGAAATCCATTATTGGTCTCATAAAGCAAAAAGCTTAGAAAGTTCAAACCCAATGTGAGAAAGAAGAGTGAAATGGTGAATGGTAACAAAAAAGAACAAGGGAACACAGATGAATTGGACCAAATATCTTCCAGTGGAGCTAGAAGCTAAGCAAGCACCTCAAAATGCCATGAAGGCCTAAGGGAAGTTCTCGATGATTACTTCAAAAACTAGACTAAAGGAGAAGCAACAATAGCAAAGCCTAGGCCAGTCAGGGAACCACCACGGAGGTACCTACGGATTGTGTAGAGACCAACATGTATAAATATCTCTCAATGGAATGAAGCTCCCACTCTTTGGGGTTTAGTGTTCAAGCTTACTATTGTGTTAATGCGATTGATCTCCATTGCATCCATGCTCTCTTACACTATCGTGTTCTAGCATGCCCTTACCCTTGCACTCTCTACCCTTACACTCTCTACCCGTGTACTCCCTCCTCCTCCTCCTTCCTCCTCCTCCTCCCTCCTCCTCCTCCTCCTCCTCCTCCTCCTCCTCCTCCTCCTCCTCCTCCTCCTTCCTCATTCTCCTCCCATCTCCTTCTCCTTCCTCCTCCTTCCTCCCTTCTCCTCCCTCCTCTTCCTTCCTCCTCCTTCCCTCCTCCTCCTCCTCCTCCTCCTCCTCCTCCTCCTCCTCCTCCTCCTTCCTCCTCCTCCCTCCTCCTTCTCCTCCCTCCTCCTCCTCCTCCTCCTCCTCCTCATCCCTCTCCTTCCCTCCTCCTCCACTCTCCTCCCTCTTCGTCCTCCTTCCTTGTCCCTCCTCCTCAACCCTTACCCCTCAAATCCGTGAAGGAGACTAGCTCTCCAGTCCTCAACCCTAGACTCCTCCTAAACCCTGCAACCCCCTCTGAACCCTAGAACTCCTAGTTAGTTATCTCAACCCTATCCCCCCTTCAAACCCTAGAATCATTATAATTAAACCCTCTTTCTTATTCATGCATGCATGAGATCTGCTTTCCACACTTTAGCCTACACCTCTCACCGGA